>NC_090757.1:62002346-62304846 GCF_036898095.1 Palaemon carinicauda | reverse complement strand
ACAATAAGTTAGCTGTCCTAATGGGGAGACTTCAATACAGCAGTAAACAGGGACATTATGAATTCTACATCAAACACAGAGGGGCATAGACTACTAGAATTTGTCAACAATGAATTCCGTCATCAGTGGGTTAATAAACCAACCAAGGGAAACAACATACTAGGTATTGTGCTGACAACAGAAGAAAATTTAGTATCCAGTGTTGCAGTAGGCAAAAATATCGGCAAAATTGACCACAGAATTGTTAGGTTTCAGGTAAATATTCCCCATCTAAAAGAATGGAAAATTGTAAGACAGCTAGACTACAGACATAGTAACTTGATAAAATTGAAGGAATATACCAAGAATTTAGAATATGACAAAACAGGGAATATCGATACAATGGGACTCCTTTGTAGAAATACATAAAGAGAAAAGGGCTAAGTGTATACCGCATAGAAAAATTTCACCAAATGGAACTCCACAACCTAAATGGTTCAACAGAGAAATAGCCAATGCAATAAGAAGTAGAGATATGTAACATAGATCAATGGGTCCACAGCCTTCAATTTAGGAAATTTGTGAGCACAAGAAGTCAAGGCAAAAAGTAGATAAACTAGTTAGAAAGGCCAAGATCAATGAAGAGAAAAGAGGAGCTTCAGCTAGTAAAGAAAACTTAAAATATTTTTTTGTATATGTAAACAGTAGAAAACTAATCAAAAACAACATTAGCCTAATAAGAGACTCGGAGGGTAATCTTATAGCAAATGATTTAGGAAAAGCCAAACTGATGAATGCATATTTCACAACTGTATTCACGAGGGAAGAATCAGTGACCCTCCCCGAACCAGCTATCAAATATGAAGGGCCACACCCATTAAATAGAATCACTTTTACAATGGATGATGTTAAAAAGAAAATAAAAGGACTTGGTAAGTTTAAGGCACCAAGTCCACATGATATTCATCCAAGAGATATTATAGAGCTAGAAGAAGAGATAACCCCACACTTTTACTAAATGTTCTGAAAGACAGCCAATGAAAGAAAGGCACCGCAAGGATCTGTCCTTGGACCATTGCTATTTCTGATCTACATTAACGACATAGATTCAGGATCAACTAGTAGAATAGCCAAATTTGCCAACGATACTAAATTGGGCATAAATGCTGTGAACTCAGAAGACATAGAAGCCTTGAGAGAGGATCTAATGAAGCTAGGAGAATGGTTTAGAAAATGGCAAATGCCTTTCAACTGTGGGAAATGTAAAGTCATGCACATAGGTTATAGTGACCCACAATCAGATTACTCACTGCTGGGTAATGAAATAGAAAGTGTGGACTAGGAGGAAGATCTCGGTATTATTATCAGCAAATATTTGAAGTTCAGCAAACAGAGCATAAAAGTTGTAAAGAAAGGACCAAAAAAAAAAAAAATAGGCTTCATAAAGGGACAATTCAAATACAGAAACAGACACTGTACTACAGCTGTACACATCACTGGTAAGACCCCATCTAGAATACGGAATCCAATTCGGGGCTCCACGTATTCAGAAGGAAGCAGCACAAGCTAGGGTCACCAAACTAGTTCCAACACCAAGGCAATTTAGATATAGACGGAGGATGGAACGTTTGATCTTATTTGATCTACAAACTTGACAACTAATGGGACAGTTAATAGAGGCCTTCAAAATTCTTAAAGGAATAACAAATGTAGATTACAACAATCTATTTACGCTTAGCACAAATCAGTCCAGAGGTAATGGATACAAACTGGAATTGAAAAGATACAACACCATTCATTGTGGCAATCTCTTTACATACAAAATATCAAATACTTGGAATAGACTTCCAGTGTATGTATTAAACAGTAACACGGTAAACGAGTTCAAGAATAAGTTGGACAAGATCATAAGAACTATCTAAATGCTTAAACTAAATCGCTCTACCAAAGAGCAAGTGGAGTCTCCGCAGATGGACTAAAAAGACTTTCAGACATCCAAAATCCTTGTAACTCCTTGTAACACACACACATTCTCTCTCTCTCTCTCTCTCGCTCTCTCTCTCTCTCTCTCTCTCTCTCTCTCTCTCTCATTTGAGTACAGTATTATCTTTTTAAAATCATAGTGCATTTATTGTATTTTCACTACTATTTTGTAAATATATTTCCATTCTAAATTCTCACACTATGTGGCTTAGGCCATTCATGCTTGGTGAGTTAATTGAAGTATTTTTAATTTGTATACTGTTTCTTTTTCTTGTCTGAGTAATGCTGTATGTTGATATAGTGTACTGTAGTCTGTTAGCTTTTGCATTTTTCTTCATTTCTCGACAGGTCTCAAGAAGTAAAAGATGCCAAGCAGAGTTTTGTTGGTGCTATGCTCTCTATGGCTTTGTATAAACGTTATAGAGGGAAAGCCAGTTTCATCCCTCTTCTTCATTCCTTATATCTCCACAATACGGGGACTCCCCTCAAGGTTATTTCACACCCTTTTTTCTTTGTATTTATCGCACTATTGCACAAAAATGTAGACCAGACATATGATACATTAGAATATAGCTCTCTTTTACAAGAAAATATTCCTATGGAATGTAATTAAAGTTTCTACTGGTATTCTTGATTTCCTAAAATAATGTATATTTAGTCCAGTATAGTCTCTTAATATGTTCTCTCTCTCTCTTTTTCTTAGGTTAATAGAACTTTACATGAATTTGGCTTAACAACACCCCCGTGTAAACTGTTTGAATTCTTAGAGCAGCTTGCCAAATCAAAGAAGGATACCGATACTATTGTGCAGTGGGCAAAAGATGTAGCAGTAAGTAGTTCTGAATAAGTTTTTCTTAGTAATAGTAGGAGTTTTTTATATTTCATAAATTTATCTGTAGAAATAGTTTTATTTTCTATTTAATAGTCTTCCATATTCTTCTAAAGGATTTTGCTAACATTAAGATATTGTTTAAGAGCTGGCTTTCTTAAGGGCTGAATTAAAAACCATCTGATTACATAGTAATCTTGCATCATATGATGTCCATCCATGTATCATCTGACTATTTGAATCCTTAATCCCTTGAGATCATAATGAGTTCAGAAATCATGATGGGAGAAGAGGACATAGTAAATATAACTGAACATAGTGACCAGGTGTGATGTGTTACACTACAAATATAACATGTAAAGTATGTCTTGATAACCAAGATGGACACCCATGTTACTGTACTTTGTATAGTTATTTTGATACAAAGTTTTTCTAATTATTATTATTATTATTATTACTAGCCAAGCTACAACCCTAGTTAGAAAAGCAAGAAGCTATAAGCCCAAGTGGTCCAACAAGGAAAAATAGCTCAGTGAGGAAAGGAAATAAGTAAGTGATATAAGTAATGAACAATTAAAATATTTTAAAACCACTAACAACATTAAAACACATTTGTTCCGGCATAGATACAAACCCTCCGCTATTTATAGGGTATACTTTCGGCGCAGCTGAAAGACGAGCCATGATAATTTTAGTGAGGGATAACTACCCCATCCATTAGCGGGTGGGGGGTGGGGTAGACTGGCTACCCCGCTCACTCACACCTCTCGGCTGAGTAACCACTTTACTTTATGGCTCGGTAGAGGACGGACATGCTGCCTTTCTCTCCCGCAAATACTTGCCTTTATTATTTTTTTTTTTTTTTTTCTTGTGTGTTTTCATTTATCTTATATATGAGTGTATAGATGTATAAATGGAAATATACGTTGTTTGATACCTGTAACTTTAATTGCTGTTGACAACGTATCCGACTGCCTCTGCCGTAAGGGAGTTGTCATTGCCGTCTTACCCTGCAACTGATGGTCGGCAGGTTCTCAACACTGCCGTGTGTTAGTTTCAATACTGAATTAAAGTGTATAACAGGTCAGCTCCCTTTCGAGGAATTATCTTACAAGCAACGTGTCTTATTCCCCGAATAGTGTTTTTTGTGCAACGGAGCATGAATTGTAATTGATCACAACTTCCTTTTTCACAAGTAGCAGCGAAGTAGAACACAAGGCCGAGTGCTACGGCCGCCCTGTTCGTTATCCTGCACTCCATGTGGTAGCTCGTGAGCTGCCCTCGTTACGAGGTAGCATTCGCTGTCAACCTTCAACTTGATGTTCCTTCTTCAAGGGGAACTTCTCTTGATTTTTTTTTTTTTTTTACGCCTATGCTGGGAGAAAGCTTGCTTTAGGCGATGTTCTCCTTCGGGAGGACTTCTCTCTCGTGAACGAGAGAGAGAGTTTCTTACGCCTACGCTTTTTTCCCATAGAGCTGGGAGAAAGCTTGTCTAAGGCGATGTCCTTCTTTGGGAGGACTTCACTCTCGTTTGCGAGAGAGATATTATTAAGCCTGTGCTTTTTTCCCATAGAGCTGGGAGAAAGCTTGTCTTTGGCGATGTCCTCCTTCGGGAGGACTTCTCCCTTGTTCACGAGAGAGAGACTTTACGCCTACGCTTTATTCCCATAGAGCTGGGAGAAAGCTTGTCTTAGGCGATCTCCTTCGGGAGAACTTCCCTCTCGTTCGCGAGAAATAACTTTTAGGAGTTTGCTGAACCACCAGGGGCGGTGGCAGAGCTTTCTCTGAAGCAGGTTATCCCTTCGGGGGAACGAGTCTCTCGTTCTCGAGAGAAGACCGTCTCTGGGCATCGGCAGTCCCCCGTTATGCTTATGGTTCTCCTTCAGGGGCAGAGCGAGAGCCTTATCTTAAGCGACATTCTCCTTCGGGAGTACAAACCTCTTATGCGGAGGTGTTATCTTTGAACTTGCTGGTTCTCCTTGATCCTTTGGGGTCTTGTTACGATCACCCTTTGGGCTGGCGTGATCGTTGAGCCTTCGGGCTCTCGTCATGTTGATCTTGCGGGTTCTCATGACAGTAGGAGTCCTTCGGGACTCTGCTCGAGACCTTTGGGTTTCAGTTACGCTGAACCTTCGGGCTCTCGTAACGATGGTAACGTTGAGCCTTCGGGAACTTTTGCCATCATTCATGCTGACCTTTCGGGGTCTCGTGACAGAGGAACCTCGGTTCCTCGTTATGCTGATCCTTCGGGGTCTCGTAACATTAGTTATGCAGAACCCTTGGGCTCTCGTTACTTTAGTCATTCTGACACTTCGGTGTTTTGTGACAGGGAAACTTCGGTTTCTTGTTACGCTGACCCTTCGGGGTCTCGTAACATTAGTTACGTTGAACCCTTGGGCTCTCGTAACTTTAGTCACTGACACTTTTGTTTTTAAACATTTAAACTTACCCGCTGGTTATATAATAATAGCTTTATGCTTCTGTCCGGCAGAAATTCAAAACTCGCAGCAATCGCATAGATATGCCAGGTATACACTAGCGCCACCACGGAGCTGGTCGAACTATCCCTCCTAGTATCAGATTTTCTTATGCCTATATACTGGCAACATAGAAATCAAATTTACTCGTGTTTAACCTGGGGTTTAGCAGTATTTTGGTGATATACTCTTGTTACGGTTTTGAGCATTCGCTTATTAGGTGTTTGTTTGATATTTTATCGCTATGTTATAGCGTAAAAGGTAGGATTAAACATTTTCCAACCTATTTTAAACTAACGAAAGCATATGGCGATAGGTAAACATCTCGCTTCATCGATGACGTCACAGTCATTTGACGTAAGCTTGAGTATGACTTGCATTTTCTTTCTTTTTCTACAAAGAATGATAAGTTAATACTATCTTACAAAATATTTAGTTAAATAAAATAAAAGGATTATGTTATTTTAAGAAAATTTTTGTCCTTTTGGTATGCTTTCTTTGGATAATCTTCTATCTGTTTTAAAGATTATCTAGCGTTCATTTTTATTTATGCTACGCAGTCCTCAGTCTATCGTTACAGTAATACTCTTTGTATCGATATTTATGAAAAGTACATTTTTCTTTAAAAACTAAGTTTTTAAATTGTATTAGATAAAAGGAATATGTCATTTTCCAATGATATTGGTCCTTTTAGTATTTTTTTCTTTAACTAATCTGTTTACAAAGATTAAAGAGAATTAGCGTTCAGTTAATTTTTATACGACATAGTATTCATGACAATCGATATAGTCTCACAATTCTTTGGATCGTTGCTTACTTGTTCGTTTTTGAAATACAAAATTTTTTTGTATAATATTTATTTTTGGGCTCAGGCCATGTCGTCGTGATGGAAGTTCATTCATTAGTAGCTTCCTAGGTATATTTGACTACAGTGATATATCCCAGAGAATTTACCAAAGGTATCAAGAATTCTAACTCCTGGAGCGAATATCCCTTAAAATTTTAAAAAGGATATTGCGTAATATCACAGGACGTATTCTTGACACGTCTCATAGCTATCTACACCCCTAATAGCGCTTTTGCTTCGAGGGGAAAAGTGGCAAGAATAAAGGAGAGTCGTTAAAAAGAGGCGACGCTCCTACCGCAGTGTAAATAGTGCGCCAAATCGCCACCGCGCGGTGCCACCAAGCCATTCTTTCTCTTGTAGCTTCGTTGACAGGTGTTATCCCGTGTTATCTCTAGCTGTTTTGGAGTTATTTGTCGCTATGATGTTTTCACCAGCCTCATCAGCTTCTGGAAAGTTAAGTAATATCTTTGAATTGTGTAAATGTAAGCTCTTGCCAGTTTTGCTTTTCGATTGAGATCGTAATTAACGTAACAAGAGCTGTTGCCAGCCGGATGGCGTCATGGACGCGGTCGTTCTTTCTGTACATTTAGTTAGCCAGAACGACCTTTTCCTGGCATTATTTGCTTTAATAACTTTAGCTATTTAGATTTTTAGCTAGGGATTCTTATATTATGTCATTGTTGTCGTGGATTTGGCTATTTATGATCGAGCCTCACGAGTGCTAGGCTTCCTAGCCTAGGCACCTACACACTTCATGCATGATATAACCTTCCTGGTAAAGTTTTATTGAAGCTCAGGCAACATTTTATACATCCAAGATATTACTGTTTTAAATTTTTCCTCTTCCAAGATAGTATACAAGAGAGTTTCGGTGAACGATTCTCAATGTTCCTAGGCTACTAGCCTAAGGGCTTTAGTATACTTTCATAAATGTCCCCATTGCTCTTGTATTGTCTTTCAAGTGGAGACTGACACCTCATATACCTTTTAAGTCGATACTAATCTCCTAGAAGATTTAAGAGCAATCCCCCTTCCCTCTGATTAGCCTAGGCTATCCTCAGTTTGCTTTGCTGTGAACTGAGTTCTGGCAAAGTTTTACTGAGGCGTTTCGCTTTCTTTCTCTTAACCACTGAGTCGGTTTTGAGTTTAGAACGGGACATCAGAGTAATAAGTCTGTGTTAGGCATCTTACTGTCTTGGTGAAATGATTTCCCATGTCAGGTTAAGCTGCCTTTACAGGAGGCTAGACCTCCCTAGTCCATACGTGGAGGGTTTTGTATGACAATCCCTCCTTCCTTGGTCTAGCAGACAGTCCTGTGCTGGTAGATCTTAGACTTCTTCACTGCCTAAGATCTCTGGTACGAGATTCTGTTCTCTTGTGAGATTGTGTCCTGTGTGCCGCTCTCTCACTTGACTAACCTAACCTGGGGAAATGATTTCTCCTACCTGAGGTTACTCCATGAGATCAGAATCCTTTAAGTCGGGTGGTGCCTTCGGGCATTACATAACTTATAGGACATCTACCCCCTCCCCTCTGTCTCTTTCGTGTTGGATGAGCCATCACCCTCCCTGGCCGTCGTTCTACATTTGACCCTAAGGATTATTTGTAGAACTGGCCTGAGGTTCCCTGTCTGCCGCCGGCCGAGCCGGCTGCCGGCAGGTACCCTCGTATTCTTTAGAGTGTTCTTCAGTCCTCCCTTGGACTGCCTTCCATAGCCCATGTGGATGTGATATGGTTGGGTGGAAGCCCGAATACAATTCCCCCTTCCATTTGAACCCTCATTCTGGATGTAGGCCGGCAAGGCTGAGCCTTTGCCTTCCTCCATCCTCTCTTTTTCTCTGCCTTTCCTTTTACTGGGCCATGTCGATTGTCTGCCGGCCAGCAGTTGCTCTGCCGCCGCTTACCGTGGGTGTCGCTGATCGACGACCCAACGACAATAGACATACTGGGACCGGCTGCCGGCTACTGGCTACTGAGTTGCCGGCCACCCATAACCTGGACATTTGCCGCCAGGTCCTACTTGATGAAAGGATCCTCGGCTGCCGGCCGGCAGAGCCGCTGCCGGCGGCCTGCCGTCCATTACTTCGAAGACAGTAACTGCATTCAATAGCCCAGAATAGACCGGCATATGCCGGCTTGCCCGGCATGTGCCGGCAGGCCCAGCATGTGCCGGCAGGCCCAGCAGGACTGGCGGCATGCTACCGACAGTCAGTGCTGTAGCCCAAAAGTTTTTCCAACCTACAAGGTGCTTCATGGGCAGCCTATTGTGAGACCATCACATATATGAGAGTGATTCTCTCTACTAATTAATGGTTATTAACCATTATTGTTTTTAATCCCCAATATTGAACCTAGAAGATTGTGTTAAGAAAACACTATATCAAAGGATATCATCTTCCCCTAAAATTCGTTAAGAATTTAGTGTTCAATATCGGAGGAGATCATAGCAATGGGCTGGACAGGAAACACATGTAGGTGTCTTTCCTATCTCTAGCTTACCCTATCCAAGCTAATACAGTATTATTAATAATATGTATGCTGAAATCTGAGAATTTCACCGAATATTTATATGCTTTTCTTTCTTTACAGGAGGAGCATCCCGAGTGCGGGAACAACTTTTGCAAGGTCCGTAGTAAGAACTTCTACGGCCATGGCATGTGCAGGGCCCATGCTCGCTGCGCAGTCACCAAGGGGGCTCTCAAGTACTGGGACCCACTGGTATGTACCATTTGTGAAAAACTGGTGAAAGAGGCTTTTGATGACCAAAAGTCTACTGAGCCAAGGGACACACCAAGGGAGATGCTGCGAAAATGGGTCAGGGGGTTCCAGAAGAACACCTGTGGCCCATACCTTCCTAATGAGAAGATGAGGGCTTGCCTTTTCCCTAGAGCATCTTCGGATGCGGTTATTCCCCAGGCTCAACCTGAGATTCCCCTTGTCCAGGATTCCGGTAGAATCTGAAGTATCGGATGCCTTGGAGAGCATCCAATTGGAGGACAACATGTCAGTTGTCTCGGAGGAGACCGAGAACAATCTCCTAGTGGAGGAACTGGATCAGGTGGATGACACCACCTGAGGCCGAAGTAGAGAAAACCGAAACGATTTCGGTATCATCAGCCACGGTGACTGAGCCGGTGCCTTCGACTTCTTCCACTGCACCCCAGTTAGATTCCATCACAAGTACGTTGCACTCGCTGTTGTCTATGGTGCGGGACATTCAGAAGAAATCGTCCGAGAAAGAAGCTTCTCTTCGGACGGAAATGCATCAGCTGGTTGCAACACGTTTAGCCCCGAAGAAGCTAAACGTCAAGGATCTCCCCGCCTTCTCTGACGTCAACCCCTGGAGGTACGCAGAGCATATGCCTTTGTCGGGGGGGAAGATCTTCCTCTCAGAGAAACTGGGCACTGTCCCAGTAGAGGAAATTGAGTTTTGGCCCAGCAAAGGGGCCTATCCGGATTGCTATGTTCGTCTAAAGACGGAACCTGCATCCAAAGAGGAGACAGAGCCGAAGGAGACCATCATCCTTGAACTCTCTTAGGCCCAGGCCTTATATACAACCACCTTGAAGGAGAGGGGCTTTACTAGCTCCAAGGTGCCGGCTCTCAGCAAGAAGCACCTGTCCTTCATTGCTGACCCCAAACGGGCCTTTCCCTTTATGGACAAAGGGCTTAAGGCAGCCTTAAAGGCAGTTGAGGCAGGGAAACCTTGCCCTACACTGGAAGAGTGTAGACCCTTCTCCCTAGCCTTTCCATCAGACGATGCAGAGTGGAAGGATTTCCACAACACCTTCACAGTCGGGAAGCTGGAGGCAGATATTGCCGGACGACAGTTCGGCAAAGACCTCCCGAAGTTGTCAGACTTTCTCCTGCGCAGGGAACAGGAGACAAAAGAATGTCTTGCTGCTTCCATGTCTCTGCAAACTGGCCTAGAGACTATGGCAGGCATCCCCGATACCCCAGATATGTACATGGTCTTCACCAAATCTCATTTGGCGACAGTCACCAAGGACCTGTACAACTTTATTAAAGCCCTAAGGGCTTGCAGAGAGTTCGTGTTCGCCTCGGCTGCTGTGAGACACGAACCAAGGAAGCTGATAGCTTCTAACATATACCAAGCGAAGTGGTCAAAGAGGTCCTGGACAATGCCGCAACAGAGAACAGAAATCTTCTCTCTAAATGGGGCTTGTCCTCTAAAAGAAAATCTTCAGCTGATGAGGGTCCCCAGCTGAAGAATAAGTCGAAACGACCAAGAGTGCCTTCTAGGCCGAGACAACAGCAACAGCTTCCCGTGGCCACGGTGCCCCAGACGGTGGCACAACCAACCACCACCTTCCAACTGGTGCCCCAAACGCTGGCGACCCAATCGCCTGTGTTCACCCCAGTTTTCGAAAGGCTGTCAACAACCTTTAGGCCGAAGTCTCGAGGCTCCTTTCGAGGATCCTCTAGACACCCCTTCAGAGGTAGGGGCAACAAAGGTGGACGTGGCCAAGGTGGTAAATCCTCCAACCAGCACTCAAAGTGAGATGCTACCGGTAGGAGGGAGACTTTTCCTCTTCCGGGATCGTTGGACCTTCGATCCCTGGGCCCACAGCCTAATCAAGAACGGACTAGGGTGGAGTTGGAGCTCAACTCCACCAAACTTCCCTCAATTCTTCCAACAATCAACCCCCATACTAGAAGAATATGTTCAGGAACTCTTGAACAAAAGAGTAATAAGGAAGGCGAAGTCCATCAGATTCCAAGGAAGGCTATTTTGTGTTAAGAAGAAGGACTCGGAAAAGCTCAGAGTCATTCTGGACTTATCACCACTCAACAAGTTCATAGTGAACTACAAGTTCAAAATGCTGACGCTTCAACACATCAGGACCCTTTTGCCCAAACGGGCATACACAGTCTCCATAGACATAACGGATGCGTACTGGCACGTTCCAATCAGCCGTCAAGTTTCCCCCTACCTGGGATTCAAACTACATAAAAGAAAGTACGTTTTTAGAGCCATGCCCTTCGGTCTGAACATAGCTCCAAGGGTATTCACCAAGGTTGCGAATGCAATCATTCATCAACTACGCCTAAAGGGAATCCAGGTGGTAGCCTACCTGGACGACTGGCTGGTGTGGGCAGCATCCGAGGAAGAGTGCATGCAAGCCTCCAAGGAAGTGATCCGGTTCCTGGAACACTTAGGATTCAAGATCAACTTGGAAAAATCTCGACTATCTCCAGCTCAAAAGTTTCAGATTCCAGATTCCACTGGGACTTGCAGTCACACTGCCTTTCCATTCCGTCAAAGAAGAGGAAAGAGATAGCAGGATCTGTCAAAAGACTCCTTCAATCCGCCAGGATATCAAGAAGGCAACAGGAGAGAGTGTTAGGATCCCTCCAGTTTGCCTCAGTGACAGATCCAGTATTGAGAGCACAATTAAAAGATGCATCAGGAGTTTGGAGAAAATACGCATCAAACGCTCAAAGAGATCTACAAAGACCGATACCAAATCGTCTGCGATCACTACTCAAGCCATGGTCGGAGGCCAAGAACCTAAGGAAGAAGGTACCCTTACAACCACCTCCACCGTCAGTCACCGTTCGCACGGATGCCTCAAAAGAAGGGTGGGGAGGTCACTCTCATCATCGGAAAGTCCAAGGAACCTGGTCTCCCCTCTTCAAAACCTTCCTCATCAATTTTCTGGAAGCCATGGCAGTTTTTCTCTCTCTGAAGAAACTGAAACTCCGCTGCTCAATCCACATTCGTCTGGTTCTAGACAGCGAAGTCATAATGAGATGCCTAAACCAACAGGGCTCGAGATCACCTCACATAAACCAAGTGATACTGGCCATCCTCCGTCTAGCGGAGAAGAAGAGATGGCACTTGTCAGCAGTCCACCTTCAAGGGTTCAGCAATGTGACAGCGGACGCTCTATCCAGGATCAACCCAATAGAGTCAGAATGGTCCCTAGACGCAAGATCATTCTCCTTCATATTACGCAAAGTCCCAGGACTGCAGATAGACCTCTTCGCAACGAGCGACAACAAGAAGCTACCCCGGTACGTAGCCCCGTACGAGGATCCTCTAGCGGAAGCAATGGATGCAATGTCTATAGATTGGAACAGATGGTCCAAGATCTACCTATTCCCTCCAACCAACCTTCTGCTGAAAGTCCTCGACAAACTGAGATCCTTTCGAGGGACAGCAGCATTAGTGGCCCACAAGTGGCCCAACAGCGTCTGGGTCCCTCTAGTAACGGAACTATGCCTGAAGCTGATCCGTTGCCGGACCCAGTTCTGACTCAGCAAGTGCAGAAATTGACTGTCTCAGCTTCATCAGAGAAAACCCAGAACCTTCATCTCATGATTGTCTTGCCTTAGCGGTCAAGAAACGGTTTGGGATTTCTAGGGACAGTATTAACTTCTTACAAGAATACAAGTCAAAGTCATCAAGAAGACAATGTGAGTCTTCCTGGAAGAAGTGGGTGGCCTTTGTCAAGGCAAAGAAACCTAAGGAGATTTCTACGGATTTCTGTTTGTCCTTCTTCATCCATCTTCATGAACAAGGTTTAGCAGCCAATACGATTACTACATGTAAATATGCTCTAGCCAGACCAATGCTTTACGCCTTCCAGGTAGACTTTTCCAATGAAATCTTCAACAAGATTCCTAAAGCCTGCGCTAAACTTCAGCCCGCAGCTCCTCCAAAGCCCATTTCATGGTCTTTGGATAAGGTTCTTCACTTAGCATCAACCCTGAAAAATGAAGATTGCTCGCTGAAAGACTTGACTCAAAAGGTGATATTCTTATTTGCACTAGCCTCAGGAGCCAGAGTTAGCGAAATAGTAGCCCTCTCGAGGGATGATGGCCACATTCAGTTTACAGACAGCGGAGAACTGAACCTCTTTCCGGACCCGACGTTTCTCGCCAAGAACGAGCTGCCCACTAAGAGATTGGGTCCCTGGAGAATCTGCCCTCTGAAGGAAGAAGCATCCCTCTGCCCAGTGGAATGCCTAAAGGTCTATCTTCGTAGAACTTCAGACTTTAAGGGAGGTCAGCTTTTCAGGGGAGAGACATCCGGTTCAACGTTATCCTTGAAACAGTTAAGGGCGAAAATCACCTATTTTATACTCAGAGCGGATCCAGACAGTACACCCGCAGGTCATGATCCGAGAAAAGTTGCCTCGTCTCTGAATTTCTTTCAGACGATGTCGTTTGAAAGCCTTCGTGCTTATACTGGATGGAAGTCTTCCCGAGTTTTCTTCAAACACTACGCGAAGCAATTACAAGAAATAAAATTTCATGTGGTGGCGGCAGGCAGTGTAATAAAACCTGCCGCTTTATTACTGCGAAGAACAGTGCACTATTTGGGACTTTTAATGAAGGGTGTACATGATAGACTCTCAAGGCATATCATGTTGAGTATTGTGTTTAGTGATGACACTATAGACTGTTCTATTCACACGGGTGACTTTAAGCATAACAGACTGACACAAGTGCCAGGCATACCTATATGCACAGTGTTCCTAGTAACAACTGAATACATAGTGAAATTCTTATTTCCCATAGAGTGGCTGGTGTTTCCTTTTTAGGTGAAACTGATTTTTATTTCTGTTATTACTGTTTATGCTTCTATGCAGAATTGTTCAGTGTAATATGTAATTGAATACATCTATGATTTTTGATTTATTGTAATAAACAATAGAAGGAATCTTTGCGTCTGTTTTGCCTCAAACATTCTAGTTTAAGAATAAAGTCAGAGCATCCTTGATTCTTTTAATATTTAAGAAAATATTGGGAACTAAGATTACTATTGTTCCAAGCAAACAGGTAAGAACTTATTGTACTAGACTGTTCATTTTACTGTTTAAGGTTTCCTACACGTATATAAACCTGTCTATCTCTTTAACAACCAGACTCGGGAGGTATCAGTAACCTACACAGATCAATACCATCTAGGTACTAACTATGCTTTACGTGTATGATGACACTAATATACAAACTGTTTGCTAGATTGTTCCTTGAACTCACAATCCTCGGGTTTTTTCCTAGAGTCTACCCAGATTCTTCCCTGAAGGGGGCAGGAAGCACTGACATATTTCATGATCAGCTGATTGATGTATAACGGTAACATCAAGTGTCTCTAGGTCTAGAAGACCGAAAGGAAAAATTTATCTCGAGATGAACGGCACTATTGAAAATCCACAGATACATTAATGCTCTGGTAAACTTCCATCACGACGACATGGCCTGAGCCCAAAAAACACTATTTTTGGGTGAGGTAGCCATGTCGTCCTGATGGACCCACCCTCTTTTTGACAAAAGGATAACGAATCCCTCCCTATGGTACTGTATCTGCAACACCTACAAAGCTACAAAGAATGGCTTGGTGGCGCCGCGCGGTGGCGATTTGGCGCACTATTTACAGTACGGTAGGAGCGTCGCCTCTTTAACGACTCTCCTTTATTCTTGCCATTTTTCCCCTCGAAGGGAAAGCGCTATTAGGGGTGTAGATAGCTATGAGACGTGTCAAGAATACGTCCTCTGATATTACGCGATATCCCTTTTTAAAATTTTAAGGGATATTCGCTCCAGGAGTTAGAATTCTGGATACCTTTGGCAAATTCTCTGGGATATATCACTGTAGTCAAATATACCTAGGAAGCTACTAATGAAGGAACTTCCATCAGGACGACATGGCTACCTCACCCAAAAATAGATTTTTCGCTTCGCTCAAAATCCGTTAAATGTTCCAATTGTTAAATGTGACTATTCGTCTTTTATTGGAACCCCTTAATATTTAGGGTTGATTTGAATATATAGATATATTCTTTATTCCTATATCTATTCATGTAATATGTTAATATTTTATATTAAATATTTTGTTACATTTTATATGGGATTCAGTGACTATTGCATTCCCATTCAAGCCCTTGACAGAATAGTAAGTTCTCCCTCTACGGGCGTGTATACTTTTGGTTTTATACCAAAAAGTCAAAAATGCAAATTTTTAGTGCTAAATTAGTGCAGTGAATTTTATTCAATACAGTGGAAGGTGCTTCTGTTCGGACCTATCGTTATCCTAGCCTTAGACCTCTTTCAAGCTCCTGGACCCATGGGAGAAGTAAAGTCGAATGGCGAAGGGAAGCGAGAGGCGTAGCCTGGCGATTACCGTCTTGTAAGATCCGAGCAGAAGTCCCCTCGAGCTTTTTCTGTTGACGATCCTCAGAACGCTCGCCCTCGCCATAGGTAAGGCGAGGTAAAAGTGTTTTCTAACTTTAAACGATATCGCGCATCAGGCACGAAGCTGAAAACAAAATTGAAATCATTCTTGACAGGTAATGAGCATTTAATGTTCTTACCTCTTAAAAAGAGCTGAACTTGATGGCGCGTGCCAAGCAGCTGAGCTTGATGGCACTCGCCAGTTGGCTTAGCATGGCGCCTCGCGCCAGCTGAACGCGGCGCCTCGTGCCAGCTGAACGCGGCGCCTCGCGCCAAGCTGAGCGGGACCCTTCGCGCTAAGCTGAGCGTGACGCCTCGCGCCAAGCTGAGCGTGACGCCTCGCGCCAAGCTGAGCGTGACGTCTCGCGCCAAGCTGAGCGTGACGTCTCGCGCCAAGCTGAGCGTGACAACAACAGAGCATTGGTCATCTAGCTTTCACTAGACGCAACCGGCATAGCTCCGAGCATCTAAATCGCGAGTGTTTTTTTTTATTCGCAAGCGTTATTATTCTGAAAGTCACGTGGCGCCGAGCGTCAAGAGCTTGCATAACATCAAGTAGAACTTGATGTCTACATTACCATGAACGTCTAGCGTTGGAACTTTGTCACGCCAGGCGCTATATTAAGAAATAAATAGTAACTAGAAAGATATGTTCTCAGACCAAGGCCTGCTTGAACTAATTTTTGGTTGGGAGAACTAGAATTAAACCTCTAAAGCATTGAGGTCAGAATTCAGAACCTTAAGGAGTTGACTCCTAGGAAACAAGACATCTCTACCTAGGTTAGAGACTTGTAGAAGGAAGGGAGTGACTTTCAGAAACTCATGAGAGTTTTCTGAAGTTTCCATTTTAATCTGTACCTGCTGCTCCTCGTTCCGCCTTCAGAGTTTTTCGCTAAGGAAGACGGCAAAGGAGTCTCTGTTTATTATATTATTATTATTACTAGCCAAGCTACAACCCTAGTTGGAAAAGCAATATGCTATAAGCCTAAGGGCTCCAATAGGGAAATATGGCTCAGTAAGGAGAGGAAATAAGGAAATAAATAAATGATGAGAATAAATTAACATTAAATCATTCTGAGAAAAGTAACAAAGTCAAAAGACAGTGCTGATAGGGCAGTGCTTTAGCGCGTCCTCAATGCAGCATAAAGAACCTAACCGCAGATGTTGGTGCAGCAGCATGTTCAGCTGCAACAGCAGGAAGTGCATTAGGGCTTTTGTAAGAGAAGGCAGTGCCCCCTTTTTTTGCTGTATACGGCCTGTCAGGATGTCAGAAGTTGGCAAAGCTTTAGTTCAGACTGATAAGGATCTTGTTCCTGCGTCTGGAGTTACAGTACAGGCACCGCCGCTTCCGCCAGACCGTTTTCCGTCTGCTGAAATGCGGAGTGTGATGTAAGCAATGAGGAAGGCGAGTTTGCGATCAAAGTTTTCTACACCGGTGTCACCTAATGTTGATCCTAGTTGGACTATGCTGCTGGCATGAAACAATGGCTCTCATCTGTTATGCAGTCTTATCGGCTTGCTGTTACCAAAGCGTTGGTTCGTCATGATTCTTTTCAGGACGCGTTATCGCACAGGCGCCCTACCAGCGAGCTAATTTTGAACAGTGTGATAAGGCTTCTATATCCCATTTAGTGTCTTCTCTTGATACCAGACATCAAACGGCCAAGCGTGTCATAGAGCGTTTACCTTCCAAGCGCGGCGACGATCGTTAGGCAGCTAAGCGCGACATTGGGCGTCAAGCTGAACGTGACATCAGACGTCAAGCTGAACGTGACGTCGGACGTCAAGCTGAACGTGACGTCGCGCAACAAGCTCGTGACGTTGAACGTCAAACAAACCGTGATGTCCAACGTCAGTCACATACTGTTCAAGCTACATCCAGAGAACAAAACCTCTCTATGGAGACTCATAAGACTTTTCTTGCAGCAGTAAAAAAGGTCCACTGGATGATCTCTTAAGATCTCCAGGATGCTTACTTCTACTTTCTCATCCCTCCGAACTTCAAGCTACCGGAAGGTTCGTCTATGGGAGGAAGTTGTCCAGTTTTGAGTTCTTTGTTTCGGGCTAAGCACCACCCCTCAAATAGAGGGTGCGTCTGTGACGACATATCGTTGTGTCCTATCTTTAGACCTCTGGAAAGAAGTATTCCAGTTTCGGGCCTTAGGCTTCGGCCTCACCACCGCCCCTCTAGTCTTCACAAAGATCATGATGAATGTGGCAAGCATGCTCCACTCAAGAGGCATCAGAGCCTCCTTGTACTTGGACGATTGGCTACTAAGGGCCTCCTCACTCAGTCGCTGTCTGGAGGATTTGCGTCTGACAATGAGTCTGTCAGAGGAGCTAGGACTTCTGGTGAATTCAGAGAAGTCTCAATTGATCCCTTCCCAGAAGATCCTTTATTTGGGGATGGAGATTCACAGTCTGACTTTTCAAGTTTTTCCATCATCTGCAAGAATACAGCTAGCTCTCCTAAGGCTTTGTGCTTTGCTAAAGAAGGAGTTTTGTTCAGTGAGGGAGTGGATGAGTCTCCTGGGAACCCTCTCTTCACTAGAACAATTTGTATGTCTGGGGAAACTAAATTTACGACCCCTTCAGTTCCATCTCAATTGCCATTGGAGCAAAGACATCAGCCTTGACAAGGAGAGCATTCCTCTTACAGAACCAATAAAAGAGTGCCTTCGTTGATGGAACAACATAAACAGGCTCCAGGAAGGTCTCTCTTTGGAACAAAAGAGCCCAGACCTTGTGTTGTTTTCCGACGCAACACTAGGAAAGTCAGAGATTTTGGGTCTGTGGAAAAAACAACAGCAAAGTCTCCACATCAATCAAAAGGAGCTGTTAGCAGTCTTGTTGGCTTTCAAGGGGTTCGAGAAGCTAGTTCTGAACAAAGTAATACAAATCAATGCAGACAATACCACAGCTTTGGCCTACATAGCGAAACAAGGGGGAACGCATTCGAGGCCTCTTTACGAGATAGCAAAAACTCTTCTCGTTTGGGCACATCAAAGAAAGATATCCCTGTTGACAAGATTCATTCAAGGGGAAAAGAATGTGAGGGCAGACAGCCTCAACAGGAAGAATCAAGTTTTCCCCACAGAGTGGACACTGCATCTAGATGTATGTAAGTAACTTTGGCGGATTTGGGGCCGCCCTCTCATAGATCTATTCGCAACTTCAAAAACCAGAAGACTAGAGAATTATTGCTCCCCAGTTCTGGATCTTGAAGCGTCACACATAGACGTGTTCCTGAAGGACTAGTCACACTTAGATGTGTACACTTTCCCTTTATCCAAAGTGCTGTACAAAGTACTACAAAAGTTTGTGTCTCACGAGGGAACCAGATAGACGTTAATATCCCCCATATGGCCTTCAAGAGGTTGGTTCACAGAAGTACTGGAATGGATAGTGGATGTTCCAAGAAGCTTGCCATTGAGAATAGATCTTCTCAGACAACCCCACTTGGCAAGAAACCATCTAAACCTCCAAGCTCTACGTCTGACTGCCTTCAGACTATCGAAAAACTCGCAAGATATAGAGGATTTTTGAAGGAAGCAGCCAAGGCTATTGCTAGAGCAAGAAGAACTTCTACTATCAGGGTGTACCAATCCAAGTGGAAAGTTTTTAGAGCATGGGGTAAAGCTAACTCAGTTTCTTCATCTAATACCTCTATAGCTGAAATTGCCTATTTCTTTTTAGAGCTTAGAAGAAGGCACAATTTCTCCTCCTCAACCCTTAAAGGGTACAGGAGTATGTTAGCAGCGGTCTTCAGGCATAGGCATTTAGACCTCTCGAATAACAAGGACCTTCAGGATCTCCTTAGATCCTTTGAAACCTCTAAAAACGTCAAAGGGATTCACCAGCCTGGAATTTAGACATGGTTTTAAAATTTCTTTTGAGTGACAGATTCGAACCTTTGGACTCTGCTTCTTTTAAAGATCTGACTTTAAAGACTTTATTTTTAGTAAGCTTAGCAACAGCTAAAAGGGTCAGTGAAGTTCATGCTTTTAGCAAAAACATTGGCTTTAGAAACGGGAAAACTATATGCTCCCTGCAGCTTGAATTTCTAGCCAAGAACGAACGTCCTTCTCACCCATGGCTAAAATCTTTCGAAATTGCTAACCTCTCTGATTTAGTGGGTGAGGAGCCAGGGAAGGTCCTTTGTCCTGTTAGAGCACTAAGGTTCTATTTAGACAGGACTAAAGGTTTAAGAGGCAATTCAGAAGCTCTTTGGTGTGGAGTCAAAAAGCCTGCTTTTCCTATGTCTAAAAACGCCTTATCATATTTCATAAGACTTTTGATTAAAGAAGCTCACTCACACTGTGGTGAGGCAGACCTTAAGCTCCTGAAAGTTAAGACTCATGAAGTTAGAGCTGTGGCAACATCTATAGCTTTTAAACAAAAACGTTCTCTGCAAAGTATGATGAATACGTTTTGGAGAAGTAATCTGTTTGTTCCGTAACCGAAATACAAACCGCGCTATTTAGTATGGGGTATTACTTTCGGCGTAGCTGAAATGACGAGCCATTAGAATTTTAACGAGGGTTTACTACCCCCTCGCTAGTTAGCGCGGGGGTAGGGAGGGGTAGCTAGGTACCCCTCCCCCCTCATACACCTGTGACTAGCTCACTTTGCTTTTGGCTCGGGTGATGAACAGACGTGTCTGCTCCCACCCTCGCTTATTGACAGCCTTGGATCTTGTTTTGCTTTTCTTTTCAGTGTGCTTGGAAGTTGGCCTCTACTATGTGGAAGTGTCCCGGCTTACCTGACCGCCCTTGTGGAACGTTTATGTCGGTGGTGGACACAGACCCTCACGCCTTATGTCCTTATTGCAGGGGCCAACGGTGTGAAAGAAATCAGGTTTGCGGTGAGTGTAGGGAGTGGTCTACCTCCCAGTGGGAGAGGTTTTCACGGCGCCGGAAGAAGAAGTCTAAACGGGATATTTCTCCTTCAAGGGTTTCCTTGAAGAGAGAAAATCCCAAGCACTCTTCTTCCATAGCCCAAACCTCCTCCGAAGCTCCCACTCGATCGATCTCTTCCGAGAGGCCGTCGAGTGGTAGTGTAGGCCGTACTTGTGTTTGCCAACCTCGAGGTGCGGGAGAGGGCGTTGCCTCCCATAGCGAGGCAGCTCCTCCTCCTCCCCTGGGCGAGGTTATTTCTGCTAATATCTCAATGATGATTTATTGCAGCTTTGGGGTTCCTTGGGGCTTCAGGGTTCGCCCTCCAAGGAAGTCCTGTTTGACATAATCAGGTTGGGGGCTGTTGTCAAACAGTCGCCGGTGATAGCAAAGGTTGACCCTCTGTGTATCGTCGACGTTGTTGTGGCAGAGGGTTTCGACAAGTTAGATCAAACCTCTGCCTTGGGTGGTGATGTTGCTGAAGGCTTAGTTCCCCCCTCCGAACATCCTTCGAGGGAGGAACTAAGTCCAACGGTCTCTCCTGCCTGTGATTCTTCCCCTTGGGGGAGTTCACTAACAGAGACTCCTCTTCCGAGGACTGATGATGGTCTGCCTGCTGCCCCAAGAGCATGTATCAGACGTAAAGCTCGTCTTCCTCTTCGTCATAGAGGCCTTCCTTCTCCCCACAAGGGAGTTAGGAGGCGCCTCTTCGGTTCTTCGCCTTCGCAGTGCCCCGCAGAGGATCCTCCTCGCTGTGCAGTGACCGTTGCAGCTGCATCCCTGGACCTCTCTGCTGATCGTTCGCAATCTCCTTCGCCTGCCAGACCTGCTGATTTTCCTTCTCTGTTCCTGGCTGCTGACGCGCTGTGGGTGCTCACGCACCCCTTTATCCAACGGGCACCGGTCCCTTGGGGGCAAAAGGGGCTTTCTCACATTGTGAGTAAGTCCCTTAAGTGCCAGGTATCCCCTGTGCGTCCACGTTCTCCTGTGTGCTCGCGCGCAAGCGCTCGCCTGCTGTTCCTGAGACTACTCTCCAGAATCATCCTGTGCCAGGGACAACGCGCCAGCGATCTCCTGCTGCAGAGTCTACGCGCCAGCGCTCTGCTGCTCGCCGTCGATCTCCTGCACGCCCACGCTCACCTACGCGCCAGCGCACATCTGCGAGCCCTGATCCTGATACGCGCCACGCGCGCCCACGATCTCCAGTTCGCCAGCGCTCTTCACCTGCTCTCCTGCGCGCCATCGTTCGCCCGCGCGCCATGATCTCCGGATCTGGGCACAGGAGGGAAGACTCTGCTTTCACCTTCTCGTCAGCGATCTCCTGCGCGTCATCGGACCTCGCCCACTCGTCAGCCCTCGCCCGCGCGATGCACATGTTCCAGCCCTTGCTGTGCGCCCTTCAAGAGGTCTCCTAGATCCTGTGCGTCCACGAGCAGTCACCTTCGCGCGCAACTACGCTGGTGGTTCCTACTGCGCTCCCTCTGCCTTCGCCAGATCGCGCACCTGCGCGCCCGCGCGCACCATCACCTGCCCGCCATCGCTCGCCAGCACGCCCACGCGCCCACTCACCTGCTCGCCATAGATCGCATGCGCGCCCACGCGCCCCCTCGTCAGTACGCAGTTGCTCACCTACGCGCCATCGCTCGCCTGTGCGCCATCGCTCGCCTGTGCGCCATGCGCCATGCTCGCCTGTGCGCCATCGCTCGCCTGCGCGCCATCGCTCGCCTGTGCGCCATCGCTCTCCTGCTCGTCAGCGCTCGCCCGCGCGCCCTCGTCCACGCCCGCCCTCGCCCGCCCGCCTGCGCCTTTATCTCCGTGCGCCCGCGCGCGAACCAGGGAATATTCCATCGCCCGAGCGCCAGCGCGATCCCCGGCATGATTCCCATCGGAATTCACAGCGCGAGCCCCCGCGCGAGGTTTCAGGAACGAGAGCATCCAGGTCGTCTTCTTCATGCCTCCCCCCCCCAAGCGCAGACCAGCACGCTCGCAGGGGGAGGGGAAGTCTTCGGGTAGGTCCAGGAACTAATCTTCTTCCCTTTCTTTTAAGGCAGGCCCAGTTGTAGTTTCTACTCCGAAGGATCGCCTTATCCCCTTCCCTCCAGAGGGAGTCTGGCACAGCATCTGTCAGTAAGCAGCCATGGTTTGGGTCCCTTATCAGAGCTGTAGTTCAGGCTGTCAAGCCTGCCTTCTCTGAGTTGGGCCGCAAACCAAGGTCAGCTCTGACCCCACTGAAGAGGAAGAGAGGAGTAGAAGTCGTGGTGACTTCTCCCAGGGTCAAGCTGGCTCCTAGGAAATCCTTGAGTAAGGCTCCCTTCCCCCCTCAGACTTTCTCTCCATCTCCTTTGGACGAAGATTTTCCGTCCTCGGGAATCTACTGAGGTGAGACGGTCTCCCATCGCACCAATGGGAGAAACCCCACCTCGAGCAGGAGAATCGTCTCGAGTTGGGGCGGAGAAGAGCCCTCAGACTTCGTTTTTGGAGTCCTGTATGCCTCCTAGGAGGGAACCTAAGGACTCTAAGACCATCCCTAAGTCTTCCTCTAGGATTCGAGCAGAGCCAGCGAGACCCCAGGAGGAGAACGTCCACGTGTCCCCCCAAGTAGAGCAGTCAGGGATATCGCGTCCCTTTCATAACATCTCTACCTCCCCTGACAGTGGATCCAGTGTCGTTGAGCTCCTATGCCATGGGATCGGCAAAGGGGCAAGCCTTACGGGCAGAAGTCGAGACCATGTTGAAGAAGGGCGCTCTCCGAGAGGTCGTCGACGGGTCCCCAGGCTTCTTCAATCGACTCTTTCTTGTAAAGAAGGCGTCTGGAGGCTGGAGACCAGTCATCGACCTCTCAACTCTGAACAGGTTTGTCAAACAAACTCCGTTCAACATGGAGACATCAGACACGGTCAGACTTGCAGTGAGACCACAAGACTTCATGTGTACACTGGACCTGAAGGACGCGTACTTCCAGATCCCAGTCCATCCGTCTTCAAGGAAGTACTTAAGATTCAGCCTAGACAACAAGATCTACCAGTTCAAGGTGCTGTGTTTTGGTCTCTCCACAGCACCTCAGGTATTTACCAGAGTGTTCACCCTGATTTCTTCGTGGGCATACAGGATCGGCATCCGTCTCCTCCGTTATCAGGACGACTGGCTGATCCTAGCAGACTTGAGACAAGCTTCTAGGAATTTGCCAAGATCTAGGGATCATGGTAAATCTCGAGAAGTCTTCTCTGCTTCCAACTCAACGACTGGTATATCTAGGTATGATCTTGGACACCAATCTCCACAAAACCTTCCCATCAGACGACAGGATAGCAAGGCTGAGGAGGGTCGCAGACCCTTTCCTCAGACGGGAAGAACTCCCAGCCCAATCGTGGTTACATCTCCTCGGTCACCTTTCTTCCCTGGCCCGTCTAGTTCCAAACGGTCGCCTCAGGATGAGATCCCTGCAATGGTGACTCAAGTCCCAGTGGAGTCAAGGACATGATTCCCCGGACGTCATGGTCGCTATGGGTCCTGCGGAACAGACGGACTTTCAGTGGTGGGTGACAGACGAGAACCTACGAAGGGGAGTGGATCTTCTCGTCCTCCCCCCAGATTTGATGCTGTTTTCGGACGCCTCAAAGAAAGGGTGGGGGCCCCATGTTCTGAATCACAGGACCTCAGGCCTGTGGTCAGAATCAGAAAAGTGCCTCCACATAAATCTGCTAGAAATGAAGGCCGTATTCCTGGCACTTCAGCAGTTCCAACAGTACCTGGCGGGTCACTCCGTGGTGGTGATGAGCGACAACACCACAGTAGTGGCTTACATCAACAAGCAGGGAGGTACCTTTTCAGAGCAGCTACCCCGTCTTGCAGTAGAGATACTGAGATGGACCGAAGTCCACTCGATTCCACTATCAGCTCGCTTCATTCCAGGCAAGAGGAATGTGCTCGCCGACAGTCTGAGCAGGGCATCACAGATAGTGAGTACCGAGTGG
Organism: Palaemon carinicauda; assembly: GCF_036898095.1. NCBI lineage: Eukaryota > Metazoa > Arthropoda > Malacostraca > Decapoda > Palaemonidae > Palaemon > Palaemon carinicauda. Next base: position 62,280,661 of record NC_090757.1, on the reverse strand, counting down.
TCTTTGGATCGTCTAGTAGCCAACAAAGTCCTGACTTTTTGGGGTTCCCCGACGGTGGATCTGTTCGCGACAGCCTTGAATTTCAATCTTCCGCTGTACTGCTCCCCAGTCCCGGACCCCAAGGCACTCTGGCAAGATGGCTCCCAACAACGGTGGGACAACATCGACGTGTACGCCTTTCCCCTGTTCTGTCTGATGAGGAGGGTGCTCAACAAGACCAGAGTATCGGTCAACCTGTCTCTGACCTTAATAGCTCCGCTATGGCATCACGCAGAGTGGTATCCGGACCTTCTGCAGCTCCTGACGGAACTCCCGAGAGAACTTTCTCCACGCACGAGCTACTCAAACAACCACACGAGCAATGAGTTGCGGAAAGGATGTCTGGGCACCTGCGAAAGTCATCCGCAGGGGTCTACCAGGCGAAGTGGAGAGTTTTCTGTGGTTGGTATCGTGGAAGGGGTATCTCTCCACTCGATGCCACTATTCCAGCAATAGCGGAGTTTCTCGTGTATTTGCGGGAGGAAATGCGCCTTTCAGTCTCGGCAGTGAAAGGCTATCGCTCAGCCTTAAGTCTTGCCTTCAGGCTCAAAGGAATGGACATTTCTTCTTCGCTGGAACTTTCAATACTCATACGAAGTTATGAACTTACCTGCCCTCAGTCGGAAGTGAGACCTCCTCCATGGAACGTGGTTCGAGTTCTCAGGTCTCTTAAGAGACTTCCCTTCGAACCATTACGCCAGGCTTCTGATCGCCACCTGACTTGGAAGACAGTGTTCCTACTAGCTTTGGCCTTGGCCAAACGAGTTAGCGAACTTCATGGTCTCTCGTATGACATCACCCATTCAAGGGGATGGGGGGAGGTAACGTTCAGATTTGTTCCTGAGTTTGTAGCTAAGACTCAAAATCCAGGAGTGCCGGACCCTCTGTTCGACTCTCTCTGGATTTCGAGTCTGCGTTCTGTAACATGACCCAGACCATCTCCTACTGTGCCCAGTGAGGAGTCTGAGGCTCTATCTTAAGAGAACAGCTGCAGTTCGTCCGCGGGTGCAGGCATTGTTTGTTAGCACCGGAAGGATGAAGAGGAGGGTCACTAAGAACATTATCTGAACATGGATTCGCAGGGTTATCCGTCATTCCTTGAATCCTGACCCTCCTCCGTCACGTCGCCCCAGAGCACACGATGGCAGGGGCATTGCTACGTCCCTGGCCTTCAAGAGAAACTACAGTGACGCAGGTTTTACAAGTAGGGGTTTGGAAGCGTCAGACGACCTTCACAGCCCACTACCTGCAAGACGTGACCCACAGGAGGCTCGATACGTTCTCTATCGGGCCTGTGGTGGCTGCACAACAGCTGGTTTAAACCTCAGGCTCCTTAATGGACAAGTAGCAGATGGTTGAGGGCATTGTTACCCGGTTTTAGTCTGCATGAATGAAAAGGTATGTCTGGCCCTTATTCTTTTCTTCATCCTCCCCTCTCTTGGGGAAAGCAGCATCCTGGGTTCTCTGCACAGCTGACCTCAAACCACTGCGGGTAAACCATGTTCCCTTGTGTTCCTAGTATTAAGCTAATACTGTCACGTCCCCATACCCTTACGAGGTGGTATTGGGAACGTCCTATCCTAGAATTCCATCTAAAGGATTTTAGGTCAACTTCCTAGGACGAGTCACACTTCATTCGTTCACACACCAGCTTACGTAGGCCGCGGTCCTTGCAGAGCAAGTCACTTGTGAGGTGCAGGGACTCCTTATCTTGGGCACTGACACACTCAGATACTGAGTCCCCGGGCCAAAACCAAAAGCCAGAAACGGCTGGGACTTACCACCCTACCTAAGGGTTAAGTCACCCATATTAAATAGCGTGGTTTGTATTTCGGTAACTGAACAAATGACAAATTCGTAGATAATTTGTATTTTTCCTAACCATACAAACCTTAGCTATTTAATCAAACTTGCCCGCCAGCCCTGTCCCCCGGGACGTCCTACCTCTAAGCAAAGTGAGCTAGTCGCAGGTGTGTGAGGGGGGGGAGGGGTAGCAGGGTACCCCTCCCTACCCCCGCGCTTACTAGCGAGGGGGTAGTAAACCCTCGTTATAATTCTAATGGCTCGTCATTTCAGCTACGCCGAAAGTAATACCCCATATTAAATAGCTAAGGTTTGTATGGTTAGGAAAAATACAAATTATCTACGAAATTGTCATATTCGCATCACTTTATTTAAAAACGTGTCCAGACTCTTTATGAGGACTGCTACACTTTGGGTCCATTCGTAGCAGCGAATGCAGTAGTAGGTGAAGGATCTACCACTACACTCCCTTAATCCCTAGTACCCTTTTCCCCTCTTGGAACTTGTATATAATTTTATGATTGGAGGAAATTGTTAGACAATCTTCCGCAATCTTTGACTTAGTCAGGTAGTCATTTGTTCCTTGAGAGCGCCCGGAACAAGGGTATTAGTTGAGGTCTGTCAGCATAGAGGTTATTCACCGTTTGACAGCTCCTAGAGTTCTTCAGCCCCCTGGGTGGATCGCTGGTTCTCAAAGGACAGCAGACTTATTAATGCAGAGAACCCTTGAAGTCAGCTTCCTTAATAGGTACAAACCCTTAAGCTAGTTTTGTTTTAAACTCTTAAGTGAAATTCCATTAATGTTGCTGTCTCTGACCCGCCACCAAGGTTGTCAATCAGCTATTATTATATAATCAGCGGGTAAGTTTAAATGTTTAAAACTGATATTTTCATAATAAAATAAATTTTTGAACATACTTACCCGCTGGTTATATAACTTAAAATCCCCCCCTCCTCCCCTCTAGAGACCTATGGGCATGGAAAATCCGATATTAGGAGGGATAGTTTGACCTAGCTCCGTGGTGGCGCTAGTGTATACCTGGCATATCTATGCGATTGCTGCGAGTTTTGAATTTCTGGCGGACAGAAGCATAAAGCATTAACCTCTTCCCCTGCTCGCCAGCGCTCACCAACGCGCCATCGATCGCCAACGCGCCATTGGACCCCGCCAACGCGCCATCCTTCACCAGCGCGCCATCGCGCGCAATCTCCGACGCGCGCCCACGAGGTTGCGCACACGTGCCCTGCGTGCCCACGCCCATCACCACAGCTAGATGTGCGCTCTCATGCGCGCCCGCGCGCAAGGGATATGTCTCCTGCACGCGCGCGCCCAACGTTATCGGCCACACGGGCTCTTTGGCTGGACCCCGTGCGCCCGCGCCAACATTCGCCCGCGTGCGTGAACAATCTCCCACCTGCGACCCAGGGCAATTCCCATCGCTCTAGTGCCAGCGCGATCCTCAGCCCGATCCCACGTGTGAGGCTGCAGACAACGCGCGGCCAGGTCATCATCATCGCGTTCCCCCCCCCTGCAAGCGCAGAACAGCGTGCTTGCCAGTGGGAGGGAGGATTCCGGATCGGTCCAGGGACTTTTCTCCTTCATCTTTTCAGGCAAACCACCCTTTGGTAACTCCTAGGGATCGAACGATCCCCTTGCCTCCAGAGGGAGTTTCAGCAGCCTTGGTTTGGGTCCCTGGTCAGAGCGGTCATGCAGGCATTTAAGCCTGTTCTCTCTGAGCTGGGCCACAAATCATTGGCATCTTCTACTCCCCTGAAGAGGACGAGAGGAGTGTTTGACGTGGTAACTTCTCCAAGGGCGAAGCTGACTCCTCGGAAGTCCTTGAGGAAGGCCTCCTCACCCCGCCAGACTTTCACTCCCTCCCCTTCGGACGAAGATTTCCCGTCCTCAGGGGAGTCACGCGAGGTGAGGCGTTCCCCCATCACACCAATGAGGGAAACCCCACCTCGCGCTGCGAAGTCTTCTCGGGTAGGGGTGGAGAAGAGCCTCCCACCATCACTGTTGGAGTCCTGCATCCCTCCCAGGAGGGAGTCGAAGGACTCTAAGGCTTTGCCTAAGTCATCCTCAAGGATTAGACCGGAGCCAGCCAAGCCCTCAGAGAATGTCCACGAGTCCCCCCAAGAAGAGCCTTTGGGGACAGGAGACTTCACTTCTAGCCCTTCAGGAGGGGAGCTGCAGGAGTCAGAGCATGCGTTCTGGCAGGTTCTGACCCTTATGAGGAATGTCAATGGGTTTGCGGATCCAGAGATTCCCCCTCGGGAGGGCAAGGACACAGTCTTGGACCGAGTCTTTGGTACTCAAAAACCCTCAAAGGCCAGCGTGGCTTTGCCCTGGTCTCAAGGGGTTAAGAGTGCCAGAGACAAGGTCGAAGGCCAGCTCTCCGAGCTTGCCTCCTCCAGCCGATCCAGCTCCGGCAACAAACTCCTCCTGCCTCCTCGAGTCCATCAGAGGAGGTACTTCGACATCATGGAGGAGACTTGTTTAGCTCTTCCCCTACACCATTCATTGGAAAAGCTTATCAGGGGAGTCCCTCTAGAGAGAATCTCCAACCGGCAGGTCTCGTTCTCGGCAACGGAGATCCTTAGCCAGGAGAAGGTAGCAAAGTGTGCCATGCAGGCAACTTCTTGGCTGGACATCTGGCTAGGGTCTCTGGGCATCCTGTTATGATCAGAGGACTTGTCCAAAGAAAGTACCAGGAAGGCCATGGAGACCTTTTTATTTTCAGGCACTCGTACAATTGAGTTACTAGCCCACCAAGTCTTGAACTTGTGGGCTAATACCATCTTGAAACGTCGAGATGCGGTGTCTGAGAGATTACATCAAAAGGTCCCCAGTACCAAGATCACCAGGCTCAGACATTCTTCCATTATTGGGAAGAACTTGTTCGAGCCTAAGGACGTGGAGCAGGCGGCTGAGAGGTGGAGGAAGTCCAACCAGGCTCTCTCCTACATAGAGCTTTAACATCGAAGCCCTATAAACCTCCAGCAACCCAGCCCTACCAAGACCACGAAACCGGCAGCTACAGCGAAGACAACGGTGTCTAAGCCCTTTCCTGTCAAGGACAAGAAAGGCAAAAAGTCCTCCAGGGGAGGAAAGAATCTTAGAGGGAGCGGCCGAGGCCGCAAACGCTAGGATTGGCAGTCCCCCTGCATGTCCACCAGTGGGGGGATGCCTACAAAGTTGCGCATACAGGTGGCAGCAACTCGGGGCCGATTCCTGGACGATTTCCGTAATCAGTCAAGGATATCGCGTCCCGTTCACAACATCTCTACCTCCCCTGACAGCGAATCCAGTGTCGTTAAGCTCCCTTGCCATGGGATCGGCAAGGGAGCAAGCCCTTCGGGCAGAAGTCGAGACCATGTTGAAGAAGGGCGCTCTCCAAGAGGTCTTCGACAGGTTCCCAGGCTTCTTCAGTCGACTCTTTCTTGTAGAGAAGGCGTCTGGAGGCTGGAGTCAGTCATCGACCTCTCAGCTCTGAACAGGTTTGTCAAGCAGACCCCGTTCAGCATGGAGGCGGCAGACACGGTCAGACTTGCAGTGAGACCGCAAGACTTCGTGTGTACACTGGACCTGAAGGACGCGTACTTCCAGATCCCAGTCCATCCGTCTTCAAGGAAGTACTTAAGATTCAGCCTAGACAACAAGGTGTACCAGTTCAAGGTGCAGTGTTTCGGTCTCTCCACGGCACCACAGGTTTTCACCAGAGTGTTCACCCTAATATCGTCGGGGGCACATATGATCGGCATCCGTCTCCTACGTTATCTGGACGACTGGCTGATCCTAGCAGACTCGGAGTCAGCCCTTCTTCGACACCGAGACAAACTTCAGGGACTTTGCCAAGATCTGGAGATCATGGTAAATCTCAAGAAGTCTTCTCTGCTTCCCACTCAAAGACTGGTATATCTAGGCATGATCATAGACACCAATCTCCATAAAGCCTTCCCATCAGATGACAGGATAGCAAGGCTGAGGAAGGTCGCAGATCCTTTCCTCAGACGAGAAGAGTTTCCAGCCCAATCGTGGTTACGTCTCCTCGGTCACCTCTCATCCTTGGCCCGTCTAGTTCCCAACGGTCGCCTCAGAATGAGATCCCTTCAATGGCGACTCAAGTCCCGGTGGAATCAGGGTCATGATTTCCCGGACGTCAAGATCCCTATGGGTCCTGCGGAACAGACGGACCTTCAGTGGTGGGTGACAGACGAGAATCTACGATGGGGAGTGGATCTTCTCGTCCTCCTCCAGGATTTGATGCTGTTTTCGGACGCCTCACAGAAGGGGGGGGGGGAGGGGCACGTTCTGCATCACAAGACCTCAGGCCTGTGGTCAGAATCAGAAAAGTGCCTCCACATAAATCTGCTAGAAATGAAGGCCGTATTCCTGACCCTTCAACAGTTCCAACAATACCTGGCGAGTCACTCCGTGGTGGTGATGAGTGACAACACCCCAGTAGTGGCTTACATCCAGAAGCAAGGTGGTACCTTTTCAAAGCACCTATCCCATCACGCAGTAGAGATACTGAAATGGACCGAAGCCCACTCGATTCCACTATCAGCTCGCTTCATTCCAGGCAAGAGGAATGTGCTCGCCGACAGTTTGAGCAGAGCGTCTCAGATAGTGAGTACCGAGTGGTCTTTGGATCATCTAGTGGCCAACAAAGTCCCGGATCCCAAGACACTCTGGCAAGATGCCTTCCAACAACGGTGGGACAACATCGACGTATACGCCTTCCCCCCCGTTCTGTCTGATGAGGAGGGTGCTTGACAAGACTAGAATATCGGTCAATCTCTCGATGACCCTTATAGCTCCGCTATGGCATCACGCGGAATGGTTTCCAGACCTTCTGCAACTCAACGGAACTTCCGAGAGAACTCCCTCTACGACACGAGCTACTCAAACAACCACACGCCAACATCTTTCACAAAGCCGTAGCTTCGCTACGACTTCACGCCTGGAGACTATCCAGCATCTCCTCGCTGAGAGAGGATTTTCGCAACAAGTTGCGAACAGGATGTCTGGACACCTGCGAAGGTCATCTGCATCGGTCTACCAGGCAAAGTGGGGAGTTTTCTGTGGTTGGTGTCGTGGAAGGGGTATCTCTCCACTCGATGCCACTATTCCAGCAATAGCGTAGTTCTTCGTGTATTTGCCGGAAGAAATGCGCCTTTCAGTCTTGGCAGTGAAAGGCTATCGCTCAGCCTTAAGTCTAGCCTTCAGGCTCAAAGGAGTGGACATTTCTTCCTCGCTGGAACTTTCCCTACTCATTGGAAGTTATGAACTTACCTGCCCTCAGTCGGAAGTGGGACCTCCTCCATGGAACGTGGTTCAAGTTCTCAGGTCTCTTAAGAGACCTCCCTACGAACCATTACGCCAGGTTCCAGATCGCCACCTAACTTGGAAGACGGTGTTCCTACTAGCTTTGGCCTCGGCCAAGCGAGTCAGTGAACTTCATGGTCTCTTATGACATCGCCCATTCAAGGGGATGGGGGCAGGTAACGTTCAGTTTCGTCCCTGAGTTTATTGGTAAGACTCAGAATCCGGGAGTGCCGGACCCTCAGTTCGACTCTTTCCAGATTTCGAGTCTTCGTTCTGTAACAGATGACCCAGACCATCTCCTACTGTGTCCAGTAAGGAGTCTGAGGCTATATCTCAAAAGATCGGCTGCAGTTCATCCCCAAGTGCAGGCATTGTTTGTGAGCACTGGGAGAACTAAGAGGAGGGTTACCAAGAATACCATCTCGGCATGGATTCGTAGGGTGATCCATCTGTCCTTGAATCCTGACCCTCCTTCGTCACGTCGCCCTAGGGCACATGATGTCAGGGGCGTAGCTACGTCCCTGGCCTTCAAGAAGAACTTTTCAGTGAAGCAGGCTCAACAAGCAGGGGTGTGGAAGCGTCAGACGACCTTCACAGCCCACTACCTGCAAGACGTGACCCACAGGAGGCTCGATACGTTCTCTATCGGCCCTGTGGTGTCTGCACAACAGCTGGTTTAAAACCTCAGGCTCCTTAATTGACAAGTAGCAGAAGGTTGAGGGCATTGTTACCTGGTTTTAGTCTGCATGAATGAAAAGGTATGTCTGGCCCTTATTCTTTTCTTCATCCTCCCCTCTCTTGGGGAAAGCAACATCCTGGGTTCTCTGCACAGCTGAATTCAAACCACTGCAGGTAAACCATGTTTCCTTGTGTTCCTAGTATTAAGCTAATACTGTCATGTCCCCATACCCTGACGAGGTGGTATTGGGAGAGTCCTAGCCTAAAGTTTCCATCTAAAGGACTACAGGTCAACTTCCTAGGATGAGTCACACTTCATACCTTCACACACAGCTTACGTAGGTCGGAGCTCTTGCACAGCAAGGTTCTATTGAAGTGCAGGGACTCCTTATTGTTGAGTGCTGATACACTCAGATACTGAGTCCCCGGGCAAAGCCAAGAGCCAGTACTGGCTGGGACTTGCCACCCTTCCTAAGGGGTGAGTCACCCATATTAAATAGCTTGGTTTGTATTTCAGTTACGGAACAAATGACAAATTCGTAGGTAATTTGTATTTTTCCCAACTATACAAACCTTAGCTATTTAATCAAACTTGCCCGCCAGCCCTATCCTCCGAGAAGTCCTACCTCTAAGCAAAGTGAGCTCAAGCACAGGTGTGTGTGATGGGGGGGGGGGGGAGGGGGGTAGCAAGCTACCCTCCCTGCCCCTATTAAATAGCTAAGGTTTGTATAGTTAGGAAAAATACAAATTACCTACGAATTTGTCATCTTTTGAAGTTCTACTGATGCAACTACCTGATTAGGAAGATCATTCCACAACATGGTCACAGCTGGAATAAAACTTCTAGAGTACTGTGTAGTATTGAGCTTCATGATTGAGAAGGCTTGACTATTAGAATTAACTGTGTGCCAAGTACTACGAACAGGATGGAACTGTCTGGGAAGGCCTGAATGTAAAGTTTGGCAAGAATTATAAAAAAATCTTATGTAACATCCATAATGAATTAATTGAACGACAGTGTCAGAGATTAATATCTAGATAGGGAATAAGAAATTTAATAGACCGTAAGTTCCTGTCCAACAAATAAAAATGAGAATCAGCATCTGAAGACCAGACAGGAGAACAATACTCAAAACAAAGTAGAATGAAAGAATTAAAACACTTCATCACAATAGATTGATCACCAAAAATCTTTAAAGACTTTCTTGATAAGCAATTTTTTTGTGCAATTGATGGAGACACAGACCTAATGTGTATCTCAAAAATAGATTTGCCGTCAAAAATCACACCTATAGTTTAAAAAGAGTGATACAAAGTAAAAGAAACATTATCAATGCTGAGATCTGGATGTTGAGGAGCCACTGTCCTTGACCTACTTACAATCATACTTTGAGTTTTGTTAGGATTCAACTTCATACCCCATAATTTGCACCATGCACTAATTTTAGCTAGATCTGTATTAAGGGATTCAGCAACCACATATCTACATCCAGGAGATGGAATTGATGTAAATAGAGTAGCATGATCTGCATATGCAACAAGCTTGTTTTCTAGGCCAAACCACATGTTGTGTATATAGTATGAAAAGTAATGTGCCAAGAACACTACTCTAAGGAACACCAGACATCACATTCCTATACTTACTATGGTGCCCATCAACAACAATTCTTTGCGATCTATTACTTAGAAATTCATTAATGATGCTGTGAAAAGATGCACTCACTCCCAACTGTTTGAGTGTTAAAACAGGGCTTCAGGATTAACACGGTCAAAGGCAGCACTAAAATCAAGGCCAATCATACGAAGTTCCTGATCACAATCAAGGGCTTTCTTTACAGCATTGGAGATTGTAAGAAGGGCATCACATGCTCCACGGCCTTTACGAAAACCAAATAGCAAAATAAGGAACAGATGATTACCTTCAGCAAACCTATTAAGACATTTTGCCAAAAGACGCTCAAAAACTTTAGATAATTTGGGAGTTAAGAAAATTGTGTGATAATCAGTTGTACTTGAGCTACCACAAACTCATTTACATAGTGGAGTAACATTACCAATTATCCAACAAGTGCTAAATACTCCTCTTCTTGCTAACTTGCGCAAAGTAACTGATTAAAGGTTTATAATATGATAATGTAATTCTGTCTTGCAGTTAGTTGTATACAATTGTCATATATTGCATGTTTTGAATGTTACACAGGACAATTAACAATCCTTTAGAAATAGGAAAAATTGTACAGAAGTTGCTGTATTGGGGACACAGTTTTAGTTGCTACTCTTTGATAGGTAGAATAGTACCAGTGATAGTGGTCATACTAGAGATTGAAGAAATTCCACATTATCCAAGTTTTCATTATTTGGATATGTAGTTTACATGTTCAAATTTTTACATGAAATTCAAATTGTAAATCAGGATGGTAATTTTGGAGTTTTATTTCTTGAACTGGAACTGATTGAAATTTGGGTTTTGACAAAGGAAACCCTAATTTGAGACCTACTTTGTGGTTTATCTAAATCTTTCACTTTAGGTTAGAACAGCAAATCCAATATAAGAGGATTTACTTAATAAATATGATCTTCATCGACCTTGGGGTAGTGTATTGAGGTGTAAGCTGAGACTTGACATGTAAAAGGAAGATTCACAGGTACCAGGATCTTTAGGAGAACTGTTACAACACCTCTAATTCTATAATCGTCTTTTAGCTGACGACACGACACCCCATTAAGATCCACTACTGCCCATTGGAAAGACTGGAGTGTAACACGCCATTTTTTATGACCCAAAGCTATCTTTGTTACTGATAAGAGTATGCCTCAATTATATCCCCCTTCTTTTCACAAGTCTAGGGAGGCTGTGGGGACCAAAGTACCTCCAATAAAATTTGTTTTTCCTTTGGGGTTGTGGTAGCCTATTTTAAATGTCCCTGCCTGCCAATCTGCTGGACTGGGTTTGAGTCCCGCACAGGCTCGATAGTTTCTTATAGTGTCTGCAGCATCATCATCCCTTTGAACTAAGACTGAGGGTTTTGGGGAGCCTTTAGGTCTACCTGCTGAGTCATCAGTAACCATTGCCTGGCCCTCCCTGGTCTTAGCTTGGGTGGAGAGGGAGCTTGGGCATTGATCATATGTATATATGATCAGTCTCTGAAGGCATTGTCACTATCCCGTGCATCTGCTATTCAGGAGCGACCTATAAATCTTTAAACACCTCTTTTAGATTAGGATTCCTGAAACACAAGGGTTATGTTACCTACATAATACCAGGCTGAGGAACAGCCAGTACTTATGCCACGTGAGGGGAAAGAACTAATCAATAACACCCTCACCTCAATAAGGGGAATCTGGATGAGAAAGCAATGTGTCTATCGAGTATCTTTTCAGGATCTGTAACATCAGCCAGAATTCCCCTTTTATATGTCACAATAATGCAAACATGATGAACCTCTTGGATTTGTCTAAGTTAGTGTCTTTCAAACAGTATATGCCCAGACCAACTTGTAAACATTGGATATCTTTAAACTATTTTTACAAAGGAACCTAAGGATGATACAATTTTTCTAGCATGTGTTTTGGTGGTGGAGAGTGAGAATTGGCCTTCTTCCTGAGGTGTGTCATAGAATAAAAGCTAACGCCAATATAAAGGGGATTAATGGTCCGGAAAATCTGAAAGACCACCTTCTGGTGATAGGGATCTCAGCAAATAGGTTTGCTAGGTAGGCACTGGATAGAGTATCTCAAGGAGGCAAAACTACAACTGGTAATTGGAACAATTATTCAGGGGGCTGATATGAATGGGTTTAAATTTTTGACAAGCTAAACTACTATTGCCCAGTTTTGTCGTATCCGGGGAGTACATCCAGACCCTGATTTATAAATGAAAGGTCAACGGATCCCATTTGTAGGTAAAGGTAAATTTTTAGGATTGATATTTGATTTTTAGTTTTACAAGGGTTCTTCACTCAAAGGCGTTAAAAGCTAAATGTCTTGAGACTCTGAATCTTTTAAAAGTTTTGACCCATACATCATGGGGGCAGACCACAAAATATTTCAAAATTATACAAGGCCTTATTTAAAAAAAAAAAAATTAGTTATGGGTGTGAAATATACTCCTCAGCTACCCCAAGCCGATTAAAGATAATAGATTCTATACCCCATGCGGGCATAAGGTTGTCCACAGGAGTGTTTAGAACTTCACCCATCCCATGTCTCCTTGTTGATGCTGGAGAATTACCTCTAGACCTTTACCGAATATCTTATATTGTTCATTATTGGTTTTGGTTGCAAAGACTCCCTAATTTTTTAGCCTTTCAGACTGCAAGCCTTGTAAGGCACTCATTATGCTTTGAGTTGTACCCAAAATTTCCTCAACCATATGGCTTTTGGGTGAAACAATTATTAAACAGTTTTGATATAATTAGAAGTAAGGTGCTTCCATTTAAGATATCATCAACCCCTCCTTGGAAATTACGATATATCTTTTTGTAAATATTTTAATGGTGTTAAAAAGAACATGACTGAATTAGAAGCAAGGTCTCTTTTTGTGGAACATGTTGAAGAACAAAAGGAATCAACGTTTATACTGATGGCTCCAAATATGATGCTTACATTGGATTTGTAGTATATGGTAATTCTTCCATATGTATAGCTGAACTTTATGGCATAATAACCGCTATTGGGAAAATAGCGTTAAAAGAGGAGGGCAATTTTACCATCTTTAGTGATGCAAGAAGTGTCCTACAAGCTTTAGAAGTTTTTAATTCCAGTAACCCTTTAGTTTTAAAGATTTTAGAATGGCTTTTAATTATTAGCCTAAAAGGTATAACAGTTAAATTTTGCTGGGTGTTGGCACACGTAGGTGTGTGTGGAAATGAAGAGACAGATTTACTGGCAAAGAATGCTGCAGCCGAGTTGCTACCAAGAAGGTATCCCATTCTCTGTAAGGATTTTGTAAACAAATAAGAATTTTATTTATAATAATTGGCAACAGCATTGGGATAGTATAACTGAAAATAATATGAGAGAATGTTATATCCCCTGGCAAAGAATGCTGCAGCCGAGTTGCTACCAAGAAGGTATCCCATTCTCGGTAATGATTTTTTACCGACAAATAAGAATTTTATTTATAATCATTGGCAACAGCATTGGGATAGTTTAACTGAAAATAAGATGAGAGAATGTTATATCCCCTTGGAGGTATAACATGATGTCCCGAAAGGGGGAGACTACTTTTTGTCGTCTCCACATTAGTCACACTCTGGTGACGCATGAATTTCTGCTGGCTGGCCTACACCAACCGTATTGCGACGACTGTTTGATATCCTTGACAGTGAGGCATTTGTTGACTGAATGCCCCACTTATAGCACAGAAAGAAATAGATATTTGTTTGAGGTTCGGGGTGAGGATGCCAGGTTCATCCTTGCCAAGATCCTTGGACGTGATGTGTCATTCAATACTAGCGGCAATTTTAAATTTATTTCAGAAGCAAGTCTTCTGAATGCTATTTAACCTTTATAACATTTTTACTTCTCTAGTTTTAATCGAATATTCTTTTAGTCTATATTTTAAATAAATGATATCGGCGTCAATAATCTTTGATGTCAGGATGCCAGAGATCTTCAAATCATTCATTGATTCATTCTGAAGGAGGCTGTATAGCCAGGATAAAGTAATCCCTCGGCTATTGCGAATGTTACAGTCCCTAAAGGAAACGCTAGCAAGTACAGTACTGTAAATACAGAAATTTATGATATATTTTTTTCCGTATTAAATTTTCATTTTAACATCTATATAAATTAAAGTTTTTATAAGGCCAAAAATCAGTTTGTTCTGTAACCGAAATACAAACCACGCTATTTACATTGGGTATTACTTTCGGCGTAGCTGAAATGGCGAGCCATTAAATTTTTAACGAGGGTTAACTATCCCCTCGCTTGTTAGCGAGGGGGTAGGGGAGGGGTAGCTAGCTACCCCTCCCCCCCTCACACACCGGTGAACTGATTCACTTCGCTTTTGGCTCGGATGGTGGGCAGACGTGTCTGCTCTCACCCTCGCTTGGCAGCCATTAATGTTTTGTCTTTACTTAATTGCTTACTTTTTCTTATACTTAATATATATATAAACATTCTTTATGTTTATGTATATATTTGTGTATAGAAATATAGTAAGTTTCCTTTTCAGTGTTTGTGCTGTGTGTGTGTAGTGTACGACAACATCACCGCGTAGTTCCAGGCCACCGCGGTTGCACGTCATGGGGCACGTCCTCTCTCTTAGTCCTTCGGTCGTTCCTTCGGCTTCCGATATTCGGCCGCCGTGGGGAATCGTCATCGTTGGACTTTCTCCATTTATCTGTTTTCTCCGCTGTTCCTCCTTCCCTGCGGGGAACTTGGACTCTTAGCGAAGGGAACGTGGGAGTTTAGATTGACTACGGTCTCTCTCTCTACTCGAGGTCGTTCACTCTTTTACTACTACTACGTACTATTACGGTTGCCTCTTTCCCGTTGCGGGTTGAGTTGCTATTCCGTTTATTTGTCTCAAGTATTTTCAATTAAATCTAATTGTATATGTTAACTTTTCAGCTTTTTCAAGAACACTTCCTTTCGGGGTTCAGTCGTTCTTACTTTTTGTGAACATTCTTAAATGAATTACATAATTATAATTCTGTTATAATTCTGTTTTTGTTACAGTTCTCCGCCCTCCCCCTTCTCTTGGTGCTGAGCGACTGCTCTTGTAACCATGCTCAAGGGCCTGAGCGGTTGCAAGGCCGGACCATGGAATTGCGTGCGACTAAGCTCTTGGGGCTGAGCGGTCGCACCTGCAGCTATGCTCAAGGGGCTGAGCAGCTGCAGGATCAATCTTGTGACCCCTCTCGTTCGCGAGGGTGGCCACTCATAAGGACTCCTCTTCGGAGGATTGCTCTTTATAGGTCAGCTTGCTGATCCAACGGCCCTAAGGGGCGCCATCATCAGTGTCTTTTAGTCTCTTCTACGAAGTGTTCACCTCTCTCGTTCGCGAGAGGCCACTCATAGAGACTCCTCTTCGGAGGACTGTTCCTGTTCAGACCTCTCCGCAGTTCACCTTCTCCTCGACCTGCTGACCTGCCGTCTCCGTTCATGGCTGCTGACGCTGTGGGCGCCTTCGCACCCCGTTATCTAACGGGCAGCGGTCCCTTCGGGGCAAAAGGGGCTTTCTCACTCTGTGAGTAAGTCCCTTAAGTGCCAGGTATCCCCTGCGCGCTCGCCTACTGTTCCTACGCGCGCTCGTGCTCTCCGATGATCTTCCTACGCCAACGATCTTCGTACGCGCGCTAGCGCCGACAATCTTCTTTTGTGCGCTAGCGCCGACGATCTTCTTACACGCGCAAGCGCCGACGATTTTCATACGTGCGCAAGCGCCAACGACCTTCAAGCGCCGACGATCATCTTGGCTGACGATCTTCTTTCGCGAGCGAGCGCTGATTGTGCGCCAGCACTGATTGCGCAATAGCGCTGACGATTGTCTTACGCGCGCAAGCGCCGACGATCTCCGTACACGCGCTAGCGCCGATGATTTTCCTTTGCATGCTAGCGCTGACGATCTTCTTACACGCGCAAGCGTCGACGATCATCTTGGCCGACAATCTTCTTTCACGAGCGAGTGCTGACGATCTTCTTACGCGCGCAAGCACCGACGATCTTCGAGCGCCGTCGATCTTCTTACACGCGCAAGCGCTGACGATCTTCAAGCGCCAACGATCTTCTTTGGCGCGCTAGCGCTGACGATCTTTCTACGCACGTAAGCTCCGACGATCGTCCGCGCACAGGCTCCGATACCTGCAAGCTCAGACACACTTCCATCTTGGGAAAGAGTCTGTTTGAGCCCAAGGATGCGGAACAGGCAGCTGAGAGGTGGCGGAAATCGAACCACGATTCTCTTCTCGAAAGGGCTCTTACATATAAGCCCTACAAACCTCATGCACCTCAACAACTTCGCCAATCCAAGATGACAAAACCGGCAGCGGCAGCAAAGACGAACGTGTCCAAGCTGTAGCCCTTTCCTGTCAAAGACAAGAAGGGCGGAAAGTCCTCCAGGGGAGGCAAGAATCTTAGAGGGAGCGGCCAAGGCCGCAAGCACTAGGACTGGCAATCCCCTTGCATGTCCACCAGTGGGGGGATGCCGGCAAGTTGCGCATTCAGGTGGCAGCAACTCGAGTCCGATTCCTGGACGATCTCCATGATCAGTCAGGAATATCGCGTCCCGTTCTTAACGTCTCTTCCTCCCCTGACAGCGAATCCAGTGGCGTTGAGCTCCTATGCCATGGGATTGCTAAAGGGGCTAGATCTTTGGGCAGAATTCGAGACCATGCTCAAGAAGGATGCTCTCCAGGAGGTCGTCGACGGCACCCTAGGTATCTCAGTCGACCCTTTCTCGTAAAGAAGACGTCTGGAGGCTGGAGACACGTCATCGACCTCTCATCCCTGAACAAGTTTGTCAAACAAACTCCGTTCAGCATGGAGACAGCAGACACGGTCAGACTTGCAGTGAGACCGCAAGACTTCATGTGTACACTGGATCTGAAGGACGCGTACTTCCAGATCCCAGTCCATCCGTCTTCCAGGAAGTACTTAAGGTTCAGCCTAGACAGCAAGATCTACCAGTACAAGGTGCTGTGTTTCGGTCTCTCCACAGCACCCCAGGTATTCACCAGAGTGTTCACCCTGATATCTTCGTGGGCACACAGGATCGGCATCCGTCTCCTCCGCTATCTGGACGACTGGCTGATCCTGGCAGACTCGGAGTCGACCCTTCTTCGACACCGAGACAAGCTTCTGGGACTTTGCCAAGATCTAGGGATCATGGTAAATCCCGAGAAGTCTTCTCTGCCTCCATCTCAATGACTGGTATATCTAGGCATGATATTGGACACCAATCTTCACAAAGCCTTCCCATCAGACGACATTATAGCAAGGCTGAGGAGGGTCACAGATCCGTTCCTCAGACGAGAAAAACTTCCAGCCCAATCGTGGTTACGTCTCTTGGGGCACTTTTCTTCCCTGGCCCGTCTGGTTCCTAACGGCCTCCGCAGGATGAGATCCCTTCAATGGCGGCTCAAGTCCAGGTGGAATCAAGGCCTCGATTCCCCAGACATTCTGGTCCCTATGGGTCCTGCGGAACGGACAGACCTTCAGTGATGGGGGACGGAGGGAAACCTTTGAATGGGAGTGGATCTTCTCGTCCTCCCCCCCCGGATTTGATGCTGTTTTCGGAATCTTCAAAGAAGGTGGGGGGGGGGGGGGGGCACGTTCTGAACCACAGGATCTCAGGCCTCTGGTCAGAATCAGAAAAGTGACTCCACATAAATCTGCTAGAATGAAGGTCGTATATCTGGCACTTCAACAGATCCTGGCGGCCCACTCTGTGGTGGTCGTGAGCGACAACACCACGGTAGTGGCTTATATCAATAAGCAGGGAGGTACCTTTTCACAACAGCTATCCCATCTTGTAGTAGAGGTACTGAGATGGACCGAAGTCCACTTGATTCCACTATTGGCTCGCTTCATTCCGGGCAAGAGGAATGTGCTCGCCGACAGTCTGAGCAGAGCATTGCAGATAGTGAGTACCGAGTGGTCTTTGGATCCGCTAGTAGCCAACAAAGTCCTGACTTTGTGGGGTTCCCCGACGGTGGACCTGTTCGCGACAGACTTGAACTTTAACCTTCCGCTGTACTGTTCCCCAGTCTCGGACCCCAAGGCACTCTGGCAAGATGCCTTCCAACAACGATGGGACAACATCGACGTTTACGTCTTCCCACCGTTCTGTCTGATGAGAAGGGTGCTCAACAAGACCAGACTATCGGTCAACCTGTCAATCACCTTAATAGCTCCGCTATGGCATCATGCAGAGTGGTTCCCGGACCTTCTGCAGCTCCTGACGGAACTCCCGAGAGAACTTCCTCCACGACACGAGCTACTCAAACAACCACACTGCAACATCTTTCACAAAGCTGTAGCATCGCATCAGCTTCATGCCTGGAGACTATCCAGCTTGTCCTCACAGAGAGAGGCTTTTCGCAACAAGTTGCGGAAAGGATGTCTCGTCACCTGTGAAAGTCATCTGCAGGGGTCTACCTGGCGAAGTGGAGAGTCTTCTGTGGTTAGTGTCGTGGAAGGGGTATATCTCCTCTCGATGCCACTATTCCAGCAATAGCGGAGTTTCTTGTATATTTGCAGGAAGAAATGCGGTTTCCGGTCTCGGCGGTGAAAAGCTAACGCTCAGCCTTAAGCCTGGCCTTCAGGCTGAAGGGAATGGACATTTCTTCCTCGCTGGAACTTTCACTACTCATACAAAGCTACGAGCTTACCTGCCCTCAGTCGGAAGTGAGACCTCCTCCATGGAACGTGGTTCGTGTCCTCAGGTCTCTTAAGAGACCGTTCGAACCATTACGCCAGGCTTCTGATCGTCACCTGACTTGGAAGACGATGTTCCTGCTCGCTCTGGCCTCAGCCAAGTGAGTCGGTGAACTTCATGGTCTCTCGCACGACGTCGCCCATTCAAGGGGATGGGGGAGGTAACATCCGGGTTCGTCCCTGAGTTTATTGCTAAGACTCAAAATCCAGGAGTTCCGGAACAACGGTTCGACTCCTTCAGGATTTCGAGTCTCCGTTCTGTAACAGATGACCCAGACCATCCCCTACTGTGCCCAGTACGGAGTCTGTGGCTCTATCTTAACAGAACAGCTGCAGTTCGTCCTCGAGTGCAAGCCCTGTTTGTGAGCAGACGAAGGACGAAGAGGAGGGTCACGAAGTTCACCATCTCAGCTTGGATTCGCAGTGTCATCCACCACTCCCTGAATCCAGACCCTCCTCTGTCACGTCGCCCTAGAGCACACGATGTCAGAGGCATCGCTACGTCCCTGACATTCAAGAGAAACTTCTCAGTGATGCAAGTTGGGGTGTGGAAGCGTCAAACGACCTTCGCAGCCTGCTACCTGCAGGACGTGACCCACTGGAAGCTCGATACGTTCTCTATCGGCCCTGTGGTGGCTACTCAACAGCTGGTCTAACCTCAGGCTCTTTAATGGACAAGTAGCAGAAGGTTGAGGGCATTGTTACCCAGTTTTAGTCTGCATGAATGAAAAAGTATGCCTGGTCCTTACTCTTTTCTTCATCCTCCCCTCTCTTGGGGAAAGCAACATCCTGGGTTCTCTGCACAGCTGACCACAAACCACTGCAGGTAAACCATGCTTCCTTGTGTTCCTAGTATTAGATAATACTGTCGCGTCCCCCATACCCTTACGAGGTGGTATTGGGAACGTCCTAGCCTAGAGTTCCATCTAAAGAACTTCAGGTCAACTTCCTAGGACGAGTCACACTTCATTCCTTCACACACAAGCTTATGTAGGCTGCACGTTCCTTGCGAAGCAAGGAACTTGCGAGGTGCAGGGACTCCTTATCTCGAGTGCTACACACTCGGATTCTGAGTACCCGGGCAAAGCCAAAGCCAGTAAGGCTGGGACTTACCACCCTACCTAAGGGTTAAGTCACCCAATGTAAATAGCGTGGTTTGTATTTCGGTTACGGAACAAATGTCAAATTCGGAGATAATTTGTATTTTTCCTAACCATACAAACCTTAGCTATTTACACATACTTTCCCGCCAGCCCTGTCCCCTGTGAAGTCCTACCTCTAAGCGAAGTGAATCAGTTCACCGGTGTGTGAGGGGGGGAGGGGTAGCTAGCTACCCCTCCCCTACCCCCTCACTAACTAGCGAGGGGGTAGTTAACCCTCGTTAAAAATCTAATGGCTCGCCATTTCAGCTACGCCGAAAGTAATACCCAATGTAAATAGGTTTGTATGGTTAGGAAAAATACAAATTATCTCCGAATTTGTCATATTAAAAAAAAAAAAGAAAAACATTATGAAAAGTGTCAAATTTATTTGCCCTCAGAAACCCATGATGTAGAGAGTCTGCAATATACAGTAGATTTACATGAATATTTAAAATGCGATGCAATTAGTGAGTGATATGTGAACTGCAATATTACGTGGGGTAACTATATAGAGCAGGGATGTCCAACCTTTTAATTTAATGGGCTGCATTGCATACCTAAATATTAACTGGGCTGCAAAACCCCCGAATATCTGAATACACTTTAATGAAAAATGACAATATAAAACAAAACCATGTGCATACACTTTATTACAACAATGTAATTATTGTAATGTTATATGTAGCTATACATAGAAAATAACCATTAAATTGAGTTAACCAATATTAATTCAATGAGACTTTCGATTTTGTCTTCCAGAATTTAATGAAAAATGACAATATAAAACAAAACCATGTGAATACACTTTATTACAACAATGTAATTATTGTAATGTTATATGTAGCTATACATAGAAAAAAAACATTAAATTCAATTAACCAATAATAATTCAATGAGACTTTTGACTTTGTCTTCCAGAATATAATGAAAAATGACAATATAAAACAAAACCATGTGAATACACTTTATTACAACATTATAAATATTGTGATGTTTATATGTAGCTATACATAGAAAATAACCCATTTTATTTAATTAACCAATATTAATTCAATGAGACTTTTGACTTTGTCTTCCAGCCATAAAGTTTTCAATATTTGCATCGAAGAATATATTCTTAATTCTAAGAATGTTTCCTAAATGTCTGTCATTCAACCTATTTCTTTCTGCAGTTTTAATGTATTTCATGCTGGAAAAAAAACTGCTCGCAAGAGTATGTACTTCCCAAATAAATAGTAATTTTCTGGATAAATTTATAATTTGATTGAATTCATTGAGAGAAGGTAATTTCTTATAAAATAAAGGAAATGTGTGCTCTCTATGGAAAGTTTTTAAACCTTCCAGACTTTGCAGCTCAATCAGTTCAAGTTGGTACTCAACTTGTGCTTTATCATATTGAAATGAAAATAGATCATTAAATAGTTTTAACTCAATTTC
This sequence comes from Palaemon carinicauda, assembly GCF_036898095.1. Taxonomy (NCBI): domain Eukaryota; kingdom Metazoa; phylum Arthropoda; class Malacostraca; order Decapoda; family Palaemonidae; genus Palaemon; species Palaemon carinicauda. The sequence continues at coordinate 62,259,847 of NC_090757.1, read as the reverse complement.
AATCTTTTTAAAATCAGAAAATCTAACTGTAAACTCTCCAAGCAAATCTTCACATAATTTAGTATATTTTTCATAGTTTACAGAAGTCTGTATTCTTGTAATGCTAAGTAAACTATACGCTGTGACTGACGGAGCCGCGGTAGTCATGCAGACTAGAGGAGAATTGAACAATTAGGAACCAAACAGAATGAGTTTTATCCAAGATAATTTTATGTTCATAACACACATGGTGTTGTCACGATACCTATGATGAATTGTGTCTATGTAGGCTACGAGGCAATCATGATTTAATGTTAGGTCAATATAGTAAGAAATAATCTAGGAAATTCTCAAAAATTATCTATAATCTAAATGACAATTTTAAAAATGTAAATGAAGTGAAAATAATCTACATACAGTATAGATTTTAAATAATCTAAGTTTGTAGCCCTAGCTAAGCATCATCACAGAACCAAGCTACTGACAATATAATAAACTTAGTATGCATGCTCAGTTGTAAATTTCATCTTGAGTATATTGTTTTTTTAAATTGTTTTTGTTTATTGTTTTATTTATTAAATATAAAGTATTTTAATTAAATTACATGAAGACTCTAGCTCACTACATGATAAATTTGCTAAAAACTTTTTTTTTTTTAATGAGTCGATAGTGGGCCGCAGGTTGGACATCCCTGATATAGAGGAACCAGTCGTTGAGGGGGCTTTTCAATCTTGGCCAGAAAGAGAAGACCCAGAGTCATTTTTCAATATTTAACTTAGCCGGTGATTATATAAGCTGCAACTCTGTTGCTCGACAGAAAACTCTACGTTAAAAATCCGCCAGCGATCGCTATGCAGGTAGGGGGTGTACTTCAACAGCGCCATCTGTCGTGCAGGTACTCAGTACTCAATGTAAACAAAGAACTCAATTTTCTCTCTGTCGGGCTACCGGCAAGACCTACTAATTCGCTGTTGCTAACTGGATTTGTTTTCACAACTATATGGTGAAGTACACTATTCTAGTTTTGAGCTTTCGCTATGCAGGTGTTTTATCTTCATCTCAAAACTTGAACTCATTTTGGATAGATTTAATTATGGTGACAAAGAGAGTATGGACTTTCTTTCACTTTTAAATGGCCGACCCTTCCCTTAGACGGAAGTGTGTTTAGGCTTTTAGTAATTATCTTATCACGTTATAGATTTTCCTCAATATATATCTCTCCGCCTTTTTTAGGCCTCTTCGATTAACTTTCCATTTTTTATAAACATATAAAATAAATTTTAATGCTTTATTTATATAGACTTTTCCTGAGAGTAGGCGGCCCTAACTTGGAAACCGAAGTTAATCAACATTGAGCCCTTTATATCGTCTTTAGCTTTTAAAGGATTTAAAAATTTTTAAATGTAATATTTTATGAAAGAATTTCTTTGATAGTCTTCGTACTGTTTTCAAAGATGAACTAACGTTTAGTTTATTTATGCTACGCAGTTGTTGACGTTCAGGACGTTCAACATGCGCTCTATCGTTACGATAGAGAGAGAGTGTATCACGGTTTCACTTTGCAGTAAGAGTAAATCGATTCTGACGTTTTGTTCATTCTTTCTTAGCTTAAATGTTTTAAATTCTATTTTAAAGGAACTTTTTTTTTGAAAAACCTTTCAGTTTTTTCCTTTAGTCAAATAACATGTTTTTTTGACGATATATAATTGGGCTCTTCTCTTAGGTGCGAAATCAAGAGAGAAAGAGAGAGAGAGATAGAGACGGAGGGAGAGAGAGGAGAGAAAACGTTCCGTTCAAGCGGGTAACGTTGTTCTCGTGTTACTCTCGTCCCTAGTCTCTGTACAGGGAGGAAGGATAAAACGTTTTTAGGTTTTTATTCTCGTCCCCAGGCTATGTGCGGTGAGAGATTGAAAACGTAGTTATATGAACTAGTGTTTAGTCTCTTTCCCAGCCACTGATTTTTCTTTTTATCTTAAAATATGTTTTCTGTTTTTTGCTGGTATTATGAGCTTGCATTATACGACTATTTCGCAATTACTACCTTTTAATGAAGGGTAGAATTGCGTGTTTCAGGTAGAAATAAGTGCAAAACAGAAAATCGAAGTGATAAAGTGATATGCGCAAAGTGTTACAGTGTTGCGTCCGAGGCGCAAAGTGTTACAGTGTTGCGTCCGAGGGTTCGTCTGTTTGTGCCTGTCGTTCACCTAGTCCGGGACCTCTTGCAAGCTCCCAAGCCCAGGGGAGAAGTAATGTCAAACGACTTATGGGTTCGAGAGGCCTTGACCAACGAACAGACGTTTTCCCTCTATGGTATCGGGTGTTTCTTACCAAGATCTCCCCTACCATAAGACGAGAGAGACGTTGTTTCTCCTCGCCATCCGTAGGCTTTTCGCATAAGAAACCTGTCACAAGGTTTCGAAGCCCTTAAGCGAAAGTCAGTCCTTTCAGGACAGGTCCAGCGTCCTGGTTACAGCCATTAGGACAGCTCTGACCCTATGCAGTCATCGGATAACTGCTCGCCGCCTAACAAAAGCGTAACACAGACTCCGAAAGTCTTTTTTTGTAGGCAAAGTGTTGCGGTCACAGACGTTACCCTCGTCTATTACCACAACCATTTCCGTTGATCCTTAAGGGGTTATATGGCAAAACATGCAGTATATGCTTGCCTCCCTTATGGAAGACTATTCTGCCGATTAGTCCGTTGGGTCTAGCCGTTTATCTCATCGATATCCTGGCTTTCAGCCAACCTAACGTTCCTTTGTGCTTACTGTTGACGTTGGCGTAGCTTAGTCACGTCAGTCAGGTTGTTTAGAACCACACTCGATGCGGTCTCGTGTGGTTTTTCAGCCGCATTTGGACGTTAGGCCACTGGCTGATGCTCCTGTTGACGTTCTAGACGTTCAGTAACAATCGGAGTTGACTTGTTTTGACGCTGTGCGTCAACCTCCGCATTCTAGAGTTGTTTTGACTGCTCAGTCTAGGCAGTCAAAGCAGTCTCGAGTGGACGCTGTACGTCCTCACGCACCTGTTGTGGTTGACAGTTCAGTTGTTGACAGTTCACAGACTGTCAAGCAGTTACATGACGTTGCGTTCTGGTCCGCTACTATGCACCAGTGAGAGACTCAGCTTTTATCGGACAAGGTTCCTGTAGATGAGGAAGTTGCTGTTCTCCCTCCTACTGATATTCCCTTGAGGACTCTGTCAGATGGAGAGGAGCCTTAAGCTGCTTAGCCTCCTATGGACTTTAATTAAATCATGATGATTTTTTTAAGGATCTTCGTCCGGATCTTGTAACTGCTGCTCCTCGTTCGCCTAAACGTCAGAGCTTACACTAGGCCTAGCTACTTCGAAGCTGTTGTTTTTAAGCTAGTGCTCTCTTGCTCTCCTAGAGAGCGTTACGTTGGCTAGGCGACTGGTTTTTCACCAGGAGGAGTTTGGGGGATACAGCCTTTGCTTTCCCTTCTTTTAAACTGGTTTATAGAGCGAGAGTCTGATATGACACGAGAGAAGTTCTCGGCTTGGGAGTTCATGCCTCTGCCCAGATAGACTTCTCAATTCTGGTAGACTCTCCCTGGCGCCTAGCCAGGAGACGCTCCAAGTTGTTTACAGGTCAACTTCTCAGAGGGATGGTAAACGGTTCCGCCTCAGTCGCTAACCCCGTCTGTTGCCACACCTGCTCCCGTAGACCCTAAATGGGCTTTGCTGCAAGACATGCAGTCCAAGCTTGCGTCCTTGATAGAGGACTTAAATGCGGAGAAGAACCTTCTGGCCAACAACCTTCCAACCGGTCGGTTGTGCGCCCTGTTGACGCTGAGGTAACCTACTCGCGTCTGCCAGTTGAGGTGGTTCCTCCACCGATGCGTCCCAGTGTGGGTTGCCAGCCGCACGTTGACGTTAAGCGACGCTCGGAGGTGGTTGTTGACGTTCAGGACGTTCAACAACCAGCAGAGGTGACTTGTTGTGACGCAGTGCGTCAACCTCAGCAACCCGGTAGGGTGTTGACTGCACAACCCAGACGGTCTAGACAGTTTCGGGTTGACGCTGTGCTTCCTCGCGCACCCATGGTTGTTGACAGTTCACAGACTGTGCAGCAGTTCCATGATATTGCGTCCGGCTCCGTCACGCATCCACCAGTGCGACCGGATTCAGCGAGCCAGACGTTGCCCACTCCGTTGCCGTTTCCTCATCAGTTTCGGATGAGGAACCCTCTGATGAGGACGTTGCTGAACAACAAGACGATCAGCCCCCAGCCCTGCTATCCATCCAGAAGATGCTGAAGAAGGAACGCTGCTCAGTCAGGCTGTGGATGAGTCTGGTAGGGACGCTGTCATCCGTGGATCAATTTGTGTCACTAGGAAGACTACACCTCCGTCCTCTTCTATACCATCTAGCTTTTCACTGGAAAAAGGACAAGACGCTAGAAGCGGTCTCGATCCCGGTTTCCGAAAAGATAAAGTCTTGTCTGACTTGGTGAAAGGACAATATCAACCTAAGAGAGGGTCTTCCCCTGACTGTTCAGACTCCCAACCACGTTCTCTTCTCGGACGCATCGGACGTAGGCTGGGGTGCGACATTAGACGGTCGGGAATGCTCGGGAATATGGAACTCGAGTCAAAGGACAATGCATTTCAACTGCAAAGAGCTACTGGCAGTACGTCTGGCCTGGAAAAGCTTCAGGTCTCTCCTTCAAGGCAAAGTGGTGGAGGTGAACTCGGACAACACCACGGCTTTGGCGTACATCTCCAAGCAAGGAGGGACCTACTCTCTGACGTTGTACGAGATCGCAAGGGACCTCCTCACCTGGTCAAAAGGTCTAGACATATCACTAGTAACGAGGTTCATCCAAGGCAACTTGAATGTCATGGCAGATTGTCTCAGTCGGAAGGGACAAATAATTCCAACAGAATGGACCCTCCACAAGGATGTATGCAAGAGACTTTGGGCCACCTGGGGCCAGCCAACCATAGATCTCTTCGCAACCTCGATGACCAAGAGGCTCCCAATATTTTGCTCACCAATCCCGGACCCAGCAGCAGTTCATATAGATGCCTTTCTCCTAGATTGGTCACATCTAGATCTATATGCATTCCCTCCGTTCAAGATTGTCAACAAGGTACTGCAGAAGTTCGCCTCTCACGAAGGGACAAGGTTGACGCTAGTTGCTTCCCTCTGGCCCGCGAGAGAATGGTTCACCGAGGTACTTCGATGACTAGTAGACGTTCCCAGAACACTTCCCCTAAGGGTGGACCTTCTACGTCAGCCACACGTAAAGAAGGTACACCAAGGCCTCCACGCTCTTCGTCTGACTGCCTTCACACTATCGAAAGACTCTCGAGAGCTAGAGGCTTTTCGAAGGAGGCTGCCAGAGCGATTGCTAGAGCAAGGAGAACATCCACCCTTAGAGTCTACCAATCGAAGTGGGAAATCTTCCGAAACTGGTGCAAGTCAGTATCCGTATCCTCGACCAGTACCTCTGTAACTCAAATAGCTGACTTCCTCTTATATCTGAGGAAAGAACGATCTCTTTCAGCTCCCACTATCAAGGGTTACAGAAGCATGTTGGCATCAGTCTTCCGTCACAGAGGCTTAGATCTTTCCAACAATAAAGATCTACAGGACCTCCTTAAGTCTTTTGAGACCACGAAGGAGCGTCGTTTGGTTACACCTGGTTGGAATTTAGACGTGGTACTAAGATTCCTTATGTCAGACAGGTTCGAACCGCTACAATCAGCCTCCCTGAAAGATCTCACCTTAAAGACTCTTTTCCTGGTATGCTTAGCCACAGCTAAAAGAGTCAGTGAGATTCATGCCTTCAGCAAGAACATCGGATTCTCATCTGAAACGGCTACATGTTCTCTACAACTTGGTTTTCTAGCCAAAAACGAGCTGCCTTCTCGACCTTGGCCAAAATCGTTCGATATTCCAAACTTATCGTATGGTTGGAAATGAACTAGAAAGAGTCTTATGCCCTGTAAGAGCTCTTAAGTTCTATTTAAAATGAACTAAACCTTTACGAGGCCCGTCTGAAGCTTTATGGTGTTCAGTTAAGAAACCATCTTTGCCTATGTCAAAGAATGCTTTATCCTATTTTATCAGACTGTTAATACGAGAAGCTCATTCCCATCTGAATGAGGAAGACCAAGCTTTGCTGAAGGTAAGGACACACGAAGTTAGAGCTGTCGCAACTTCCGTGGCCTTTAAACAAAATAGATCTCTGCGAAGTATAATCGACGCAACCTATTGGAAAGCAAGTCAGTGTTCGCGTCTTTTTATCTTAAGAATGTCCAGTCTCTTTACGAGAACTGCTACACTCTGGGACCATTCGTAGCAACGAGTGCAGTAGTGGGTGAGGGCTCAACCACTACAATTCCCTAATTCCATAACCTTTTTAATCTTTCTCTTGAAATGTTTTATTGTTGTTTTTGGGTTGTCCGGAAGGCTATGAAGCCTTTCACATCCTACTTGATTTGGCGGGTGGTCAAAGTCATTTCTTGAGAAGCGCCTAGATTAGAGGTTTTGATGAGGTCCTGTTGAATGGGTTGCAACCCTTGATACTTCAGCTCCTAGGGGTCGCTCAGCATCCTAAGAGGATCGCGAGGCTCCGTAAGGAAGACATACTTAAAAAGGCAGAGTAATTGTTCAAGTCGACTTCCTTACCAGGTACTTATTTATTTTAAGTTTGTTATTTTGATAACTGCTAAAATGAAATAAAAAATCCTTAGCTCATAATAATGTAAACATTTATTGCTGGTCTCTACCCACCCCCCTGGGTGTGAATCAGCTTATATAATCACCGGCTAAGTTAAATATTGAAAAATTTTATTTTTATAATAAAATAAATTTTTGAATATACTTACCCGGTGATTATATATTAAAGGACCCTCCCTTCCTCCCCAATAGAGACGCTGTGGACCGAGGAGAAAATTGAGTTCTTTGTTTACATTGAGTACTGAGTACCTGCACGACAGATGGCGCTGTTGAAGTACACCCCCTACCTGCATAGCGATCGCTGGCGGATTTTTAACGTAGAGTTTTCTGTCGAGCAACAGAGTTGCAGCTTATATAATCACCGGGTAAGTATATTCAAAAATTTATTTTATTATAAAAATAACATTTTTCAGGGAAATTCATGCGGAGTTATTGAAAGAAGGTAGAGCAACAATTGGAGATGAAGGGAATCACCATTGCTAAACTGTCCCAATCTTATCCTAGGCTAGGCTATATGATTAGTATGTGATAGGAAGTTAAAAGCTAGTCCATATAACCAAACCAAGGTGAAATGAAATAACTGTAAAATGAGCTAGAAAAATAACATTTCCTGCTGGGAAAGCAAATTGAGATGTCAAACAGGGGAGCCAGGACTGGCTGCAGGCAGCTAAATGTGACTTGCTTTATTGCTACCCAAATGAAGACGAGGGGATTAAAATTCACTTGTAGCACCTTAAAAAGGAAGAATCTCCTAGCCCACTGTACTTAACTAAAGTTAGGAGATAGAATCAGCCAAAGAATATCGTACACAAGATGTAATTTCTCTGATTAGATTAACACTTATGAAGCATCAAGAAGAAAGAGTGTTCCCAGTAAGCATTAGTGCTTCTTAAGTGGGTGACGTAACATCTGCCAGCATACGAATATAGCATTGGTGGTGCTGTGATGTGTTTTTAGAGAACCTGAACTTGTTGGTTGTTGCACAGGCCCAAGGACAGGAAAGGCAATATATCTCTGATATATTCTGTTATAAATTTCCAGTGAACAGTGGAGTACTCTAAGGGAATGTGTTGTTACCTATGTTGTTTATCATCCTCATGGATTTTTACTGCTTAGAACAGTCATAGATGATAGAGAAGGATTGGAATGGATTGTTAATAGGAATTTAGCAGACCTAGAGTATTCTGATGATGCTATCTTTGTTAGTAGAATACCTTAGGATTTACAATGCTTGGTTACCAGAATGCATGAAATATCACATGAGGTAGGGCTGAAGATAAATAGAAGAGAGACAGAGATGATGAGAATGGAGTATGCAATGGAAGATGAAATATTGGAAGGAGAAAGGATAAATGAGGTAGAATCATTTCAGTATTTAGGACCTATGACCTCCAATACAGGGTCATTAGGATTAGACAATGGCTAGGTTAAGTAAAATTTGGAAATGAAATTGCCTAAAATTACTTGTAAAAATCAGACTAAATATCAGTTTAGTGAGATCAGTCTTACTATATGGACATGAATCATGGTATGACAATGAAACAATCTTCAATAGATTTAGTAGATTTGAGAGCATAGCCCTCAGAAGAATATTGGGAGTTGAATGGCAGGATATCATTAGAAATGAAACTATAACAGATATTACTCAAGTGCCATATATGGATGAGATCATGTTGAGAGGTAGATGGAGATGGTTTGGGCAGGCTCTTTGTACTCCCCAAGAGAGATTAGTTCACCAAACATTCAGCTGGGCACTACAAGGCACTAGAAGAGTTAGAAGACCCAAGCCTACATGGCTGAGGACTATGAAGTGTGAAGTATGAAAAGATGAATGGAGACGTATTGAATTAAAAGCTCAAGATAGAGATGACTTGAGAAATCTAACTGAGGCCCTTTGTGTCAATAGGCGTAGGAGGAGATGATGATGATGGTTGATTGATTTGAGGTTTCCTGACATCCTGGCATCTAAGGTCATTGGTGCTGAATGATGATGATGATATTCTGTTATATTAACCCTTTTACCCCCAAGGCTTTTTGGAACTTTCCCACCGTTAACCCCCAGGCGTTTTGCAATATTTTTTTTTTTAGATCTCGCTGATAGCCTTAATTTTTGTCATGGAGAGGTCGGGTTGATCTCATTATTTTGGAAAATGCATGAAGTTTCTCATCCAGTTATCAAAAATATGCAAAAAAAAAAATGCAAAAAGCAGCTTTTAGCAACAACGTACCTGTATGTCCATGGAGGTTAAGGGATGAGTTTTGTGAAACGTACCAGTACGTCCTTTGGGGGTAGAAGGGTTATAATCCTTGTTTGTTCTGACGTAGATACAAACCCTCCGCTATTTATAGGGTATACTTTCGGCACAGCTGAAAGACAAGCCATGATAATTTTAGTGAGGGATAACTACCCCATCCGCTAGTTAGCAGGTGGGGTGTGGGGTAGACTGGCTACTCTGCTCACTCACACCTCTTGGCTGAGTAACCACTTTACTTTATGGTTCGGTAGAGGACGGACATGCTGCCCTTCTCTCCCGCAAAGACTTTCCTTGATTGTTTTTCTGTTTTATTTTTTTTTTCTTGTGTGTTTTCATTTATCTTACACATATATGAGTGTATATGTGTATAAATGGAAATATACGTGGTTAGATACTTGTAACTTTGCTGTTGACAACGTATCCAACTGCCTCCGCCGTAAGGAAGTTGTCATTACCACCCTCTCTGCGACTGTTGGTTGGCAGTTTCTTAACACTACTGTGTGTTTGTTTCATTACTGAATTAAAGTGTATAACAGTTCAGCTCCCTTTCGAGAAATTATCTTACAAGGAAGGAGAATTATTCCCCGAATAGTGTATGTTGTGAATCGGAACATGAATTGTATTTGATCACAACTTCCTTTTTTGTTTCACAGGCAGCAGGGACGTAGAACACAAGGCCAAGTGCTACGGCCGCCCTGTTCGTTATCCTGTGCTCCATGTGGTAGTTCATGAGCTGCCCTCGTTACGAGGTAGCATTCGTTGTCAACTTTCAAGTTGATGTTCCTCTTTCGAGGGAAACTTCTCTCGCGAGAGTGAGAGTGGGTTTTTTTTTATTACGCCTATGTTTTTTTCCCTTAGAGCTGGGAGAAAGCTTTACTTAGGCTATGTCCTCTTGCAGGAAGACTTCTCTCTCGTTATTCGCAAGAGAGATTTTTACGCCTACGCTTTTTTCCTATAGAGCTGGGAGAAAGCTTGTCTTAGGCGATGTCCTCCTTCGGGAGGACTTCTCTCTCGTTCGCGAGAGAGAATTCCTTACGCCTCCGCTTTTTTCCCATAGAGCTGCAAGAAAGCTTGTTTTAGGCGATATCCTTCTTCGGGAGGACATCACTCTCGTTCGCGAGAGAGAGGTTATTAAGCCTACACTTTTTACCCATAGAGCTGGGAGAAAGCTTGTCTTTTGCGATGTCCTCCTTCGGGAGGACTTCTCCCTGGTTCGCGAGAGAGATATTTTACGCCTACGCTTTATTCATATAGAGCTGGGAGAAAGCTTGTCTTAGGTGATCTCCTTCGGGAGAACTTCCCTCTCGTTTGCGAGAAATAACTTGTAGGAGTTTGCTGATCCATCAGGGGCGGTGGCAGAGCTTTCTCCGAAGCAGGTTATCCCTTCGGGGGAACGAGTCTCTCGTCCTCGAGAGAAGACTGCCTCTGGGCATCGGCGGTCCCCCGTTACTCTTATGGTTCTCCTTCAGGGGCGGAGCGAGAGCCTTATCTTAAGTGACATTCTCCTTTGGGAGAACAAACCTCTTATGCGGAGGTGTTATCTTGAACCTTTTGGTTCTCCTTGATCGGGGTCTCACTACGATCACCCTTTTGGCTGGGGTGATCGTTGAGCCTTCGGGCTCTCGTCATGTTGATCCTGCGGGTTCTCATGACAGTAGGAGTCCTGCGGGACTCCGCTCGAAACCTTCGGGTTTCAGTTACGCTGAACCTTCGGGCTCTCATAACGATGGTAACGTTGAGCCTTCGGGAACTTGTGCCATCAATCACGCCTTGGGCTCTAGTAACTTTAGTCACTCTGACACTTCGGTGTTTCTTGTTGCGCTGACACTTCGGGGTCTCGTAACATTAGTTACGTTGAACCCTTGGGATCTTGTAACTTTAGTCACTCTGACACTTCGGTGTTTTGTGACAGGGAAACTTCGGTTTCTCGTTGCGCTGACCCTTCGGGGTCTCGTAACATTAGTTACGCTGAACCCCTTAGGGCTCTCGTAGCCTTAGTCACTCTAACACTTCGGTGTGTTGTGACAGGGAAACTTCGGTTTCTCTTTACGCTGACCCTTCGGGGTCTTGTAACATTAATTACGTTGAACCCTAGGGCTCTCGTAACTTTAGTCACCGACACTTCGGTGTTTTGTGACAGGGAAACTTCAGTTTCTCGTTACGCTGACCATTCGGGGTTTCGTAACATTAGTTACGCAGAACCCTTGGGCTCTCGTATCTTTAGTCATTCTGACACTTCAGTGTTTAGTGATAGGGAAACTTCGGTTTCTCGTTGCGCTGACCCTTTGGGGTCAAGTAGCACAGACTACGTTAGACCTATGGTCTCTCGTGCCCTTAATCACGCTGATCCTTCGGGGTCTCATGACAGAGAAACTTCCGTTTCTCTTTTGCGCTGATCCTTCGGGGTCTCACAACGCTGTTCAAGCTGAAGCTTTGGGTTCTCGTGATCATAGTCATACTTATATGACAGAGTTTGGGGACTCAAGTTGTGTTGACCGTTAGCGGTCACACAACACAGGCTATTGTGATCGTTAGGGTGAACATAGTAGTGAGTACTCTCTCCACACTGAGAGCTCTCGCACGATGGGTTTGGCATGCATGACCAAATTGGCGCGCACGACCGAATTATTGTGCACGACCAGATTACCGTGCACGACCAAATTGGCGTGCACGGCCGATGTGGCGCGCACGACCAAATTGGCGCTCACGATATATAGGGCGCTCACGACCTATAGGGCGCGCACGACCAAATTGGCGCTCACGATCTATGGGGCGCGCACGACCAAATTGGCGCTCACGATCTATGGGGCGCGCACGACCAAATTGGCGCTCACGACTCATGTGGCGCGCACGACCAAGTTGACGCGCGCTAGCGGATTGGCGCGCACAGCTGATGGTGGCGCGCTCGACCATATTGACGTGCGCCCATGACCATGTTGGCGTGTGCGCGAGCACCTGGGCTCACGCAATCAGTTGAAGTGCGCGAACAACTCTTATGACAGAGTTTTTCGAACTCTCGTTGCGAGAAGTGTTCACGAGTGCACAAGAGTTTTACTCTCATGACAGAGTTTTCGAACTTTCGTCCCGTGAATTGTTCGCGCGCCCATCGTCATCAAGAGTTTTACTCTTATGACAGAGGGATGCCTCCTGCCTAAGGGTTCACGAATCTTTACAGGTAACTATGACACAGTTCCTTTGGATCCTGGTCACGTAACACGATTCCTGAAAATTCCGTCAGGAATCAGCGACAGAGTTCCTGCAGGTTCTTGGCACAACATCCCTCAAGGTCGTGAGAAAGGAATTCACAAATAGATTCTGAACCCCTAGGTTCTCATCCGAATCTCTCGGTTTCCACGATCCAGAGTTTTTCTGAAAACTCTATGGTCGACCTCCTCCCCCTACGGGATGGGTCTTCCAAAAGTGTGACTTGATACGTCACTCAACACTCCCAGCTGAATACTATATCAGCTAGTCTGGTTTCGCCAACACTGATCCTTTCGTTTTCGAACGAACCACCGTCATCTTTCCTCCACCTTCCCACTTTGAGTGGTTTGGTTAGCAGACGGAAATGAGCGAGGAATAAAAAAATTCTTTACATTGCAGTTCATTTCCCCTGGCAGGCCTTGCCTGATTTAGACGGTAGTTTTCTCACTAGCGAGAAAGCGTTTGATGTCAACCCTTTCGGGTAAGCTGTCGATAGCAATTATGTCTGACATTCTTGAAGCAAACTCCCACATACGAGACTTCACCCTTTTTGGGAGACTCGTTCCTGAGAAGTTTTTACAGAACTTCAATGAGTGTTGTTAAAACTTCATGAAGGGCGTAGGCCATCCCGGAGCATGCGCTTTAGCCAAGACAAAATTGCAAGGTTATTGTCTTAAACTCGATTCTACCGTTTGATGGAGGCAGCCTTCCCCGTCAATGTACTGTGGGTATAACGACTTGCCTTTTACACGATAGGCTTCCGAGACTTTTTATTCTATCCTTACAGGGTTATTTTTTCGAACAATTAGTCCCGAAGGAGCGTTGTTAGCTGACGTTAAAAGAATGATAGCAACAGCGTGAGCAACTTTTCATTTCGTTTACGAACGTTTCAAACTCCGCCCACAGGTAACCAGACATGTGTTTCTGTGTAATGAACACTGGCTAGCCCCTCACATAAAGAGGAGGGGTAAACCAAAGGGGAAATGATCTCCTCTATAACTGTATATTTTTGTTTGAGAACATGCTCGCTCTCATTCAAGAAAATATTACAGTTAGTCAACGATCAAAATTCTTTCGGCAATAATGTTGCGATTCGTCGCACATACTTTATTCCCGCAACCGGATTCGGTGCAAACGTTTCCTGGAGGCAGAGAATACGCATGCGCTAGCGCGAATGGACAAGTACATATATGTGTGCAAGCTATTTTTCTGCCAATAAGTGCTATATACATCTTGCAATTAGAACTCTGTTCTATTAAGTTGTATATTTATATCCCCTACTGAAACCAGGTTATTCAGTACATTACTTGGGTACTTTCCTGTAACCAGACATACGGAATTTACGTTCTGCCTCCTTATAGGCATTTTTTCCTTTCCCCTAATCGGAAGTCTTAGTCTCCTACAAAGGCTTTGGCTGGAAACTTCTCATAAGCATATCTGTTCCCTAGTAGGGAACATTTAATATAAATGCTAGGTTACCGATCGGAGACGGAGAAGTACGAACGTTTTTTGTCCTAAGAAGGAGAAACCTCCGTTACGAACGTTTTCAACATTCTCCAACTGAGTTCCGGACACGACTTTCATGTCGAACTACGCATGTATGCTTGTCATACCCACAGTTCGATGTTACTACTCTGTAGTAGACTTATGCTCTTTACCCACCCAACAATAGATTGAAGATACATCTCAATCCCCTCTTGGGTTTGGTTGGATGCATTCAGTGATTACTCTACAGTCTCTTGTCTGGAAAGCAATCTCTATGGAGATTCGCTATTATAACATAAGCTGTACTGATTAACTGGTTTTCCGTTTGGTATCAGTCTTATTCGGCCAACCACACTGGTTTAGTGGCAGTGGGAGGGAGAACAGGCTGTTCCCCTTCGTTGCAAGAACGTGCAATTGGCTATACGTCTTGACTTCATCTCGGGACGTGTTTATATCTATGCACTCCCCCCCCCTCACCGCTGGACAATCCGCGGATGATGGGTGGCAGACGAGAGCTTCTGCAAAGAGGCCTGTCTTCTTGTCTTCCCTCTGGATCTGATGCTCTCTTTAATGCATCAAAAGAGAGGGGGGTGGCCATATAACCGCACCATTCCAGCCTCGTCCGTTGGCCCGATTCAGAAAGGTACCAGCATTCACCTCTCTTAGAGAAGCATCTAGCAGCAGAAGCCTCAGATGGACAGAGTACAACTAGTTGCCCCCATCTGCTCGCGTCATTCCTGGTACAGGAATGTGCTTGCAAAACCACCCAGATAGTGGGTCCCTAGTGTCTTGGAATCATCTTGTATCCAAGAAAGTCTTAACTTTGTGAAGTCCCCGACTGTGGTTATGCTCGCAGCGGCCTTGAGCTTCAGGCTCCCACTCGACCGTTCCCCAGTCCCGGAACACCAGGCCCTCAAACAAGATGTATTCCAAGATCGGTGGGGCAGCCTATTTTCCCCCATTCGGTCTGGTGAAAAAGTCCTCAGCCAAGTCAGGATAAGCAAGATCTTATCAATGGCTCCAATAGCTTCGCTATGGCATCCCGCAGAATGGTTCTCAGACCTTCTGCAGCCCCAGACGGAGCCCCAATAGCTTCGCTATGGCAACCCGCAGAATGGTTCCCGGACCTTCTACAGCTCCTGACGGAGTTTCAAGGGATCTTCCTCCACGGCACGATCTTCCAAGCAGCCACATACTAACACTTTCCTAAGTCGTAGCTTTGCTTCGACTTCTCGCCTGGGGCGATCCTACACCACCCCTCTCAGAGAGGCCTTTCACAACAAGTTACGGAAAAGATGTCTAGGCACCTCAGAAACTTTTCAGCGTCGATCTTCCAGGCGAGGTGTTCGATCCTTGGTGACTGATGTCGTGGAAGGGGATTCTCTCCCATCGATGCCTTTACTTATACAAGTGTGAGATAACTTGTCCCCCGTCGGATCTCAACCTCCTCCTGGGAACGCGGTTTAGGTCCTTCAGTCTCTGAAGTCCCCTCTCTACGAACCTTATGCCCAGCAGCAGATCACTTCCTTACATGGAAGATGGCCTTTCTACTCACTTGGACTTTTGACCAAGAGAGTTAGTGTGTCATGTGATCCATCTTCTGATGTCTCCTACCCTAGGAGACGGGGAGAAATAATTCTCAGCGGCATCCCTGAGTGGATTGCCAAGACTCAAATCCGAGTGTGCTCTACCCTAGATGCAACCCATTTCAAATAAAGAGTCTTCGTTCGGTAACCGAAAAACCATCATGAGGAGTCTGTGGGGTTACCTTAAAAGAACGATACCAGCTCGCCCCCGTGTGTCGGCACTGTTGACCGGCACAGAGAAGGTCAAGAGGAGGACTTCAAGGATTTCCATCCCCTCTGGGATCGGAGGGCAATTGAGGCTACTCTCAATCTAGACTCTCCTCCATCCTAAGACCCAGAGCTCTTAACGTCAGTGGCGTTGCTACGTCCCTGGCATTCAAGAAACTAATATGTGGTGCAGATACTTTAGGTGGGCATGTGGAAGCGTCAATCGACCTTCACGGCCCACTACCTGCAAAGACGTAACCCACAAGAACATGGAGACTTTTCCCATTGGTCCTGTGGTAGTCGCACAACAAATGGTCCAAACACCTCAGGCTCCTTGATGGACAAGTAGCAGAGGGTTGAGGGCCGAGGCTACCCAGATTAGTCTGGGGTGAATGAGTAAGAATGCGTGGCTCCATTCTTCCTTTCACCTTCTCCTCTCTGGGGAAAACAGCTCCGCAAGCCTCAGCATAGCTGACCTCACCTCGCTGCAGGTAAGACCCATTTCCCTTGTGCCTCCTAAGTGTAGAACACTTTGTTATGTCTCCAGTACCTTTTAGAGGAAGGGTATTGGGTAAGTCTTTAAGAACAATAGGTTTTGTACTTGTGTTCTTATGTTAAGGCAAGCCACACTGTTAGTTCCACTCACACACAAGCTTCTGCAGTTTGCTATCAGTGCATTACCTCATATCGGCACTTGATTTTAGCGAGGGTAGGGTCCCTTCTACAATCGATCACAGATCGAAATAGAGAGGACCCCGGGTCATGACCAAGGCCAGTTGGTGAGGACCTCCTCCCTCCTAAGAGTAAGTTACCCTATAAGTAGCGGAGGGTTTGTATCTACGTCGGAACAAATAACAAATTTGTAAGTAATTTGTATTTTTCCTAGTATACAAACCTGGAGCTATTTATGCAAATTGACCCGCCACCCTGTCCCCCGAGAAGTCTTGCCATAAAGCAAAGTAGTTACTCAGCCGAGTGGTGTGAGTGAACGGGGTAGCCAGTCTACCCCACCCCCCACCCGCTAACTAGCGGACGGGGTAGTTATCCCTCACTAAAATTATCAAGGCTCGTCTTTCAGCTGCGCCGAAAGTATACCCTGTAAATAGCTCCATGTTTGTATACTAGGAGAAATACAAATTACTCACAAATTTGTTTTTTCAATATTAAACTTACCCGATGATCATATAGCTGTCAGCTCTGCTGCCCGACAGAAAAACCTACGGGCGGAATACGCCAGCGATCGCTATACAGGTGGGGGTGTACATCAACAGCGCCATCTGTCAAGTAGGTACTCAAGTACTCGATGTCAACACAGAACCAATTTTCTCTCTGTC
Source organism: Palaemon carinicauda (assembly GCF_036898095.1). Classification (NCBI taxonomy): domain Eukaryota; kingdom Metazoa; phylum Arthropoda; class Malacostraca; order Decapoda; family Palaemonidae; genus Palaemon; species Palaemon carinicauda. Next base: position 62,243,089 of record NC_090757.1, on the reverse strand, counting down.
GTGCCACTGGCAAGACCTACTAAATACGCTGTTACTAACTGGATTTGTTTTCACAACTATATGGTGAAGTACACTATTCCAGTTTTGAGCTTTCGCTGTGCAGGGGTTTTATCTTCATTTCAAAACTTGAACTCGTTTTAGATAGTTTTAATTATGGTGACAAAGAGAGTATGGACTCTCTTTCACTTTTAAATGGCCGACCCTTCCCTTAGACGGAAGTGTGTTTAGGTTTTTAGTAATTTTGCTTAACATGTTATAGATCTATATTTTATATCTCTCCGCCTTTATTAGGCCTCTTCTATTAACTTTCCTTTTATTATAAACATATAAAAATAAATTTTTATGTTTTGTTTATGTGCGGCCTTTCCTGATAGTAGGCGGTCCTGACTTGGAACCGAAGTTAATCAACGTTAAGCCCGTTATATCGTTTTTAACCTTTAAAGAATTTATAACTTTTTAAATTTAATCTTTTATGAAAGAATTTCTTTGATAGTCTCGTACTGTTTTCAAAGATGAGCTAACGTTTAGTTTTTAGTCTTCGCAGTTGTTGGCGTTCAGGACGTTCAACATGCGCTCTATCGTTACGATAGAGAGAGAGTGTATCACGGTTTCACTTTGCAGTAAGAGTAAACCGATTCTAGCGTTTCGTTCATTCTTTCTTAGCTTAAATGGTTTAAATTCTAAATTAAAGGAACTTTTTATTTGGAAAACCTTTCAGTTTGTTTTTTTTTTTCCTTTAGCAAATTTCATGTTTTGACGATATATATTTGGGCTCTTCTCTCAGGTGCGAAATCTAGAGAGAAAGAGAGAGATAGAGACGGAGGGAGAGAGAGGAGAAAAAACGTTTCGTTCAAGCGGGTAACGTTGTTCTCGTTTTACTCTCCTCCCTAGTCGCTGTAGGGGAAGAAGGTAAAACGTTTCTAGGGTTTTATTCTTGTTCCCAGGCTATGTGCGGTGAGAGATTGTAAACGTAGTTTATTTGATCTAGTGTTTAGTCTCTTTCCCAGCCACTGAATTCTTTATCTTTATATATGTTTTCTGTTGCATTATACGACTGTTTTCGCAATTACTACCTTTTATTGAAGGGTAGGATTGCGTGTTTCAGGTAGAAATCAGTAAAAGTTTCGATTTCAGTGAAATAAGTGCAAAACAGAAAATCAAAGTGATAAAGTGATATGCGCAAAGTGTTACAGTGTTGCGTCCGAGGGTTCGTCTGTTCGTGCCAGTCGTTCACCTAGTCCGGGACCTCTTGCAAGCTCCCAAGCCCAGGGGAGAAGTAATGTCGAACGACTTATGGGTTCCTCAGGCCTTGATCAACGAACAGACGTTTTTCCCTCCGTGGTTTCGGGCGTATCTACCCAAGATCGCCCCACCCACACAAAGACGAGAGAGCCCATTTACTTCTCGTCTGCGGAAGAGGTTTCTCGTAAGAAACCTTGGACCAAGGTCTCGCAGCTTATTAAGTGCAAGTCGGTCCCTTCCGCGCAAGTCCAACGGCCCAGGTGTAGCCACTGGGTCAGTTCGGACTCGCTGCAGTCATCCGACGACTGCACACCTCCCAAGAGAGGCAAGGTGGTACCGCAACAGGCAGTAACTCCGTCTGTTGCCGCACCCGCTGTTTTAGACCCTCAGTCACAACGGACAGTAGCTCCGTCTGTTGCCGTTTTGTAGACCCTAAGTGGTCTTTACTGCAGTCTATGCAGACTCAGTTAGCTGCGGTTATGCAGGAGTTTCGTGCGGAGAAGGTTAACGCTGCACCCGTTAGCCTACAACCTGCCACGGTTGTGCGCCCAGCTCACGCTGCGGCTGCCTGCTCCCACACTCCGACTGCGGAGAAGGTTGACGATGCACCCGTTTGCCTACAACCTGCCACGTTTGTGCGCCCAGCTCACGCTGCGGCTGCCTGCTCCCACACTCCGACTGCGGAGAAGGTTTACGATGCACCCGTTTGCCTACAACCTGCCACGGTTGTGCGCCCAGCAGACGCTGCGGCTGCCTGCTCCCACACTCTGGCTGTGAGAGCTCCTCCACCCATGCGCAGTCGACCCTGCCAGACGCATGCTGACTCCCACAGACGCACGGAGCACTCCGTTGACGTGCGTGTGCTACCACAACAACAGGAGGGTGGAGTTAAGCTGCCGTGTTTTGACACGGTGCTTCAGCCTCCGCAACCCACTGTGGTTACCGCCACTCGCCCGCAGCAGACTACTCAGTCAGGAGTTGAGGCTTCCCCACACAGCTTTGGTTGTTGCCAGCTCACAGACTGTCAAGCAGTTACATAACGTTGCCTTCTGGTCTGCTACTTATGCACCAGTGCTGTATGTCCTCTTGTAACTGCTGCTCCTCGTTCGCCTCACGTCAGAACTTACACTAGGCCTAGCTACTTCGAAGCCGTTGTTGTTAAGCTAGTGCTCTCTCGCTCTCCTAGAGAGCGTTACGTCGGCTAGGCGACTGGTTCTTGCACCAGGAGGAGTTTTAGGGATACAGCCTTTTGATTTCCCTTCTTTTTATCTGGCTTATAGAGCGAGAGTCTGTTAGGACACGAGAGAAGTTCTCAGCTTGGGAGTTCATGCCTCTGCCCAGGTAGACTTCTCAATTCTGGTAGACTCGGCCAGGCGCATAGCCAGGAGACGCTCCAGTTGTTTACAGGTCAACTTCTCAACTTTTGTCGAGCCTTTGAAGTTTTGCTGTACTTTTATGTCACACATAACAAGGCTTCCAGGGATGGTAAATGGCTCCGCTTCAGTCGCTAACCCCGTCTGTTGCCACACCTGCTCCCGTAGACCCTAATGGGCTTTGCTGCAAGACATGCAGTCCAAGCTTGTGTCCTTGATAGAGGACTTAATACGGAGAAGAACCTTCTGGCCAACAACCTTCCTACCGGTTGGTTGTGCGCCCTGTTGACGCTGAGGTATCTTACTCCACCGATGCGACCCAGTGTGGGTTGCCAGTCGCACGTTGACTTTAAGCGACGCTCGGAGGTGGTTGTTGACGTTCAGTGTGTCACTAGGAAGACGTTCAACAACCAGCAGAGGTGACTTGTTGTGACGCAGTGCGTCAACCTCAGCAACCCGGTAGGGTGTTGACTGCACAACCCAGACAGTCTAGACAGTTTCGGGTTGACGCTGTACTTCCTCGCGTCTCCATGGTTGACAGTTCACAGACTGTGCAGCAGTACCATGATATTGCGTCCGGCTCCGTCACGCATCCACCAGTGCGACCGGATTCAGCGAGTCAGACGTTGCCCACTCCGTTGCTGTTTTCCTCATCAGTTTCGGATGAGGAACCCTCTGATGAGGACGTTGCTGAACAAGACGATCAACCCCCAGCCCTGCTATCCATCCAGAAGATGCTGAAGAAGGAACGCTGCCCTGTCAGGCTGTGGATGAGTCTGGTAAGGACACTGTCATCCGTGGTTCAATTTGTGTCACTAGGAAGACTACACCTCCGTCCTCTTCTATACCATCTAGCTTTTCACTGGAAAAAGGACAAGACGCTAGAAGCGGTCTCGATCCCGGTTTCCGGAAAGATAAAGTCTGGTCTGACTTGGTGAAAGGACTTTTTCAACCTTAGAAAGGGTCTTCCCCTGACTGTTCAGACTCCCAACCACGTTCTCTTCTCGGACGCATCGGACGTAGGCTGGGGTGCGACATTAGACTGTAGGGAATGCTCGGGATTATGGTACTTGAGTCAAAGGACAATGCATTTCAACTGCAAGAAGCTACTGACAGTACGTCTGACCTGGAAAAGCTTCAGGTCTCTCCTTCAAGGCAAAGTGGTGGAGGTGAACTCGGACAACACACGGCTTTGACGTACATCTCCAAGCAAGGAGGGACCTACTCTCTGACATGGTGCGAGATCGCAAGGGACCTCCTCACCTGGTCAACAGGTCTAGACTTTTCACTAGTAACGAGGTTCATCCAAGGCAACTTGAATGTCATAGCAGATTGTCTCAGTCGGAAGGGACAAATAATTCCAACAGAATGGACCCTCTACAAGGATGTATGCAAGAGACTTTGGGCCACCTGGGGCCAGCCAACCATAGATCTCTTCGCAACCTCGATGACCGAGGGGCTCCCAATAGTTTGCTCACCTATCCCGGACCCAGCAGTAGTTCATATAGATGCCTTTCTACTAGATTGGTCACATCTAGATCTATATGCATTCCCTCCGTTCAAGAGTGTCAACAAGGTACTGCAGAAGTTCGCCTCTCACGAAGGGACAAGGTTGACGCTAGTTGCTTCCCTCTGGCCCGCGAGAGAATGACTCACCGAGGTACTTCGGTGGCTAGTAGACGTTCCCAGAACACTTCCCCTAAGGGTGGACCTTCTACGTCAGCCACGCATAAAGAAGGTACACCAAGGCCTCCATGCTCTTCGTCTGACTGCCTTCAGACTATCGAAAGACTCTCGAGAGCTAGAGGCTTTTCGAAGGAGGCAACCAGAGCGTTTGCTAGAGCAAGGAGAACATCCACCCTTAGAATCTACCAATCGAAGTGGGAAATCTTCCGAAACTGGTGCAAGTCAGTATCCGTATCCTCGACCAGTACCTCTGTAACTCAAATAGCTGACTTTCTCTTATATCTGAGGAAAGAACGATCTCTTTCAGATCCCACTATCAAGGGTTACAGAAGCATGTTGGCATCAGTCTTCCGTCACAGAGGCTTAGATCTTTCCAACAATAAAGATCTACAGGACCTCCTTAAGTCTTTTGAGACCACGAAGGAGCGTCGTTTGGTTACACCTGGTTGGAATTTAGACGTGGTACTAAGATTCCTTATGTCAGACAGGTTCGAACCGCTTCAATCAGCCTCCCTGAAAGATCTCACCTTTAAGACTCTTTTTCTGATATGCTTAACCACAGCTAAAAGAGTCAGTGAGATTCATGCCTTCAGCAAGAACATCGGATTCTCATCCTAAACGGCTACATGTTCTACAACTTGGTTTTCTAGCCAAACACGAGCTGCCTTCTCGGCCTTGACCAATATCGTTCGATATTCCAAACTTATCGTATGGTTGGAAATGAACTAGAAAGAGTATTATGTCCTGTAAGAGCTCTTAAGTTCTATTTAAAAACCTTTACGAGGCCCGTCTGAAGCTTTATGATGTTCGGTTAAGAATCCTTCTTTACCTATGTCAGAGAATGCTTTATCCTATTTTATCAGACTGTTAATACGAGAAGCTCATTCCCATCTGAATGAGGAAGACCAAGCTTTGCTGAAGGTAAGGACACACGAAGTTAGAGCTGTCGCAACTTCCGTGGCCTTTAAACAAAATAGATCTCTGCAAAGTATATTCGACGCAACCTATTGGAAAAGCAAATCAGTGTTCGCGTCTTTTATCTTAAGAATGTCCAGTCTCTTTACGAGAACTGCTACACTCTGGGACCATTCGTAGCAACGAGTGCAGTAGTGGTGAGGGCTCCACCACTACAATTCCCTAATTCCATAACCTTTTTAATCTTTCTCTTGAAATGTTTTATTATTGTTTTTGGGTTGTCCGGAAGGCTAAGAAGCTTTTCGCATCCTACTTGATTTGGCGGGTGGTCAAAGTCATTTCTTGAGAAGCGCCTAGATTAGAGGTTTTGATGAGGACCTTTAGTATGGGTTGCAACCCTTCATACTTCAGCTCCTAGGAGTCGCTCAGCATCCTATGAGGATCGCGAGGCTCAGTAAGGAAGACGTACTTAAAAAGGCAGAGTAATTGTTCAAGTCGACTTCCTTACCAGGTACTTATTTATTTTATGTTTGTTATTTTGAATAACTGCTAAAATGAAATACGGAATACTTAGCTCATAATAATGTCAACATGTAATGCTGGTCTCTACCCACCCTCCTGGGTGTGAATCAGCTATATGATCATCGGGTAAGTTTAATATTGAAAAATGTTATTTTCATTAGTAAAATAAATTTTTGAATATACTTACCCGATGATCATAAATTAAAGGACCCACCCTTCCTCCCCAATAGAGACCCAGTGGACAGAGGAGAAAATTGGTTCTGTGTTGACATCGAGTACTTGAGTACCTACTTGACAGATGGCGCTGTTGATGTACACCCCCACCTGTATAGCGATCGCTGGCGTATTCCGCCCGTAGGTTTTTCTGTCGGGCAGCAGAGCTGACAGCTATATGATCATCGGGTAAGTATATTCAAAAATTTATTTTACTAATGAAAATAACATATTTTAGCCTAACAGGAAAGTCAATGGCAACCCCAGTTCCTAATTGGAGTGAAAGATATAATTGATTATTTCTTAATTAATTTTAGTTTTATTTTAATAACAAAGTTTTAAATACTGCAATTGTAATGCTGTTATTTTTTTCTTTGTTCGTAGGCTACCCTAGAAATAGTGCATCGAAGGCCAGAAAAAAAATTTCCAGTTGACAAGCGGAAAAGACCGAGCGTAATTCCAAAACCAACTCTAGGTTTGTAAATTAAAATTTCTTGAAAATTTCATGTTTTTTGACATCATATGTAAAGATGGTAACGTTTGGCAAGGAATGCTTCGGGCACTTTTGAGTTTTCATTGAAGTAAGTTAACTCTCCTTTTATTTATTCTGTCCATTTGTCAGGAACTGCATAGAGAACGGACGCTCAAAATCTATTTTTGGGTAAGATAGCCATGTCCTCCTGATGGAAGGTTCCTTTTACTAGCTTCCTAGGGTATATTTGACTACAGTGATATTCCCAGAGAATTTACCGTAAGGTCTCCAGAATTCTAACTTCTGGCGCAAATATCCCTAACTTTACCTTTTAGGGATATCGCATAATATCAGAGGACGTTTTCTTGACACGCCACATAGCTATCTTCACCCCAAATAGCGTGGCAAAAAACGAAGGGGAGCCGTTAGTAAGGTACCGCTCCTCCGTTACTGTTTAGAGTATCTAGATGACGTCATCATCGGCGCCATCTTTATTCCTTGTAGAGTTAAACGAGGTGCCACAGATACAGTACTTTTCGGGAGGGGTCCTGTCAAGCCCTTTTCATAAAAAGGAGGGGGGGGGGGTCCATTAGGACAACATGGCTATCTCACCCAAAAATAGATTTTTCGCTTCGCTCAAAATCGGTTTTTTTGCCTCAGGCCATGTCGTCCTGATGAAAGTTTACCAGAGCATTAATGTATCTGTGGATTTCTTATTGTGCCTTAACCTCAAGACAATATTTTTTTGGTCACTCAGACATAAAGACATATGACGTTACCGTTATACGTCATTTCTTCTAATCATGAACTATGTTAGTGCTTCCTGCCCCCTACAGGGAAGAGTCATACCAGACTCAGGAAAAAGCCTCGAGGTTTGCATATTTCATATGAACAAACCTAGCAACAAAACGGGTATACCGGTCTCATTGTATACCCCATCAATCAGAGTTTGTATACTCAATACGAACAAATGTTTGTATAAGCCATTGTCACCTCCCCGGACATGCAGGTCTAGCTGTATGCAAGGACAGACAGATTTATATCCGTGTAGAAACAAATGTTTGTATAGCCCAGTATCACATCCAAAGCATACAAGGTTAGTCGTATGCAAAGACAGACAGGTTTGCATGTGTAGAAACCAGGTATGTACACACAGTAAATATAGGAACAAGTTATACAGTTGTTCTCTTACTTATATGCAGATAAAAAGGGGAATCATAAATAATGCTCGTACACATCTTTATTTATTTGGATTTGGGGCGAAATGAGACGCAAATACCAATAAGTACTCAATAAGAATTTTTTTTTTTTTTTTTTCTCCTAAATTCAACATGCATTATATAGTAACATACAAAATGTTTGTGAATCATAGTAAGAATAAATTATACAGGCAATTTCAGAAATACTTGTTTCATCTGAAAAGGAAACGATTATAATGCCATCAGACTGAAAATTTCATAAATTTTCTAATATACATTTCTGTAGTTGGCTGTCTTTTCACACGTGAAAAAAACACATGGTACACGTGATAATTCTTTATGCATTTTTTCACCTTTAGTATCTGGAACAGTCCATAGTGTCACCTTGGTGACACTTCACTTTACGTGTTGTGCCGTAAGGTGTCAACACGCACACCCTGCACATAACAGTCCCAATTAATTCACTGTTCCTCGCAGCATTAAGCGACAGGTTTTAGAACACTACCTGCCGCCACCACAAATCTCTCAATCTCTTGCACTTGCTTCGCGTAGTGTTTGAAAAACACTCTGGATGACTTCCATCCAGTATACGAGCGAGACGTTCAAAATCCATGTACTGGAAAATATTCAGAGACGAAGCAATTTTTCTCGGATCGTGTCCTGCGGGTGTACTGTCTGGATCCGTTCTGTGAATGAAGTAAGTGATCTTTGCCCTTAGTTGTTTTAGAGACAAATTTGAGCTTGATGTTTCTCCTTTAAAGAGCTGTCCTCCCCTAAAGTCTGAAGTTCTATGAAGATAGACCTTTAGGCACTCTACTGGACACAGCGAGACATCTTCCTTCAGAGGGCAGATTCTCCAGGGACCCCACCTTTTGGTAGGTCGCTCGTTTTTAGCGAGAAACGTTGGGTCAGGAAAAAGATTCAGTCTCCCCCTTGCGTGAACTGAATATGGCCCTCATCCCTAGAAAAGGCCACTATTTCATTCACTCTGGCGCCCGAGGCTAGAGCAATTAAGAATATAACTTTTGGGGTCAAATCTTTCAGAGAGCAGTTCTCATTGTCCATTGTTGATGCAAAGTGAAGAACTTTGACCAAGGACCACGAGATGGGCCTCGAAGGTGCTGTAGGCGTAAGTCTAGCACAAGCCTTAGGAATCTTGTTAAAGATTTCATTAGAGAAGTCTACTTGGAAGGCGTACAGTAAAGGTCTAGCCAAGGCAGATTTACACGTTATCGTATTGGCTGCTAAACCTTGTTCATGAAGATGAATAAAGAAGGATAAATAGAAATCTGTTGAGATCTCCTTTGGTTTCTTTGCCTTGACAAACGCAACCCATTTCTTCCAAGACGACTCATATTGTCTTCTGGTAGATTTAGACTTGTATTCTTCTAAAAAGTCTATACTGTCTCTCGAAATCCCAAACCTTTTTTTAACTGCTAAGGAGAGAAAATCATGAGATGAAGGTTTCGAGTATTCTGTGATGAAGCGAAGACAGTCGACTTCTGTACTTGTTGAGTCAAAACTTGGTCCGGCAACGGGACCAGCCTCAGCCGCAATTCCAATATTAGAGGGAACCAGACGCTCATTGGCCACTTGTGAGCCACTATGGCTGCCGTTCCCTGAAAGGATCTCAGCTTGTTGAGGACTTTCAACAGAAGGTTGGATGGAGGGAACAGGTAAATCCTGGTCCATCTGTTCCAATCGAGGGACATGGTGTCCACTGCTTCCGCTAGAGGGTTCTCGTATGGGGCCACGTATCGAGGTAGTTTCTTGTTGTCGCTCGTCGCGAAGAGCTCGATCTGCAGTTCTGGGACTTGACGTACGATGAAAGAGAATGATCCTGCGTCTAGGGACCACTCTGACTCTATCGGTGTGAACCTGGATAGAGCATCCGCCGTCACATTGCGGAACCCTTGGAGGTGAATTGCTGATATGTGCCATCTCTTCTTTTCTGCCAACCGGAAGATGGCCAACATCACTTGGTTGATTTGGGGCGATCTCGAACCTTGACGATTCAGACATCTCATTATTACCTCGCTGTCCAGGACCAGTTTTATGTGGGTCAAGCAGCGAGGAGCCAATTTTTTCAGTGTAAGGAAGACTGCCATGGCTTCCAGAATATTGATGTGGAAGGTCTTGAATAGAGAGGACCAAGTCCTTGGACTTTCCGTTGGTGAGAGTGACCTCCCCATCCTTCCTTTGATGCGTCTGTGTGGATGATGACTGAAGGTGGAGGTGGTTGTAAGGGTACAGATTTCTACAGGTACTTGGCCTCCGACCACGGCTTGAGAAGTGATCGTAGTCGAGTCGGTATTGGTCTTCTTAGATCTCTTCGAGCGTTTGATGCGTATCTTCTCCAGACTCATGTTGCATCCTTTGATTGTGCTCTTAGCACTGGGTCTGTCAATGATGCAAACTGAAGGGAGCCCAGCACTCTCTCCTGTTGGCGTCTTGATATCCGACTGGATTTCAGAAGTCTCTTGACAGATCCCGCTATCTCTCTCCTCTTCTTTGACGGAATGGAGAGACGGTGTGACTGTAAGTTCCAATGTATTCCAAGCCATTGAAACTTCTGAGCTGGAGATAGTCGAAACTTTTTGCTGTTGATCTTGAATCCCAGATGTTCCAGGAACTGGATCACTTTCTTGGAGGCTTGCATGCATTCCGTCTCGGATGCTGCCCACACCAGCCAATCGTCCAGGTAGGCTAGTACCTGGACACCTTTTAGGCGTAGTTGATGAACGATTGCATTTGCAAGCTTCGTGAAGATCCTTGGGGCTATGTTTAGCCTGAAGGGCATGGCTCTAAAGACGTATTTCTTCTTCTGTAGCCTGAATCCTAGGTAGGAGGAAAGTTGACGATTGATTGGAATATGCCAATAGGCATCTGCCATGTCTTTGGAGACTGTGTATGCCATCTAGGGCAACAGGATCCTTTTGTGTTGAAGGGTTAACATCCTGAACTTTTAGTTTACTGTACTATGAACTTGTTGAGTGGCGACAAGTCCAGAATGACTCTGAGTTTGTCTGAGTCCTTCTTGGGAACACAAAACAGCCTTCCTTGAAATTTGATGGACTTTGCCCTCTTTATTACTTTTTTGCTCAAGAGTTCTCGGATGTATTCTTCCAGAACGGGGGTGGAGTGTTGGAAGAATTGAGGGAATGATGGTGGAGCTGTGTTCCAGCTCCATCCTAGTCTGTTCTTGATCAGGCTGTGGTCCCAGGGATCGAAGGTCCAGTGATCCGAAATGAGTGTAGTCTTCCTCCTACTTGAAGCATCTCATTTCTGCTGTTGACCGGAGGACTTTCCTCCTTGACCACGTCCTCCCCTATTTCCTTTTCCTCTTGAGGGGTGTCTAGAGGAACCTCTAAATGTTTCTCTACCTTTCGCTCGAAAGGTAGTGGACTGTCTCTCAAAGGCTGGAGTAAGGGCTGGTGACTGTCACCACCTGCTGGGGGTACCAACTGGTAGGTGGGTTGAGGTTGTGCCACCATCTGGATCACCGCGGTCATGGGAAGTCGTCGTTGCTTTTGCTGTTTTCTTGCGGGGCGAGAGGGCAACCTTGGCATCTTTGTCTTCCTTTTTGGTTGGGGACCCTCATCCGGGGAAGACTTCCTTTTTAGTGACAAGCCCCACTTCTGGAGAAGGTTCCTATTCTCCGTGGCGGCCTTGTCGACTACTTCCTTGACCACTACACTCAGGAAGATATTAGCTTCCTGGGTTCGTGTCTCACAGCAGCCGAGGCGAACACGAACTCCCTACAAGCCCTTCTGGCTTTAACGAAGCCATTTAGGTCCTTCGTTACAGTAGTCAAATGTGTTTTGGCCACAACCATAAACATATCCGGGTTCTTAGGGTCGGTTGTCATTGTCTCCAAGGTAGTCTGGAGGGACATAGAAGCTGCAAGCCTTTCTTTAGTCTCTTGCTCCCTGCGCAAGAGAAACTCCGACAACTTGGGGAGGTTCTCGCCGAACTGGCGTCCGGCAATATCTGCCTCCAACTTCCCGACTGAGAAGGTAAGATGTACTTCCTTCCGGTCCTTCTGGTCCATAGGCAAAGCTAAGGATAAGGGTTTACACTCCTCGAGTGTAGGGCAAGGTTTCCCAGCTTCTATTTCCTTTAATATGGCCTAGTACCCATTTTCCATGAAGGGGAAGGCCCGAGTAGTTGCAGCAAGAAAGAAAGGGTGTTTCTTATTCAGGGCTGGCACCTTGGAATTAGTGAAGCCCCTCTCCTTCAGGGTACTAGCCAACAAAGCCTGAGCTTTGGAATGGTAAAAAACTATGACCTCTTTTGGCTCTGTCTCTTCCTTCGACGCTGGTTCCGTCTTCAGACGGCGAAGCAGCTGGATAAGACTCAAAGCTGGGCCAAAACTCCACATCCTCGATGGGGACTGATCTCAGCTTTTCGGAAATATAAATCTTCCCGTTTGTCAGGGGCATGTACTCCGTATGCCTCCACGGGTTCACATCAGAACATGAAGGAAGTTCCTTCACGTTGAGTCTCCTGTGAGACCCACGGGGTGCTGCAAGTTGGCGTATTTCCAACCTCAACGCAGCTTCCTTTTCTGCATTCTGTTTCTGCATCTTCTCCATCATTGACATGATGGAAGACAGAGTCTTCCTTATGTCATCTGGTGGAGGAGCAGAAGATGCCGAGAGTACTGGTTGTGGGGCAAGAACCGACGAAACAGAAGCCGACTCGACGACTCCTCGGTATCAGGAGCCAAAGTAGACTCCTCTTCTTGACCTCTTGCAAGAAGGTCCTTTTCAGTGTCTTCTGACACCTCTGACACCCTGTCGTCTAGCTTGATGTCCTTCATTGTGTCCGAGACATCCGACTCCATGGATAACTGGACGCAAGGGATCTCGGGGTGAGGCTGTGGTATTACAGCATCCGTAGATGCTTTAGGGAAAAGATAGGCCCGCATCCTTTCATTCGGAAGTTAAGGCCCCGTGGTGTTCTTTTGGAAGCCACGGACCCATCTACGCAGCTTTTCTCTTGCTGCATCCCTTGACTCCGCTGACCCGGGGTCATGAAAAGCTTCAGTACCCAAGGCTTTGCAAACATTACATACCTGGGGGTCCAAATACTTCAGAGGTCCCTTGGTGATAGAACAGAGTGCGTGCGCCCTGCACACCTCATGGCCGCAGAAGCTGTTGCTCCTCACGTTGCAGAAGACGCTGTGGCACTTAGGGGGGTCCTCCTGTAAAGAGAGGAAAATAAAATGAGTATACGGTGGATCGTCTCACTGGACAAACTATACTAATATTATAATTAATATTTTTTGTTTTGCATATAGCTTAGGATAGATAAGCTAGAAATGAAATAGGAAAGACACATATGTGTGTTTTCTGCCCAGCCAATTGCTGTGACCTCCCTCAAAATTAAAACCAAAGGACATTCTGTTTTAGAAAGCCCATTGGAAGTGTAACTTAATTCTGACTCCCAGAAGTTTTAAGATTGAGGATCATTATCACTGAACATTTATCAGTCTATAGAAAGAACTTCCTTTCTTCATATTGTATGGTCTCAACAATAGGCTGCGCATGGCTACACAGAGTATGTTGTAAAATGTAGGCTACCGTATAATATATACTGTAGTTTTCTGTTTGCAGTATGATCTATATGCAATTATACTGGCTACTATATAGTCATATACTGTAGTTCTAGCTGGCATGTTGATGGCAAGACTAGCACCAGGGTACAGTTCATTCGGCGTATTGCCGGCTGTGGTAGTGGCTGGCAGCCCACCGGCCGCCGGAAGTCCGCCCGCATCGGCCCACTAGGCCAGCTGGCGATCTGGTTATATAGACGGCGGTCAGCAGACCCCGGCCGCCTGCAGCCCGACGGCTGTCGGCCTACTAGGCCAGCCGGTGACCTGCCAGTTAGTGTATGCGGTCTGAATTCGGCCAGCTCTTTGCCTGCCAATTCAGTTGTGCCGGCGACTCTTGGGCTGCCGGCACACAAGTCTAACCCGCACATTGCTGGTTAGGGTAGTGGCCGGCAGCTGCCGTTAGGGTAGAACCCGGCGGCACTAGCCAATAGAGTGAGAGAAAGCATGGAGTGAAGGATAGTGTAAGAGCTTTGCCTTACTACCTTCTTCCAGAATGAGGGTTCAAATTGAAGGGGAGAATGTATATTGAGGCTTCCATCCATCCACAGCTATTGCCGGTCTCTGATGGCCACAGGTTTGCAAATGGCAGTCCAAGAGAGGACTGAAGAACACTCTACAGCAAAAAGGGATCTTCTGCTGGCCCAGCTATCCCGGAGCATTGCATCCATAAGGAAGAGCTGAGTGACTATGTCGCTGCCAACAGAAGTCCTAGCCGGCCCCACAACCTGCCGGCATTCGGCGCGATTGTAGGACGACGGCCAAAGGATTGTGATGGCTAGGCCATCACTAAAGGACAGAGTGGGGAGGGGTTAGGGTTCTATGGGGGTATGGAAGGAGCCGGCAGAGTTGCCGGCCCTACCACACCATAGAGAAATTCTGTTCCAGTATTGAAGCCATCCCAGGCGGCAGGAGAATTCTATTCTCCAGCCTAGGGTCGGCTAATACAGTAAAGGGTCCGGCAGTGCTCTCGCCGCTACCCCTAAACAAGAGAGGAATAGAGTTCCAGTGCTGGTGTCACCTAGGCGGCAGAAGAATGTCTATTCCTCAGCCTAGGGTCCGCCGGCACAGGACTGGTCAACTAGACCACAGGGAGAAGGTATCAATATCCTATAATGCCTTCAGGTGCAGTCTAGGGAGGTCTAGCCTCCTATGCTGGCAGCTTAGTCCAGCAGGGGAATGCTATTCCCCCTGCCAGCCAGCTACCGGCACCAGACTAATACTCTGAGGTTCTGACCAAAACCCAAAAACGTGCATTTGCGGTTATAGGGAAGGGACAGAAAACCCTAGCCTAGTCCTGCCTGAATTACAACTCGAGGCACGACTGACTAGGGTTATAGCCTAGGCTAAACTCAGAGGGAGGAGGGATTACCCTTAAATCTCCACTGGAGACAAGTATCGCCCTATAGTAATTCTAGGAGATATCTATCTCTGCCTGAATTAATAAAATGATACAAAAGGGTAACCGGGGAACATGTATGAAAGCATACTAAAGCCACTAGGCTAGTAGCCTAGTAGCAGTGAGAATCGTTTACCTAACTCACTGAAACTCTCTCGTATACTATCTTGGAAGGGGAAGATATTATGCAATCAACATATCTTACATGTATAAATTTTGCCTAAAGCTTCATTAAATTTGTAGCACTAGGAAAGTCTTATTATATCATGCATGAAAGTACTAAAACTGAAACGCCTAGGCTAGGAAGCCTAGTGTAAACAAGGTTCGGTTTACTTAAATCGGCGAAACTAATTGAATACTATCGGCATAATATAAAGAATTCCTAGCAATGAAGGCTAAATAGCTAACATTATTTAATGCTCTTATGCCGGGAAAGTCGTTCTGGGTAACTAAATGACTCATGCATTACGAACGACGGTGCCCATGATGCCTCCGGGTGAGGCAACAGCTCTTGCATACATTAATTTAACCTTAATTCATTTTATAAAAGGCAAGAGCATACATTTATATGATGTAAAGATTAAATACTCAACTTTCCAGAGGCAGAAGAGGCTGGAGATTGCATGATAAATCCCAAAATTCCAAAATAGCGAGAGAGCACCAGGAAAATCACCGAGCAATAGCGCTACGAGTAAAGGAATGAAGATGGCGGCGATGATGACGTCATCTAGATACCCAAAACAGTAACGGAGGAGCGGTACCTTATTAACGGCTCCCCTTCGTTTTTTGCGACTTTTCCCCCTCGAAGCGTAAATGCTATTCAAGGTGGAGATAGCTATGTGGCGTGTCAAGAATACGTCCTCTGATATTATGCGATATCCCTAAAAGGTAAAGTTAGGGATATTCGCGCCAGGAGTTAGAATTCTGGAGACCTTAAGGTAAATTCTCTGGGAATATCACTATAGTCAAATATACCCTAGGAAGCTACTGAAAGGAACCTTCCATCAGGATGACATGGCCTGAGCCCAAAAAATAAATTTTTAATAGTATTCTAAGTGTTTAGATTTCAAAGACTTTAGTAGAATATCTGAAAAATTCATACAGAGGAAGGACCTGGATGAATTTTAGTTATGGTTCTAGAATAGTAAGTAGATTTAATTCAGCTAAAAAGTTTTAGTTTCTTTCCTTTCATAGATGAAAACATAATTTTGCAATGAAGATTTCAGCAAAAGCAGACGATCTTTATGTATGTGGCTGTGGCACACTGTCAAGTTTTTTGTTTAGTTATGAGTTTTTATGACAGAAAACTTGTAGATATATATAGTGCAAAATAGAATTATGTTGTATTATTTCAACATCAACAAATGTAGCCATCACCACGCTGACCATTAAGGATTGGTGATGGTGGGAGACTTTGGTCTGATCACCCACTGCAAATTAACTTAGTATGGGTGACCCTGGCTAATACAGTTTTGCTGATCATGGCGATACACAAACCCTTTCACCTAATTAAGATATTCATTTTCAAGCTACTGTTCTTACGTGATGTTTATCAGGCTGAACTTTCTACTTCAGTAATCAAGAAGTAATTATGATGTTCTCGAGCAGATTAATATAGTATCGTAGAACAAGAACTGTTTTATTAAATGACCAAGATGCAACTCAGCATTTAGTGTTCAAGTGGTACAAGTTTTTAATCTTCAGGTTGTCAAGTTCCATGACACTCCTTCCAAATTTAGGAGTCCCGGTAGGGTGGTAGTGCCGTCAGTTATTGGGTTTGGGTATTATGGATCAAAATCAGACACACTTCTACGTATATTGTATTTGTATTTAATTTTTACGCACACAAACAATCGCATACATTCACTTATATTCTACAGTTTTACCTTCAGTAATACTTCTTAAACCTAACATTGTTTATTTCTTATACAGCTGATACTGTACTACACCATCAAAATTTTACTTATACATACATACATACATATACCAAGGCATTTCCCCTAATTTTGGGGGGTAGTCGACATCAAACAAATGAAACAAAAAGGGGACCTCTCCTCTCTACGTTCCTCCCAGCCTGACAAGGGACTCAACCGAGTTTGGCTGGTACTGCTAGGGTGCCACAGCCCACCCTCCCCCGTTATCCACAACAGATGAAGCTTCATAACGCTAAATCCCCTACTGCTGCTACCTCCGCGGTCAACCAAGGCACCGGAGGAAGCAGCAGGGCCTACCGGAATTGCGTCACAATCGCTCGCCATTCATTCCCATTTCTAGCACACTCTCTTGCCTTCCTCACATCTATCCTCCTATCAGCCAGAGCTTCCTTCACTCCATCCACCCACCCAAACCTTGGCCTTCCTCTTGTACTTCTCCCATCAACTCTTGCATTGATCACCACCTTTAGTAGACAGCCATTTTCCATTCTCTCAACATGGCCAAACCACCTCAACACATTCATATCCACTCTAGCTGCTAACTCATTTATTACACCCGTTCTCACCCTCACTACTTCGTTCCTAACCCTATCTACTCGAGATACACCAGCCATACTCCTTAGACACTTCATCTCAAACACATTCAATTTCTGTCTCTCCATCACTTTCATTCCCCACAACTCCGATCCATACATCACAGTTGGTACAATCACTTTCTCATACAGAACTCTCTTTACATTCATGCCCAACCCTCTATTGTTTACTACTCCCTTAACTACCCCCAACACTTTGCATCCTTCATTCACTCTCTGACGTACATCTTCTTCCACTCCACCATTTGCTGCAACAACAGACCCCAAGTACCTAAACTGATCCACCTCCTTAAGTAACTCTCCATTCAACATGACATTCAACCTTGCACCACCTTCCCTTCTCGTACATCTCATAGCGGTACTCTTACCCACATTAACTCTCAACTTCCTTCTCTCATACACCCTTCCAAATTCTGTCACTAATCGTCCAAGCTTCTCTTCTGCGTCCGCAACCAGTACAGTATCATCCGCAAAGAACAACTAATTTACCTCCCATTCAAGGTCATACTCATCTACCAGTTTCAATCCTCGTCCCACCACTCGAGCATTCACCTCTCTTACCACTCCATCAACATACAAGTTAAACAACCACGGCAACATCACACATCCCTGTCTCAGCCCCACTCTCACCGGAAACCAATCGCTCACTTCATTTCCTATCCTAACACATGCTTTACTACCTTTGTAGAAACTTTCCACTGCTTGCAACAACCTTCCACCAACTCCATATAACCTCATCACATTCCACATTGCTTCCCTATCAACTCTATCATACGCTTTCTCCAGATCCATAAACGCAACATACACCTCCTTACCTTTTGCTAAATATTTGTCGCATATCTGCCTAACTGTAAAAATCTGATTCGTACAACCTCTACCTCTTCTAAAACCACCCTGTATTTCTAAGATTGCATTCTCTGTTTTATCCTTAATCCTATTATTCAGTACTCTACCATACACTTTTCCAACTACACTCAACAAACTAATACCCCTTGAATTACAACACTCATGCACATCTCCCTTATATAGTGGTACAATACACACACAAACCCAATCTACTGGTACCATTGACAACACAAAACACATATTAAACAATCTCACCAACCATTCAAGTACAGTCACACCCCTTCCTTCAACATCTCAGCTCTCACACCATCCATACCAGATGCTTTTCCTACTCTCGTTTCATCTAGTGCTCTCCTTACTATCTCTCTTGTAATCTCTGTCTCATTCTCATCTCCCATCACCGGCACCTCAACACCTGCAACAGGAATTATATCTGCCTCCCTATTATCCTCAACATTCAGTAAACTTTCAAAATATTCCGCCCACCTTTTCCTTGCCTCCTCTCCTATTAATAACCTTCCAATTCCATCTTTCACTGTCTCTTCAATTCTTGAACCAGCCTTCCTTACTCTCTTCACTTCTTTCCAAAACTTCTTATTCTCTTCATATGAATGACCCAATCCCTGACCCCACCTCAGGTCAGCTGCCCTTTTTGCCTCACTTACCTTGCGCTTTACTTCCATATTTTTCTCTCTATATCTTTCATACTTCTGTACACTATTACTCTGCAGCCATTCTTCAAAAGCCCTCGTTTTCTTTTCCACTTTTACCTTCACTCCTTCATTCCATCATTCACTGCCCTTCCTCATACTGCCTCCAACAAACTTCTTGCCACACACATCACTTGCAATCCCAACAAAATTTCCTTTTACTAACTTCCACTCCTCCTCTAAATTGCCAGTTTCTCTTACTTTCACTGCGTCATATGCCATTTTCAACCTTTCTTGATAAATACTGTTTACCCCCGGTTTTATTAGCTCTTCAACCTTCACTAGCTCCCTTTTACATCCACCTACTCTATTCCCCCACTCTTTTGCTACAACTAATTTTCCTTCTACCAAAAAATGATCAGACATACCGTTAGCCTTACCCCTAAACACGTGCACTTCTTTCAATCTTCCAAACATTCTTTTAGTTTTCAACACATAATCCATCAACGCCTTTTACTTATATCACAGGTAAAATTCCATTGAAAAAACAAATTATTGTTTGATCTAATTAATGTCCCCAATCCTTGTTTTTAATAAATTTAAGTATTAAATTTCCCACTACTATATACAAAATTAGACGCCTTACATTCAAACACGAATATACCATTACACCACAATACTGTTTTTTTTTCAGTGTAGGAATCCTTATTACACTGGCAAGTATGACACACGATATATGTAAATCAGTCACAAAACAGTCTCACTATATCCTTTACATATGCACTTGCAACTAACAGCAGACTTTTCTGCACTTAACATTTATTTTCAACCATTTAAGAGGAGGAAAGAATTCATTTAATTTTCCACATATTTTACTTTATTAAACATCATGTTCTGATAATATTTACAAGCCTGCTTTGTCAGAATTGCTCACATCAGACACACCTTTTCATTCCATATTCTGCAGTTTTCCAAGGAAGAGCATTCAAAGTCTCCCAAAATACCAGTGCACAGACAAATAGGTTCCTTAGTCTGGTCTTTCAACAACAGGGAAATGTTGCTTAGGCCATCATCATCAGATCAGCAAAAGAAGATAAATATATAGGAACAGGCAAATGGGAGGTAAATAAAATGTATACTACTACACCACCTCCCAAGATACACTCGTAAGTATTACAAAATAGTCGTAACAGCATCTCTCTGGAAGCTGAAGTCACCACTGAGTCTTCTATAATAATATGTGCTGCAGCTTCTCGTCTCTCCCTCTTGTTGTCCAATATCTTATAAAATAACCTCTATGTTAAAAAGCCTCTGTGGTCCCAGTGCCGGGTTATATTTTATAAATTCCAAACATCTTTTCAAACCTTACAATTCTCCTCCTGCTTCAGTTTCTCCTGGTTCCTTCAACCTTAAACCTAAAATTACATTATTCATCCTAGTTGACTTGCATTTAAGAAAAATATAGTGACAGTTCTGTCTAGGTATGTGGTGTTACACAAATTAAGTAAATATTTCTTATTATCGTCATCATTAATATTTTTGTGTGGGTTGGGTAACCGGAGAGTTTTCTGTGTGCAGTGGTGTTCTTTATTCATTAATTTCTATCTTATCTAGTTCTCATCTATACCATCTCTTCCCTAAGATAAGAATTGTGGTTCTTTGTGTTGGTTGGGACCAGCTGAGGGAAACTATCAAGCTTGACTTCTTTTACTTGCCCATGTGGAATTGCTCTAAATCCTTTGAACTGATTTTGGTTAATCTTGGAATATGAAGAAGGGTGATGATGGACACCAGTCTTCTCCATTTATAAAATGCAAAAACAAAAAACTAACTTGTTTGGATAAGTCAGTCTAATATCTAGTTCTGCTCTTAAGTCTAGATGCAATGACAATGGATTGCCTATCCCAAATACGCAAGGAGCATTGCCCAATGTCGGGGTATAAAGCCAAATTGGCGCTCATAAGAGAGGATTATGTTTTAATCTTCATTCAGTAACAAGTGATACAAATGGTTTGTTTATAACCAGAGACAGATAATTTCCCTGCCCTTACTTAAGAGCCAGATAGCTTGACATAATAAAAACCTATACATTACATTGAAGCCTTATAAGTTTATGAAAAGGCAAAGGGAAAAGAAATTAGTTAAGAAAAAATAATCTTGGTGCATTTGATTAACTCCACCTGAAAAAATATGGATCAAGATTTTCAGTTCATTTGAGAAACAGATAATAGAATATTGCTTCTTTCCAAATATGCTTTGATTATCACTGTTTGTTTAGGCCTGTCAAATTCTCTTAATATATTGGCTATATCGCTATTCTGTGACATATTAGTGATTGGCAGTAAGAAAACTTTATTACCCAGTAACCAGGTACTGAAGTAAAGAAATACAGTTTAGATGAAAGAAAATGCTAGGTTGAAACTATCATCAAGAAATTGAAGGAGGGTGGGATTTGTAGTTAGGGGCCACTGGGCAATAACATGTTATGCATTTTGGAAGCTTTGTCCCCCTTTCAAAATCTGATTGTGTTTCTAATTTTGTGGCTTTATTTTGGAATTTGTCAAAGTTACTGGAGTCCCAGCTTAAAAAAGTATGATTAACAAGAGAGTTACTAGCAAAATGATTCCACACACAGTAGTTGAAATCTTGTCAGCCATAGTTATCCCAGTATCAGGTAACATCATTCTAAACGTGACAAGATAGAAAGTGCTCAGAAAATATTATACATTATGTCAAACATAAAACAACCCAAAGGTAAGACCTAAATAGAATGTGGCTAATCTTGCTTTTATTGTAATTTTCAACCAAATGTGATACTTCAATAGGGTGTGTAACTCAAGTCCAGTTCTTTGCATACTTTATCCTGCTATATACTTTATTTTATTTGGATTACAAATGAGGAAAGCTTCAGTCCTTATTGCCATAGGCATTGTTTTAGGGCATAAATACATATTGTTATTGTAGTGGTTTACGGACTGTGGCCAAAAGTAGCACCCAAACTGCCTAGTGTCCGAATGCCGACCACAACCCGACATTCACTACACAACAAATATACAACGGTGGAACACCCAAAAACCTAAGTAACAGGTCAAAAGAACGGAGCTTTGGGCACCACCCCTTTTTTTTATACTGGGCAAGAGGACCCAGCTAGAATCTTGCTTTTTATCTTCCCTTTCATTTAACGTGCTGAATTAACAGGTAGCTTGACCACTATTCATTTCTGGGAAATCAGTAGAATATCGTATATAGCTCTATATTCTTTTGGTAAGATGGTTTTAAGCTCAAGTAAGGGTCAGAACATTAGGTGAAATGCACATTATAATTTTTTAAATCGGACAACAGAATACAGTGTGGGAGGAAAATATTATAATAAATAACTTATTTGAAAGATTAAAAAACAGTGGCTGAGGAAAGGACACCATGAGGAAAGGTTCCGTAATTAAATTCAGACTTTACAAAAACAAGAAAAATATTTATTTGAAAATGAAACAAAAAAACTGTTAGGAATACATTAACATGGTTTTGTCAATTAAAATAATTAAAGACAAAATTAGTATTCCTTTACACTTCAGCATCAGGGTAACAAGATAAAAAAATTTTGAATAGAAATAAAAAAGTTATTCACATGCTGGACACTAAAGTTTCCTAAGCCATCTCAAACCAACCACCCATAAGAAAATATGAACCTGTGAAAATACTGTACTGTACTACAGTAATTTTCCCTGAATCAATACTGTCCCTTCAATATCCAGTTCACCACTAAGCTGCAAAGTCACTTAAAATTTATCAAATTCAGAACAGTACGGACGCATACGATGCCGTGCAGGTCTCTGCGGGCCCACAATAACAATGTCTCGAAAATTTTTTCAACAACAGTAGAGCCTAAATCTCTCATTCTTGGAAGGGGTTTTGAATAAGTCTGAAACAATTCAGACTAAACTCGAACGCAGTCACTCTCCTCCTAACATCTGAATTCACTTCTTGGGCCTCCGACCAGATATGCCATTTCAATAGCTCCTGTGAACTATTAATGTTTGACACCCCTCAAAATGTTTTTCTAAAACTTTAGGTAAGTTACTGTCAGAAAACACTAACGTCAATTACAAGTTTGGGAAGTTACTCATGTAGCAGGACAGAAATGTTTACATTACCAGTGTTTTTTTTTTTTATCAAGCTGAATAGCCATATAAACAGTTGCAGGAATAATGCAGCATCCTCCCTATCCTTTTACTTGTGCCACGTCTCAACTCAACTTCTAGTTGCCTCTCCAAACCCTACAGAGAGTAGGGCGTGCTGCAAAAAAAAAAATGTCGTTAGACAATGGGTAGGACCAAAAATATAACAATACATTAAAAAGATATGCAAGTATCAAAATATAAATATTTTATATTTTCCCTAGCGATAATATTAGTTTTTTTCACATTATTACCCTTCCTTTTTGGATCAATGTTTCTTGAGGTGTTAGGCTGCCCACACACCAGACACTTTATTGGATAGTGGGTGCCACTGTTTCATGGTGCCATGAAAAAGGGGAGAGGGAAGCTATTAACAACCCGCCATCCATAGAAACAAATGCGTTTCATTTCTCGCCACAAAACAGCAGTAGCCACCATCCACTGAAAGTTTTTTTTTGCTTTTGTTTTGTGGTCTGTCAGCCATAGAAGCCATATCAGATATTTTGCTGTTGAGCTTATTCTTTTCAGTTGCTGAGAATACACAGTAAAAAATTTTCTTTTACAGTGACAACATATTCATTGGGTTGGGATACCATCCAATATCCAAGTCATTCTGCCAAAAGCAAAAGAAAAAAGCCACCGCTCCCGTTAATGGCCCAAGCGTACGCTGTCAAAAGCAGAGTGGCATTTCCAATGATCTTCAAGGATTGGGATGTGAGGCTTGCTACTAATATATCTTTCGAAGAATATGTACCCGATTCAGAAGACTTCATAAGAATTCGTGAGCAGATGAAGATTGAAATTAAGAAGATCATCGTTAAACATATAGATACTTTCAGTGGAATTGAAGTTGAGGAAAAACACGAGTACTCTGAAGTAATGTCACAAAAAAGTCAAGTGGTAAGTCTTGCGTTACAACTCTTATATTCAAGTCAGTCATAAACTAATTAAATGTCTAATTCCTCCTTTTTTATGGTTCATGTTATAGCTTTGCTAATAATTCAGTAAAGGTCATATATTTGATTTTATGTAGTAAAGTACTTGATGTTCTTGTTTGCTGAGGTGGTTAGGGAATCCTCATCATCATTCTTAATAATTTTATAAATAAAATTTTCTTCTCGGTTAGATCTCTAATGAAATCGTCGGTCTAGGTCTTTCTTTATTTAATCATGGCTATATATAAATTAGAAATTTGAATTAGGAATGGCTTGGGTTCAAGATATAATTTACTTCTGCCGTAACATCCTTTTGTATGTTGTATTTGATTAGTGTATACATATACCCCCCCCATTAACGACGGGGTTATTTGGTAACAACGCCTTTTTTGGGCTCAGCCATGTCGTCCTGATGAAAGGTTCCTTTAGGTAGCTTTCTAAGGGATATTTGGCTACAGTGAAACTCCCAGAGAATTAACCACAGGTTTCCAGAATTCTAACTCCTGGCGCAAATATCCTTAATATAACGTTTAAGGATATCGCATAATATCAGGGGACGTATTTCTTGGTCCGACACATGGCAATCTTCACCCCTAATAGAGTTTTCGCTTTGAGGGGGAAGAGTGGCGAAATTGAAGAAGAGCCGTTATCAAGGTTACCCGGTAGATCCCCTCCCCGTACCACCCGGGCGAACCATTGCTTTTGTAGTAGTGAATTAAGCACGGTGTACTGTATCTCCCAACTGATCTCGGTTTTGTTACTATTTCAAGGATTATTTCTATGCAATCTCCACTTCTGTTTAACGTTTCGATAGTATACGATAGGGCCTCGGTGACGTAGCGTAGCCGAGATCCCGAGCCTAATACGTTTTAGTATACTTTAGTAACGTTATCCCTGTTAATCCTCTTGTATCATTTTATTAATTCAATCGGAGATAGCACATCTCCTAAAATTACTAACATAATTCGATACTCGTCTCTTTTAGAAATTTAAGGATAAACCCTTCCTTTCCTCTAAAGTGCTGCCATTAGGCGGCAACCTATCTTTGGTCTTGCTATAGAGTAGTGTACTACGGCTTGACTGAGATAGTGTTTCTGTCTATCCTCTTTGCCGGTGAATTACGACAGTAACTCAGAGTATTCAGTCTTGTTGTCGACAACTCTACCGATGGGGGATTAGTCATTCCCCTGCCGGTTTCACAGTTGCCGGCATAGGAAGCCCGGCTTCCCTAGTCCACAATTGAAAGTGGTAGTACAGTTGGCACCACCTTCTCCCTTGTGGTCTAGAAGACATGTCTTATATCCGGCAATGTCTTAGGCTGAGGAATCGTTATTCTTCTGCCACCCAAGACGGCGCCAGCATAGGAAACTATGTTTCCTTGTTTTGCTGCTGAGAGTGGGAGGCAGACGTGCCGCCTTCTTTCTATGCAAAAATATAAGACCCTTTCCCTTCCCCTTCTGTCCTTTAGTGATGGCCTGGTCGTCACAATATCTGTGGCCGTTATTCTACAATCTCCCCACTTGCGGGGCTGATTACGATGCCGGCCGGGTTCCAACAAAGGTGGCTAGATTTCCGCTTCGACCTTCCCCCTAATGGAAGTAAAGCTCCGGGAAAGGTGGTGCCGGCCATGACAGCTGCCGGTGGGAGACCCATTACAACTTTGAGTATTCTTCAGTCCTCTCTTGGACTGCCATCCACAAACCCTGTAACCGGTAGTGCAGCCGGCAACAGATATTGTGGCTGGATGGAAGCTAGAATCAATCCTCATTATGGAAAGAAGGCAGTAGAGACAGTAGTCCCTACAACCCTTATTATTGTACTAAACTATGATAATACGGTAGCCCTTCTATCCATTCTTTCTCTTTCTCTGTCGGTTAGTGCCGGCAGGTACTAGCCTAGCTGGAAGTATAACGGCAGAACTACAGTATAAGACTATACAGTAGCCAATATTCCTGCAGTATAGAAATACAGCAGTTAGAAAACTACAGCATATAATATACAGTAGTATGATTTTTCAACATATTCTGTGTGTCCTTTCACAGTCCATTGTTGAGACCGCTAAGCAAATGTTGAAGTGAAGTATTCCTTCAACATTCTGATGTATCCTAGATCATCAGAACATAAAAATCTTTACCTTACAGTATTAATATTCACTTGTGGGAGAGTTAGTGCTAGTATACACAGACTCCAGCTCTACGTACGAGAGCTATTCCACCCTATATTTCTCTAATAAGGAAATTTTAAAATATTGATATTGAGGGAGGTCTCAGCAATTGACTGGACAGGAAACACAGATATGTGTCTTTCCTATTTCCTTTCTAGCTTACTATCCTAAGCTATAATTATAATAGTAATGATTACTATTTACTATATGTGAATAATTATCAGTATGATAAATTACCCCATACTCATTTCACTCTTTCTTTTCCTACAGAAGGAGGGCAAGGTGAAGTGTGCAGCCCTGTTCTGCAACCACAAAAGTAGGACCTTTTATGGCTACAAGATGTGCAGGTCTCATGCTCCCCGCTGCATCGTATTTGGATCCCTGAGGTACTGGAACCTGTATTTTTATCAATAATATAAACAACCTAATACTCATTCACCCTTCTCTCCCTTACAGGAGGAGCTGATGGCGAAGTGTACAAGGGTGTTCTGCAACCACAAGAGTAAGAACTTTTGTGAGCATACGATGCACGGGTCTTATGCCCCTGCCGCATCGTATCTGGATCCCTGAAGTTCGGGGACCCGAAAGGTCACTCCAATCGCTTGACCTTGCTGACTGACGGCTTTGTAAAAGACATCCCTGACACTATGGACTCGAGGGATACAGCTGAGGCTTCCAGAGAACTTTCAGGGACCTTACATACCTAACAAATTTTGAAGTGCCTACTGTTCCCTAAGGCTCAATTGAATACGTTTGTGCCTCAGGCACAGGTCTAGCCTCCCTCTATCCAACGGACGGTGAACATGGATATCAACAGGCACTGCAAGGCTTGGACATCCACCAAGATCGGATGTCAGAGGCATCCATTGACACCAGACAGGACCTAATGCAAGAAGGCCCTGTATAAGGAGTGGTTTAACCACCCATGGAGAAAGAAGGATCCGTTTCGACGATGATTGAGGTACCTCAGCTCACTGTGCCGGCGTATTAACTTATGCCGTCAACCTCTCCAACCCCAACTCCCCAGCTGGCTAGACAGTTTGGCAGGAGCGAAACGCTCCTAGAGTCGATCCAGCAGATGCTGACACTGTTCCGGAAGGAACAAGAGGAGACTAAGCAAGATCTTACAGAGAGGAAAAGAGAGGTACAGGGAAGGAAACGCCCTGGCCCTTCCACGGGCTCCGCTAAACCCCCTAAAATATCTGTCCTCCCTCACTGTTCCGAACCAACCCCTGGGGTAGACGGAACACATGCCCAGATTGAATAGGAAGCTTTATATCTCTCCAGAGAGCTTTCAGTGTACCCAGATTGCTTCGTGAGACTACGAGATGAACATACATCCCGCGAGGAGGCTATACCAAAGGAAGTCATTGTCCTCGAACATGACTAGGCCCAAGCCATCCTTACCAAGACCCAGAAAGGGGCCAGATATAATAACTCCAAAGTCTCAGCAGTGAAGAAGAAGCATCCAACCGTCATTGCTCCTTCCTCATGACCCTTCCTCCCTTTCGGGGAAGGCCCTAGACTGTGTTAGAAGAGCAGTCGAAGAGGGCAAACCCTGCCCAATCCTAGAGAAAGGTCTCTAGCTATGCCCAACTGCGACGAGAAGTGGAAAGAAATGCATCTAACCTTCTCCATCTCGAAGTTGGATCTGGAGATAGCAGGTCAGCAGTTTAACGAGAACCTTCCAAAGTTGCCAAACCATCCCTTGAGAAGGGAACAGGAGACGAAAGATAAGCTTATCGCCTCCCTTTCTCGTCAGAACCGCTTAAGAAATGTGTGCAGGCCTTTAGTAACGCCCCACCCTTGTGATGGATTTGTAAGTTTTTTCTCAGGTTAAAAAAGGACTGGTAGAAACCATGTGTTTGCCGCATCAACGGTGAAACATGAACCCAGAAAACTGATTTCATCATGTATCGGGAACATAGACCCTTTCCCACAGGAAATGGTCCAAGAGGTCATTACCAAAGCCACCACAGAGAATGGGAACCTGCTCCAAAAGTGGGGCATGTCCTCAAAGAGGAAATCATCATTAGAACTGCACAATTTCCGACCGTGACCATGACCACAGTGCCTCAAATGGTAGCCCAGCCGCAAACCACCTTCCAGATGGTCCCTCAACAGCTGGTAGCCAGTCACCTGTGTTTAATCCAGGGTTTGAAAGGCACTCGACCACCTTATGACCCTACAAAGTTAAGGACCTAAAAGAGGATCCCCTGGAAACCCTCCAAGGGTGGAGGAGGACGCAGTCACAGAAACAAGTCCTCAGGAACCTCTTCACAATGAGATGTTCCAGGTAGGAGGCAGATTTTTCCACTTTCGGGATTGTTGGACCTTCGATCCCTGGTCCACAGCCAAATTACGAATGGACTTGGTTGGAAATGGAACAAAAATCCACCCCACTTTTCCACAATTCTTCCAACACTCCACCCCCTTATTGGAAGAATATACCTCAGAACTCTTGAATAAGGAGGTAATGAGAAAAGCGAAGTCCATCAAAATTCCAGGGAAGGCTGTTTTGTGTTCCCAAGAAAGACTCGAACAAACCCAGAGTCATTCTAGACTTGTCTCCACTCAACAAGTTCATTGAGAACAACAAGTTCCAGATGCTTACATTGCAACACATAAGGACCCTTCTACCAAAAAGGGGCGTACACAGTCTCAATAGACCTGGCAGATGCTTACTGGCACCTACCAGTCAGTCGCCCCCTCTCCTCCTATATAGGATTCAGGCTACAGAAGACAAAATTGTCTTCACAGCTATGCCTTTTGGACTAAAAATAGCCCCAAAGGTATTCACAAAACTCACAGACACGATCGTCCAGCACCTGCTCTCCGAAGGAGTACAGGTAGTAGCATACCTGGACGATTGGTGGGTGCGGGCAGCATCCAAGACTACTTGTCCGCAAGCGGCTGGAAAGGTGATCCAGTTCCTGGAACACCTGGGCCTCAAGACCAGTCGCTAGAAGTCTTGCTTTTCTCCAGTTCACAAGTTTCAATGTTTGTGAATCCATGGGAACTTGCAGTCTCAACACCTCTCCATTCTATTAAAGAAGAGGAGAAAAATAGCGGTATCTGTCAGGAGACTAATCCAACACGAGAGGATTTCAAAATGCCAACAGGAAAGAGCACTGGGCTCTCTCCGGTTTGCAATAGTGACAGACCCGGTGCTGAGAAGCACAGCCAAAGGATGCGCCAGGAGTCTGGAGAAGATACGCATCAAACGCTCGAAGAGATCGAGAAGGTTGACACCGACCTGATAGCGCACGCTATTGAGGCCGTGGTCAATGAATATGAGCCTAGCACAGACAATTTTCTTGCAACCACCACAAACATCAGTGGCGATACACACGGAAGCCTCCCTGAAAGAACGGGGAGGCCATCCGTATGAAAGGAAAGGGCAAAAAATTGATCATTCCAGTTCAAAACTTTCACATCAACATCTTGGAGGCTATGACAGTCCTCCTGAGATTAAGGAGACTATCCCCTCGCAGAACAGTCCACATCAGATTTGCTCTCAACAACGAGGTGATAATAATACAGTGGAACCTCTGCATACGATTGTCTTTACATACGATTGTTCCAACATCCAAAGTAAAATTCGATCAAATTTTTGTCTCGACACCCGAAGTCATGCTCCAACATTCGATGTAGATTTTATTTTACGCTGGTAGATGGCAGCACGTGGAAGGGACGCCATTGAGCGTCGAGTTGGTCTGTTCTCTGTTCTTGTGTGTATCGTGCGGTGGTCCTCTGTTCGGTCTGTTATTAACAGTGCTTATTATCTTCCTTTTCTCACATTTCCTTTTTTATTTTACCTATAATCATGGTGCCTAAGAAGCTAAGTTTCAGTACAGGTATTAGTAGTGGTGAGAAAAGGAAAAAGGCAATTCTTTCATTAGAATTGAAGCAAGAAATTATAGATAAACATGAGAGCAGTATAAACATGAGAGCAGTGTGCATGTGAGTGATCTGGCTAAACAATATGGTCAGAATATGTCTAGATTTCAACGATCATCAAGCAGAAGGCAGCCATTAAAGCAGTCAAACTATCGAAGGGGATCACCATTATTTCAAAACGTCTTAGCAATACCCTGGAAGAGATGAAACGCCTTTTGTTGATAGGGATAAAGGACAAAGAGATTGTTGGCAACGATCATTTGTGAGAAGGGACAGTGTGATGAACAGAAAGAAAGAAAGAAAGTGAAGCAAAGAAAACTAAGATAGCATTAACAAGCTCTTTTAAAAAAGTCCTCTCTCTATTTCTGTTTCTCTCTAAACATAGCATTAACATGCTTTATTAACTAAAACAATAGATAAAAACACTTGTGTACGTATGCACAAACACACACACACACAGGTGTAGGAATTGCTACGCAGTAGGAGACAGACGGTCGGGGAGGAGGTAGAGATGGTGACTGCGATAACGTACCATAACTCATCACTGAAAGTGACGAAAATTAAAAATCAAAAAGAAAAAAAAAATGTAAAAAATATGAAATATAAAAATAAAAAAAGTAAATAAGCTAAGTTAGGTTAAAGTTTCCGTAGTGTAAGTTAGAGTAAGTTACGGTACATTATCGCAGTCACCATCTCTACCTCCTCGCCGATCGTCTGTCTCCTCCTGCGTAGCAATTCCTACACGTGTGTGTGTGTGTTTGTGCATACGCACACGAGTTTGTTTGTATTTATATTTGTTTTAGTTAATTAAGGAATTCAGATTCGCTGATATTACTTTTTTAGTTACATTTAATTGTCTTACAACTCGTTGACGCTGTTAAAAATCATATGTACTCAACATTTTTTTTTAATCTCTCTCTCTCTCTCTCTCTCTCTCTCTCTCTCTCTCTCTCTCTCTCTCTCTCTCTCTCTCTCTCTCTCTCTCTCAGAAAAAATTAATAGACGTCTCTAACACTAACAGTGAAGAAGAAGAAGAAGAAAAGAGAGAGAGAGAGAGAGAGAGAGAGAGAGAGAGAGAGAGAGAGAGAGAGAGAGAGAGAGAGAGAGAGAGAGAGAGAGAGAGAATTTATTTAAAGAGCATGTTAATGCTATGTTTAGTGAGAGACAGAAATAGAGAGAAGACTTTTTAAAGCCATCATCTCTCT
This sequence comes from Palaemon carinicauda, assembly GCF_036898095.1. Classification (NCBI taxonomy): domain Eukaryota; kingdom Metazoa; phylum Arthropoda; class Malacostraca; order Decapoda; family Palaemonidae; genus Palaemon; species Palaemon carinicauda. Next base: position 62,212,052 of record NC_090757.1, on the reverse strand, counting down.
ACCTTCTTGCCAATCGTCCGTCTCCTGTGTAGCAATTCCTACAACTGCATTGGCCTGTCTCTAAAACACATTTTTTATTTATTATTTCTTAATAATTATTTTTTTTACATTTTTCTTTCATATTATGCAATTATGTTATTGTTATGTGTAATTATATGTAGTAATATATTAAGGAGTTATATGTGGAACGAATTATACAAATTACAGTGTATTCTTATGGGAATATTTGCCCCAACATACGATTGTTTTAACATACGAAGCAGTTTCTGGAACGAATTAAAATCGTATGTAGAGGTTCCACTTGTATGTCTAATTGACAAGGTTCGAGTTCACCTCACATCAACCATGTGACATTAGCCATCCTCCGCCTGGCAAGGAAGAGTAGATGGCATTATCAAGCAGTTCACCTTCAAGGGTTCCGCGATGTGACGGCGGATGCTCTATCCAGGCGAAAGCCGATAGAGACAGAATGGTCCCTAGATGCAGACTCATTCTCCCCTATTCTCGATAAAAGTCCCGAAACTGCAGAATGACCTCTTTGCAACGAACGACAACAAGAACTAGTAGCCCCTTACGAGAATCTTAAGCAGAAGCGATAGACGTCATGTCTTTTGACTGGAACGGATGGAATCGAATGTATCTGCTTCCACCAACCAATCTCCTGCTAAAAGTCCTCGACAAGCTAGTGTCCTGCAAAGGAACAGTTCCTGTAGTGGCCCCCAAATGGCCCAAAAACAATGGTTTCCTCTAATTCTAGAATTGAAACTGTAGCTGTTTCCTCTGCCGTACCCAGCTTTATCAAATCTGGTGCAGAAGTCGGCTATTACATTTCATCCCCGAGAACCAACAACCTGCATTTCAGGATTTTTTCGCCCTAACAGCGAACAAAAGTTCGGGATCTCGAAGAATGTGATCAACTTCATTGTAGAGTACAAGTCAAGTCCAACCAGGAGACAATGTGAAATGTCTTGGAAGAAAGGGGCACCCCTCGTGAAAACAAGGTGACCTACAGAAATTTCAAAGGTTTCTGTCTCTCTTTCTTCTTTTACCTACTTGAACGAGGCCCGACTTCCACTACGATAACCACATGTAAGTCGGCCTTGACTAGACCTCCTCTATACGCCTTGAGATGAACCTCATAAGCGAAACCTTTTTTAAGGTACCAAAGCATACACTAGACCCAAGCCAACAACCCCTCCAAAGCCCATTACATGGTCGTTGGTCAAAGTCTTACACTATGCTTTGAACCTAAACAATGAGGGTTGTACTCTAAAGGAGCTAATACAGAAAGTCAATATTCTGTTCGCAATAGCCTCAGGGGCTAGAGTTAATGAAATATAGGCCATATTCAGTTCACAGAAGAGGGAGAACTGAATCCTTTCCCGATCCTACTTTTTTTGCCATACCGGGCTGCCCACCAAAAGGTGGGGTCCTTGGAGAATCTGCCCACTGAAGGAAGATGTCTCCCAATGCCCATTAGGGGGTCTTAAGGTCTATCTTTGTAGAACTTCAGACTTCAAGGAAGGACAGCTCTTCCGAGGCAATACCTTAGGGTAAAAAATCTATCCCTAAAAATAACTGAGAGCAATGCTCACCTACTTATTCGCAGAGCGGATCCTGACAGCTCACCCGCAGTTCATGATCCTAAGAAAATTACTTCTTCACGGAACTTCTTCCAACACTATTCAAAGCAAGTACATAAGATAAGACATGTGGTGGCGGCGGGTAGTTCTAAAGAACCCGTCGTCTAAGCCTGCGACGAACAGTGAACTGCTTCGGGACTTTCCAGTGCATCGGGGGCATGGGTACATTTACCCTCAAGTGCAAATCATAATTATGATTAACACTCTGTTCCACATAGGTGCATATCTGACCGATAACACCAGTGCCGAGTGAACGTTTGTGTCACAGTGGTCATGCATTTCCAAATTCTGTACAGATCAGTCAAATTTGGTTTCACATCTCCATTGAGTGGCATCATTTCAATGAAATTACATATTTTCCCAAAAGGAGAAAATATGGACCCTGATGTGTTTTCAATGCCGGATCAGATTCATACCTGATTGTAGCTACAATTGATAACTTAGCTACAAGGTAAAATACTGAATATATTTGCGTCTTATTGCTGCTATCTCAGTAACAGACGAATAAAACATACTAGAGTTTTAATTAAGCCCTAGAAGGACCCAACTTGAAATCAGAATACAGATTTCCAAGGGATAAAGGGTAATCTCTAAGATTACCGTCCGTCCCTATGGAGATACAAACTTTGAATCCTCATAGTCGTAGTCGACACTTTCCCTGCAGGGGGTAGGAAGCCCTAAGCTAGTTCCAAGCTTAGTGGATATGACAGATAACGGTAATTTGTTCCAACACTGAGTACTTACCTCAAACTACTTTCTTAGGAGGATCTGGGATCTCCTCATTTACCGACCAAGAATTTTGCGTAGTTCCCCCTCTCTCCGTTACCTTGTCGGGGCGCTCCGGGGCGGAAGGATACGCCCTGGGGCGACCCGGGCTCAGCGCGTGAGGCTGTGCTTGTTAGTTCGCCAGTAAGCGTCTGGTCGCGGCTAGATGACATCTTGCTGCTCTCTCTCACTTATCCCCGTCCGATCACCTTGTGTATCATGTGTTCCTTTGTGTTCTCCATCCCTTGTGTCCCACGTGTTCCCTTGTGTACCACATGTTTGCGTTGTATTCCTCACCTTTCCCTTGCGTTCTTGTGTCGTTTGCGTTTTGCTTTCCACTATGGAATCCCAGCATCTCTGTCCCGGGCCCCAACCTGGTAAGTCTTGTGGAGCCTGGCTCTTTGGGCTCGAGGTCGACCCGCACACGTTGTGCTCCTCGTGTCGGGGGAATAAGTGTTCCCCTTCCTCCACGTGCCAGGAGTGCGAGTCTTGGCTGGAGCTGCAGTGGACCTAGTTCTCCAAGAAGAAGAAGAAGGCGTCCAAGAGATCTCCTAAGAAGACGGGCCCTCACCTCTCCGTTACCTTTTCGGGGCGCTCCGGGGCGGAAGGATACGCCCTGGGGCGACCCGGGCTCAGCGCGTGAGGCTGTGCTTGTTAGTTCGCCAGTAAGTGTCTGGTCGCGGCTAGATAACATCTTGCTGCTCTCTCTCACTTATCCCCGTCCGATCACCTTGTGTATCATGTGTTCCTTTGTGTTCTCCATCCCTTGTGTCCCACGTGTTCCCTTGTGTACCACATGTTTGCGTTGTATTCCTCACCTTTCCCTTGCGTTCTTGTGTCGTTTGCGTTTTGCTTTCCACTATGGAATCCCAGCATCTCTGTCCCGGGCCCCAACCTGGTAAGTCTTGTGGAGCCTGGCTCTTTGGGCTCGAGGTCGACCTGCACACGTTGTGCTCCTCGTGTCGGGGGAATAAGTGTTCCCCTTCCTCCACGTGCCAGGAGTGCGAGTCTTGGCTGGAGCTGCAGTGGACCTAGTTCTCCAAGAAGAAGAAGAAGGCGTCCAAGAGATCTCCTAAGAAGACGGGCCCTCACCTCGCCGCGAACGTCGCCCTCAGCGCAGTCGGAGAGAGGTTCTCCTTCACCTCCCCCTACCCAGAGTAGGGGACGAGGTAAGTCCGTTGCGGGAAACAGCCCATTGCCGTTCCCCATGAGTCTGATGTCGGGGAATCTGTTGTGAAGGGGCCTACGCAGACGAGGGGAAGGGGGTCTGCTAGTGTGGCGGAAGTGTGTGTTGTAGACGAAGGCCTGGTGCCCGCAGGACAAGTCTCAGGTGAAGATCCGGTGTGGGGGAAGCCCGAAACAGCGCCTACCCCCACGTCGTGGCAGTGTTTTTCAGGTTCAGCGGGTTCCGGGGGTGGTCGGGACAAAGAAAGGTGTCCCAAGTGTTCTTCGGACCCCGATTCCATTGTGTGGACGGCGCCTAGGACACCCTTCATGTCCCCCACGAGGCAAGAAGAAGAGTTCGAAGGATGGTTCGCCTCTCGACCCGCTATCCGCTCACCCCTGGCACCCTCGGCGACGCTTCCGACGGACTTCATGGAACCCTCGACCACGATATCCAGGCCAAGGACCCCTAGGAGCCTCGTCATTGAGACAGACGACTCGGCAAGCTCTTATTCTTCGGACGACTACTCCTCCTACAGTTCCTACTCTTTGGAAAGTTCTAGTGGACGGGACTCCAGGAGGAAGAGGAAGCGGTCCAGAAGGAGGAGACCTAGCTCCCACGCCAGCCCGGCCAAGAAGAGGTCGAAGTCCTCGAGGAGGAGATACAAGAAGAGGAGTTCCTCGAGGAGGAGGTATATTACGGTGGTTCGGCAGCGGCGTGAATCTAGCAAGAAGGTTGCCGCTCCAGTGCCTGCCTCGGTGGCTGCTGGAGCTGCTTCCGTACCCTTGCCCAGTGTTTCTTTGGGCCGTTGGCACACTTTCAGTTGCCCCGACCTAGTAAGTCAGCGGCTCCACCCGTGTGTCAGAAACTTCTGTTGGTTAGACCCAGCGGCTCAGCTCCAGGACTTTTAATCGCAGCGGCTCCGGCCAAGTTTTGGGATACGCTACTGCCTCAACCATCAACTAGCGCCATCCGGGTTACCCCGGGAGGAGGTAGACCCATGGCGGCTACCTCCGCCCCGGCGGCTCTACCCACGACGGAGGCAGCCGCTCCATCACCCCGCCAGGAGGGGAGGGATGCCTCCGCTCCCACGGATCCCTCCGTGATTGATGAGCCCTCCGACATGGAGGTACAGATTGTGGACGAGCTATTGGGCTCAGGCGAGTGCTCTCCGGACAATGTTTCACCCTACCGTAAGGTGTTAGCCCTTATCCGATGGCACCACAGGTTGGATGAGCCTCAGCCAGCAGCGGAACAAGCTTGGCTCTCAGGTCTGGGCAGGATGGTTGACAATCCTGTCCAGCAGAAACCATCTCTGACCCTACCTTTAGCTCCCGATGTTGCCGTGGGGATGGAACATGTGGATCGTTTCGTTTCAGGCCCGAAGAACTCGTTGAGGGCACAGGGTTCCTCCAAACTCCTGCCAGGTCTTAGGACCCAGAAGAAATTCTATGTGCCTGACAGGCAACACTCAGGGTCCCGCACTTTGGAGGAAGCGGTCGCTACCCGGAACCAGGGGAACTCCGATGAATGTAGCCTAAACGCGCCGATGGTCCCCGTTGATCCCCGAACATCGGGCGGAGTGGCTGGCGCCCAAAGACTCGGAGAAGAGTGCAGCCCTGCAAGCAGAAGTGGAAGCCATGTTGAATAAGGGAGCCCTACAACCCGTTCACGAGTCTTCCCCGAGTTTCTACAGCAGGCTCTTCCTGGTGGAGAAGGTGACGGGAGGTTGGAGGCCAGTCATCGACCTCTCGGCTCTGAACAAGTTCATCAAGAAGATCAAAATGGACACGCCGAAGTCGGTGCTGGCGGCCTTGAGAGAAGGGGATTTCATGATGTCCCTGGATCTCAAGGATGCTTACTTTCAGATTCCCGTTCACCCCTCCAGCAGGAAGTTCCTCAGAGTAAGGTGGGGTTCTCAGACCCTCTGCTTCAGTCTGTCAACAGCTCCACAAGCATTCACGAGGGTGTTCGCCCTGGTATCGGTCTAGGCTCACAAACAGGGCATCAGGCTGATCAGGTACCATGACGACTGGTTGCTGCTTTCAGCCTCAGAGGCAGACTTAAAGTATCAAGGCTCACTTCTTTTGCAGTTCTGCAAGGACCTCGGGATCACGATCAACCTCGAGAAGTCACAGTTAGTCCCCACCACCAGGATGATGTACCTGGGGATGGTCCTAGACTCCCAACTGATGAGAGCCTTCCCCTCCCAGGAGAGGTTGGACAACCTAGACCAGGTGATTCGACCATTCCTAGCTGACACTCCGGTGAGGGCCAAAGATTGGCAGAGGCTAGTGGGTCACCTGGTCTCATTGGGAAAATTGGTCCCACAGGGCAGGCTCAAGCTAAGACCAATCCAGTGGAACCTGAAGGATCTCTGGTCAGTGGAGGAGTCCCCGCAGAAGATAGTTCCGGTGTCCCCTTCCTCCAAGGACACGCTTCTCTGGTGGTCTGACAGGAGTCACACGTTGAAGGGAATCCCGTTCGGCTCCGCTCCTCCGGAGATGATGCTCTTCACGGACGCATCGAAGGAGGGGTGGGGAGCTCATCTCCTCGAGGAAACAGCAGAGAGGAAATGGTCAGCGGAGGAAAAGACCCGGCACATCAACTTTCTAGAGCTCATGGCAGTACAGAAAGCCCTGGCAGAATTCGCCCGTCTCCTCCGGGGGAACTCGGTAGCACTTATGTGCGACAACGCCACGGTGGTGGCGTACATCAAAAAGCAGGGAGGCTTAAGGTCAAGGGAACTTTGCGACCTCACGGCTCAGATCCTGGAATGGTCCGAAATGAGCCACACTCTGTTAACAGCCAGGTTCATTCCGGGAAAGAGGAACGTCCTGGCAGACGGACTCAGCAGGACAGGTCAGGTGGTAGGGTCAGAATGGTCTCTTCATCCCCAGGTGGCACAGGAAGTTCTCCGGCGTTGGGGCTCCCCGGTGATAGACCTGTTCGCCACAAGACTCAACACACAGCTCCCCGTATTCTGCTCCCTGGTGCCAGACACGACAGCAGCGTTCGAGGACGCCTTCCAGCACTCGTGGGACGGCCTCGACGTCTACGTCTTTCCCCCCTTCGGGATCATCAGGCAGGTTCTCAATAGGCTGAGACAATCCAAGTCCACAAAGATGACTTTGGTAGCGCCCTGGTGGCCGGAGAGGGAGTGGTTCACAGATCTTGAGGACCTGGCCACTCTTCCGCTGTGGCCCCTGCCGGCAAGAGAAGACCTGCTAAGTCAGCCTCACTTCCGAAGGCTACACGAAAACCCCCAGGGCCTGAGGCTACACGCGTGGAGGTTATCAAGCGGCTGCTAAGGAGGGTAGGCTTCTCGGACAAGACTGCTGACAGGATGTCGGGATATCTCCGAAAACCCTCGTGCATTGTTTACCAGGCAAAATGGGCAACGTTTGTTAAATGGTGTGCCACTCAGAATCTGCGGCCCATAGACGCAGACTTTCTAGTCCACTTGAGGGACGACCGGGGAGTCTCCATCCCAGCCATCAAAGGAGTCCATGCGACGCTAGGTCAGGTTTTCCAACTCAAGGGCATCAACCTGGGGACTTCCCGCCATATCTCCGTGCTGATCAGAAGTTTTGAACAGTCTTGTGACTCCCGCTCCTCGAGGGTCCCCCAGTAGGATGTGGCCAAGGTCCTCAGGGCTCTCTCTAGGCCCCCCTTCGAACTGCTTAAAGTCATTCTTGACAAGGACCTCACCCTCAAAGCGGTCTTCTTGTTGGGCCTTGCCTCGGCCAAACGGGTGAGCAAGCTCCACGGCTTGTCCTTCGAGGTCTCACACTCGAAAGGTTGGAAGGACATGTCGTTTAAGTTCTTGCCAGAATTTGTGGCAAAGACCCAGAACCCTGCAATTGCGGACCCTAGGTTCGAGGAATTCTCCATCCCAGCGATTCCGCGCTCGGACAACCCAGAAGACCTACGGTTGTGTCCGTTAAGGACTATCATGAAATACCTCATTAGGACATCCAAACTCAGACCAGCCATCGAGAGTTTGTCCGTTTCCACAGGTCCAGTCAAGAAGGCAGTTTCCAAAAATATTATATCCTTCTGGCTCCAAGAGGTTATAAAAAGGGCTTAAGAGAGTGATGGCTCCATGGTCCCTGGGACCCCGAGACCCCATGATATTAGGGGCCTTAGCACATCCTTGGCCTTTGACACTAACGGCAGTGGGCCAGATCATACGGGCTGGCACTTAGGCCAGACAGTCCACCTTTACAGCCCATTACCTGAAGAATTGTACCCGAAAGTCCCTGGATGCCTTCTCCATTGGGCCGGTCATTTCAGCTATGCAGCAAGTTTAGTGGTTTGGGGCCCGGATAGCCCGTGGGAAGTAATTGTAAGCGACATAGGTTCCTCCTTACTATCCCCCTTCCTTCCTACCCCCTTTTTCCTGTATCCCATCCTTTTCCCTATCCTCCTTCCATGTGAGAGTGGGACGAGGCACACAATGTCTGGATTATAATTAAAGGTGAGTTGTACATAAGGTAGACTTTTGCGTGCTTTCCCCTGCTCTCCTACCTCTCCCTGGCTCCTACCTCTCCCTGGGCAATCTAGACCTAGCCTCCTATCTAGGTCGTGTGCCCCTGGAAGTTTCAAATATTCCGAACTGTAAGCCACTCCCTCCTCCTAAGGTATAAGTCTCCTAAGAAAGTAGTTCGAGGTAAGTATTCCGTGTTGGAACAAATCACAAATTTTTAGTACAGTAATTCATATTTTTCCTAACAGTACTTACCTCGAACTACTTTCGGGTTATGGCCCACCCATCCTACCCCGGGTATCTTACAGGAGTTCGAGGAGGACTTAACATACGCTTACTGACAATCTAACAAGCGCAGCCTCATGTGCTGACCCCGGGTCGCCCTAGGGCGAGTATCCTTCCGCCCCAGAGTGCCCCGACAAAGTAACGGAGAGAAGGGGAACTACGCAAAATTCTTGGTCGGTAAATGAGGAGATCCCAGATCCTCCTAAGAAGGTAGTTCGAGGTAAGTACTGTTAGGAAAAATACAAATTACTAAAAATTTGTGATGTCATATATAAAGGTCTAGGAGACCATATAAGGAACTCATTCAAAGTAAAGGCACTTATACAAACCCACAGATATAGTACTTTCAAGTAATTCTCTGATAAACTTCCATCAGGACAATATGGCTGAGCCCAAAAAACGGATTTTGAGCAAAGCGAAAAATCTATTTTTGGGTGATATGGCCATGTCGTCCTGATGTACCCTCATTCCTTTCTAAAAATGAGTATACATGTACTGTATGTAACAAAGTCCTCACCCGAAACTACTCTATCTGCGGCTATCCATGCTTAATTGCAACAAGGAATAGTTCGCCGGGGTCGTACGGGGAGGGGATCCACTGGGTTACCTTGATAACGGCTCATCTTCAATTTCGCCACTCTTCCCCCTCAAAGCGAAAACTCTGTTTGGGGTGAAGATTGCCATGTGTCGTATCAAGAAATACGTCCCCTGATATTATGCAATATCCTTAAAAGTTATTTTTAAACATAAGACTTACCTGGTAGTTATATATAGCTTACGTCCCTGACGTCACGGCAGAAAATTCAAAACTCGCGCCAATCGCCGATTGGATAGCCAGGTGTACCACCTGTGCGCCCCTAGCGAGGTACCTTGGAACCATTCCATGAATCCTCATATCTTCCCTGCCGCCGCTAGCGGTAACATCGTTGGATATTCTCCTCGCTAATTACCTGATATTATTGTTGTTTTTTTGGTGATGTACAATAATTTGGTTTTGACTCTTGGTTGTTTGGATTTGCTATTGGATACTCTTGATTTATGTTTGGATTTTGATATTTTGACCCTTGCTTGTTGATCTCTCTTACAAATTTTTCAAAATGGCCACCCCCCCCCCTTAACTTTTAGAGTGTGTGTGAGTGGGTGTAAGACCCGTTTGGCTAAGGCCTGAATTGATCCACATTCGCTCTGCGTTAAATGCAGAGGTAAGGTATGTGAGTTGGATAATAGGTGTGACGAATGCGTTCTATTATCTGAGCAAGAGTGGCTGGAGTTTGATCGCTATACTCCTAAATTAGAAAGAGATAAGTTGAGGCATAGTTCTTCTCGCTCTTCCAGAGACTTTTCCTCTTCCCATTTCAACGAACCTATTCCTTCCCCTCTAGTGGTAGTTTATGATCCCACTACGGTTACTGCTAATGAGCTTGCGCTTAAAGATATGATGTTGGCGATTCAAGTGTTGGGCGCGAAGGTTGAGTATATCGCTGCGGACAGGACGCAATTAATGTCCGACGTGAAGCAGCTAAAAAGTGACAGTGCTAGAAGTGCAGTGAACGTGTTTAGTGCAGTGGAGGGTGCGCCTGCTCGGGCTTGTCGTTCTGCTAGTCTTAGACCTCTTCCAAGCTCCCCAACCCCTGGGAGAAGGAATGTCGAACGACGAAAGGAAACGCGGGGCTTTAGCTCCCGAGCAGACGTCCGACGAAAGGAAACGCGGGGCTTTAGCTCCCGAGCAGACGTCCCCTCGAGCGTTCCTGTTGACGTTTCCCAGGACGTTCACCCTGATCATAGGAAAGGTGAGGTTAAGGTGTTTTCTTCATCCTCGGATGACGCGGTTCCTAAAAGAGGCTGGCGTCAAGCGTCCAGACCTCTTAAGAGGAAATTGGATAATATCAACCAGCGTCCTACCATTACACCGTAAGTTCCTGGTTGTAGCCATTGGAGCAGTCCAGAGCGTTTTCCTTCCACCGAAGAGAGCTCGTCTGCCAAACGTCCTGCTAGGACGTTGGATTCTGTAAAGAATCGTCCAGTTGTTGGGCAGTTGTCTGAACCGGGCATGACCTCGGTTCATGCTCCTCCTCTACCATCAGATTGGTTATTGCCCTCTGGACGCTCTGAGCATTCTATGTGCGGCGTGGAGAGCGAACCTGTGATTTACGTGCCGTCACCTGTATCACAAGTTGACCCGAATCTTGATATGCTGCAAGAGATGCAGCAAAGACTTTCGTCATTTATGCAAAGCCACCAAGCTACGGACAGTAAAAGGGTAGTGTGTCTAGGTTCTGGACGTCAGGAAGCTTCCTTTCTGGACACTAAGCGGCGCAAGGCGGTGAGTCGTGAGACATTTGAAGACGAATGTTTGGACGTCTCCCCTGTTAAATGTCCTAAAACTGTTCCTCATAAGGAAAGTGGGAATAATCTTGAACCCGAAGGCAAACGTGACGCCAGGCGTCAAACAGCCAGTCGTGACAGTGAGTGTCAAGTGACCAAGTGACCAGACGCGTCGAGCGTTCAACAGCACGAAGCGCAGAGCGTCCTGATAAATGTGACGTTAAACGTCCTACAGGGCGTGTTCTTGAACGTCCAGCGGCAGGTGACGTTGAACGTCCAGCCATTCGTGAAGTCGAGCATCCTACAAAGCGAGGCGCCGAACGTCCTATTAGAAGTGATGGTGAACGTCCTACAGAAAGTGCTTTCGAACGTCCAGCAAGACGCGATGTCGAGCGTCCTCCAGAGTGAGGCGTCGAGCGTCCTTCTTTATGTAGCGTTGATCGTACTACAGGACGTGTGCTAGATCGTCCAGCAAAGCGTGACGTTGAGCGTCCTACTAGTCGTGACGTCGAACGTCCGAGACGCGAGGTCGAGCGTCCTCCAGGATGCGGCGTAGAGCGCCAAGCAGGACACGATGCCGTGCGTGACACTGAGCGTCGAGCTTCCTTACATGAAAGTCAAGAAGGAACTAATGATTTTCAGGAGGCGAGTTTAGGACTTCAGGATGATCTTAATCTAATCAAGAGGCGAGATCAAGAACTCTTTAGCTCTGATCGCGAGGATCGCGAGCATTTCACAGAGCGTCAAGGGACTTTGTCAGAGGAAGAAGTTGATGATCACCTTTCTCCTGTCGAACTTTTTGAAGAGTTTTCAGAAGGAGAAGACTCTAAGTCGTTTCGTCCTTCAGTGGACTTTAAGAAACTCATGAAAGTCTTCAACGATGAGTTCCCAGAGTCTTTTGTTCCCGTTGCTCCACGTTCACCTCCATCTGAATTCACGCTTGGAAAAACGGCGAAGAAGTCTCTGTTTACCAGAATGGTTCTGTCTCGATTGTCAAAAATAGCTCTTAAGATGATGGGGAAGTGGATGGAGTCCAAAAAGGACCAAGGGAAAGCAGCCTTCGCGTTCCCTCCAACTAGATTAGCATCTAGATCCAGTATGTGGTATGATACGGGAGAAGTTCTCGGTTTGGGAGTTCCTGCCTCTGCCCAGGGAGATTTCTCAAGTCTTATAGACGCTCCCCGTCGATCGGCCATGAGGAAGACCAAGATTCTCTGGTCTACTTCAGTGTTAGACCATCTGCTCAAAGGCGTCTTTAGAGCCTTCAAGGTTTTTAATTTCCTCGATTGGACTCTGGGAGCCTTGGGCAAGAAGGTTGCTGCTCTTAAAGAAGGTGACTCTTCTAGTTTAATCCATATCATGTCCTTTATGGATAAGTCATTACGAGACGGATCGAATGAGTTGGCAGCGATTTTCACAGCAGGCATACTTAAGAAGAGAGCCCAGATGTGTTCGTTTCTGTCTCTGGGGGTTACTCCCTTTCAGAAGTCCGAATTGCTTTATGCTCCGCTGTCTTCCTCTCTGTTTCCGCAAGATCTAATTAGAGAGATTTCTTTAGCATTGACTCGGAAAGCCACCCAAGATCTAGTCTCAAAGACGGCAAGAAAGGTCTTACCATCTTCCTTTTCTAGCCGCAAGCCTAAAGATGAGATACCGTATATTTCCGCGTATAAGACGACCCTATATTCCAAAATTTAACCATTAAAAATGGGGGGGTCGTCTTATACTACCGTTATAAAAATCACACCTTGAATTCTATGTCTGGTTTATCAGTAGGCTAGCCTAGGTTGAGGTGCGATAACCATCGACACACATGAAATGATTTACATTAATATATAAATGTATAATGAAAGTAATAAAACCATTTTTACTGTATATATTATTGGCATATCTACAAAAATGGGATAAATGATAAATTCGAGGAATAATTCCAACTTTTAACCATTCGCACACAGCTGAGAAAATGTAAACATTGAGTATTGGTTGCGTTGTTAGCAACTTTTTCTCTCGCTAACCTTTCAGTAATTTTAATGCTAGTGTTAATTACGATAGTAATAACATAGGATATCATATTTATTTGTTTCAAAATTATTATTTTTAGCTGTAACTAAAATTTTTTTTTTTTACAAATGGTACAATCTTTATTTCTCAATAAAAATTACAGTACATAACCGTATTGCATTTAAAACCTAAAAATTTGTAAAACTATTTCCAATCAATATTAAACATCAAACCTGCGACATGTATAAATCTAACACCACTAAAACTCCTCACAGTTATCACTGTCTGCTTCGAAAAGCTGTTCGAACTTATCACGAGATTTATCATATACGCCATCATCGTAAGGATTCCAGTCCGGTTCCGGTGAGTCGACTTTGGCTTCGTCGTCACATTCGTACAATAAATCGTCTTCACTGCCATCCATGTCATTTGAGATCCCGTATTTTTAAAATTATTTTATGACACTTTCCACCTTTACATTATCCTATGCTTTTATAACAAACTCGCAAAGAACATAAAAGAAAAAGAAGAAAGAGGAGAAACGGGCATTTCGTACGTGAGCAGTTGATGAGCGTAAACAAAACAACGCAGGCTAGGTGACGTGTGTTCTAGGAAAACAATAAAGGATTTGTTTTGTTATTTCATTTACTTTTAATTTATACGGATACAGTAAGTAATATCATCAACCTTACATAACCTATATTTCATTAGATATCTGGTGTTGCAAAAGCTAGCCTAGGCTATACACAGATGGTTTTATGATTCAGCAGTCGTCTTATACTACCAATATGAGATAAATTCATAAAAATTTGCTCAAATTTTGTACCTCGTCTTATACGAAGGTCGCCTTATACGTGGAAATATACGGTACCTTTCCCTAAGTTTTCTCAGCCCTTTCGAGGAAAGACTTCCAGCAGGGGTAGCTCTAGGCCCGATGGAAGGAGAGCAAAGAAGAAAGGTATTAGGACAGGGCAAAGCAGAGTCTGATGCTTTCGCCTCCAGGCAGTAGGAGCCAGGCTACACAACTTCTGTCAGGCGTGGGAGATGAGGGGAGCAGACCTTTGGTCAGTTCAACTTCTAAAGGAGGGTCATAAGATCCCTTTTATAGGGAAACCTCCTTTGGTTTTAACCCCAGTAGATCTCTCTCCCAGGTACAGAGAGGAGTTAAAGAGGCAAGCTTTACATCTTCAAGTGTCTCTCTTGTTGGAGAAAGGGGCCATAGAGAGGATGCCTGTTCCTGGTTCCCAAGAACTCGGGGGGATGGCGTCCAGTCCTGGACGTAAGTGTTCTCAACACTTTTGTCCAAAAGGCAAAGTTCTCGATGGAGACTTTAGTCAGTTCTTGCAGCAGTAAGAAAAGGCGACTGGATGGTCTCATTAGACCTCCAGGATGCTTATTCACGTCCCCCATTCATCTGAGCTTCAAGCATTATCTGAGGTTCGTATTCAAGAGGGAAGTTTTTCAGTTTCGGGCCCTGTGTTTTGGCCTCAACACCGCCCCTCATATTTTTACGAAACTTATGCTCAATGTAGCAAGGATTCTCCACTCAAGAGGCATCAGAGTCTCCCTGTACCTAGACGATTGGCTTCTCAGAGCTCGCTCTTACGATCACTGCCTGAAGGATCTTCAGATAACATTGAATTTGACAAAAGAATTGGGTCTTCTTGTCAACAAGGACAAATCTCATCTGACACCATCACAAGAGATACTCTATTTGGGGATGGTGATTTGGAGTCGAGTTTTTCGGGCTTTTCCGTCTCCGTTAAGGACGGAACAAGCCATCTTGAAGTGCAATCGTTTCTAAAAGAGCAGAAGTTTTCTGCGAGGAAGTAGATGAGCCTGTTGGGAACCCTCTCCTCGTTGGAACAGTTTGTCCCTCTAGGAAGACTGAATCTTCGACCTCTCCAATTCCACCTTAATTATCACTGTAACAGGAAGAAGGATTTAGAGACGATGTGTATCCCAGTCACGGAGTCCATAAGAAGTTGCCTTTAGTGGTGGAACGACCCAGTCAAGTTTCAAGAAGGTTACCCCTTAGAACAGAAGAACCCAGACCTTTTGTTGTGTTCTGACGCCTCGGACTCGGGGTGGGGAGTAACACTGGGCAAGTTGGAAGTTTCGGGGTTGTGGACAGAGGTTCGAAAGAACTTCCACATAAACCAAAAGGAATTATTAGCAGTCCTGTTGGCCCTAAGAAGCTTCGAAGGGTCAGTTCTGAACAAGGTGGTGCAGGTCAATGCCGACAACACCACAGCATTGGCTTACATTGCCAAGCAAAGGGGAACACACTCGATTTCCCTTTGAGACGGCGAGGAATCTCCTCATCTGGGCATAGGAAAGAAATGTAGTTCTGATTACAAGGTTCATCCAAGGGGAGAAGAACGTGATGGCAGACAGCCTCAGCAGGAGAGGTCAAGTTCTACCCACAGAGTGGACACTACATCTAGAAGTTTGCAAGAGTCTGTGGCGACTTTGGGGTCGCCCTTGCATAGACTTTTTTGCGACCTCAAAGACAAAGAGGCTAGAGATGTATTGCTCCCCAGTGCCAGATCTCGAGGCAGTACACACGGACGCATTCCTGCTAGATTGGTCCAATCTAGATGTGTACGTTTTTCCACCTTTCAAGATCCTTTACAAGGTGTTACAAAAGTTTGTGTCAAGCGAAGGGACCAGAATGACTCCAGTAGCCCCCTTTTGGCCCTCAAGAGAATGGTTCACAGAGGTACTGGAATGGATGGTGGACACTCCAAGAAGCCTTCCATTAAGAGTAGATTTACTCAAACAACCCCACTTGGAAAGGCACCATCAAAGTCTCCAAAATCTTCAGCTAACTGCCTTCAGACTATCGAAAAAATCACAAGAGCTAGAGGCTTTTCGAAGGAGGCAGCTAGAGCTATTGCAAGAGCAAGAAGATCTTCGACCATCAGGGTGTATCAATCCAAGTGGGAGGTTTTTAGAGAATGGTGCAGAGTCAATTCTGTTTCCTCATTCAGTACCTCTGTAACTCAGATTGCCGACTTCCTTTTATTCCTGCGAAGGAAGCGCAATTTTTCTTCATCCACCATCAAGGGATACAGGAGTATGTTGGCAACTGTATTCAGGCACAGAGACTTGGACCTTTCGAATAATAAGGACATACAGGAACTTCTTAAATCTTTTGATACATCAAAGCAACGTCACCAGGATTCACCAGCTAGGAATCTGGATATAGTCCTGAAGTTCTTTATGAGTGACAGGTTTGAGCCCTTGCCCTCTATGTCTCTTAAGGACCTCACGATGAAAACCCTTTTCTTGGTTAGGCTGGCAACAGCCAAGAGAGTTAGTGAAATACATGCGTTTAGTAAAAACGTGAGTTTTCGAGATAACAAAGCTGTCTGCTCTTTGCAGTTGGGCTTTCTCGCCAAGAATGAACGCCCTTCTCAACCTTGGCCTAAGGCTTTTGAGATTCCGAATCTTTCGGATGTGATTGGCGAAGAGTTAGAGCGAGTTCTATGACCAGTAAGAGCCCTAAAGTTCTACCTGGACAGAACGAAGGAGCTGCGAGGCAAGTCGGAAGCCCTGTGGTGCTCGGTCAAGAAGCCCTCCTTGCATATGTTAAAGAATGCCCTGTCATTTTTCATCAGACTTTTAATAAGAGAGGCTCATGCACATTGCAGTGAGACAGACTTTAGACTTTTAAAGGTCAAGACTCACGAAGTTAGAGCTGTAGCAACCTCAGTGGCCTTAAATCTGTGTTCGCTTCACACTATTTGAAAAGTGTCACGACTCTCTATGAGGACTGTTACACTCTGGGACCGTTCGTAGCAGCGAGTGCAGTAGTGGTGGAAGGATCCACCACTACAATCCCATAATCCTAATACCTTTTCTTCTCTTGGAACTTTTAATTTGGTTTTTATGGTTGTCTTGTGGAGATTGCGACTGTCTTCCGCAATCATTGATTTGGTCAGGTGGTAAATTTTGTTCCTTGAGAGCGCCTGGAACTGGGTATTAGAGGAGGCTCTGTCACATAAAGGTTTGTACACTGGTTTGACAGCCCCCTGAGAGGATCACTGGATCTCATAAGGAAAGCGGACATATTGTCAGAGAATCATTGAAGTCCGCTTCCTTATCAGGTACGAACCCTTAAGCTTGTTTTATATTAACTCTTAAGCAGGATTCCAATTATGTTGCCTGTCTCTAACCCTCCACCAAAGGTGTTAATCAGCTATATATATAACTACCAGGTAAGTCTTATGTTTTAAAATGTTATTTTCATTATAAAATAAATTTTTGAACATACTTACCTGGTAGTTATATATAATTAAATTCCCACCCTCCTCCCCTCTAGAGACTAGAGGCATGGAAGATATGAGGATTCATGGAATGGTTCCAAGGTACCTCACTAGGGGCGCACAGGTGGTACACCTGGCTATCCAATCGGCGATTGGCGCGAGTTTTGAATTTTCTGCCGTGACGTCAGGGACATAAGCTATATATATAACTACCAGGTAAGTATGTTCAAAAGTTTATTTTATAATGAAAATAACATATTAAGGATACTCACGTCAGGAGTTAGAATTCTGGAAACCTGTGGTTAATTCTCTGGGAGTATCACTGTAGCCAAATATCCCTGAGAAAGCTGCCTAAAGGAACCTTCCAACAGGACGACATGGCCATATCACCCAAAAATAGATTTTTTGCTTTTTTCAAAATCCGTTTAGTGAGCAAATTTGTCAATAAACAAGTTACTCTTAAAGGCAACATCTTAAGTGCAAAATTTCCTAGTCGTATGTCAATAGAGTCACTGGTAGGCTATGGCTGAAAAAAATCTTATTTAATTTAAAACTTATCTATTTATGTTTCCTTGAAAAGTGGTACAGTAATTAGATATATGAAATAGTTATTAGTATATGTGCCACGCATATGCTGCAGCAAATCCATTTTTGCAAGGAAGCAATGCCTGAAAACCCTTGGCATTACAGGCATTACATTCCATCAGCTGAATGGTAGTTTTGGCATACAATATACAAGCATCTAAGATAAAACATATGTAGCACTGTACAAAATAGTATGACCACCATCATATCTTGTTTTTCCATTGTGTTAATTTCTTGTTTATTTGAAATTACTTTGTCCTTTTCATTCATTCCTAAAGTTTAAACATTATCTTCTGTTCACACTACTGCTAACAAAAATATTTGCACCAAAAGAAACAAAGTAATAGTAACTACATAACAGCAACATTCTCTCTCTCTCTCCTCTCTCTCTCTCTCTCTCTCTCTCTCTCTCTCTCTCAACGATTTATACCTCCTTTGAATAGTTGCGAGATATCTTTCTTGTCTAAATCTGTATATTTGTTAAAGGTTCATTGTTTTGTCTATGTAGGTTGAAGCTTTACATACAAAATACATGAGTAGTAGAAGGGGTTCACAAAATAAGATGACTTTGATTTTGATCAATGTGTAGATGTTGAACATAATTCTTATACAGTCTTCCTTTCCAGGTGGATTCAGGATTTAGTTTTAAATCTCCAACTTACCAAAATGTAGAACATAATCTTAAAAGGGTTTTCACTTCCATTCCAGGTGGATTTTATATCTGATTTTAAATCCCTAACTAATGAGATGTAGAACATAATCCCAAAATGGTCTTTACTTCCTTTCCAGGTGGATTTAGGAACTAATTTTAAATCCCCAACTGACCATGGCAGCGTGGCTGCAGTTCTTAAAAATCTGAAGCAGTATATGGCATATAATGGAGAACCTGTACCTCTGTGTGTGTTTGGGACACCTGCCTCTGTTGAGAGAATGATTGGAGCAAAGGATGTTATGTCGTGCTTCTCCGAGAAAGTGGACAGACTTGACGGCCTGGAACCCTGTGTCACGGATTTTGGCCGGCAAATACTAATTGCTCAGGTAAC
The DNA here is from genome assembly GCF_036898095.1 of Palaemon carinicauda. Classification (NCBI taxonomy): domain Eukaryota; kingdom Metazoa; phylum Arthropoda; class Malacostraca; order Decapoda; family Palaemonidae; genus Palaemon; species Palaemon carinicauda. The sequence continues at coordinate 62,193,480 of NC_090757.1, read as the reverse complement.
CTTTTAGTCTAGAATGCAAAAAGGGGTTTTCAATGGCTTAAGTATTATAATCTGTGAGGTCTACTTGTTGAGAAAGATTATCTCAAGGAATCTTCACTCCCTTAGGTTCCTTGAAAAATTTTAATTTACTGTAATGCCAGTATAAACTGTATTTATCATGAACCTTAAAATCCCTGACCAAATTGTTGGCAGACATATAAGGAAATGATGAAAGACCCGTACTTTAGTTTTGAATAAAGTTTAGTTGGAGTGATTTCATTTAATGTACCATGCTCACATTTTGCCCTCTTGCAAAAATGTCTGTCAAAGGAGGGGAAATACATCCTTGGCTTATAATTACAAGAATGTTTGGTGAACGCTTCCTATATTTAAAAATACAATATCATTGAAAGCATTTGCCTTTGAGGCCTGTAAGAGTTCATTAGTTCCTCAACCTAACAAGTAGATTGTGCTTCTGGTTTCCCAATAAGTAGCAACATCTAGTGAATAACTAACACTCAATGGTATAGCCCACATGAAACCCATAGTCAACACCTATATCTCATAGAAGAATTCTTTATCCAGTAATTAACGTTCTATCTTATACAGTGAACCCTCGCTACTTCGCGGTTCGACCATCGCGGATTCACCACTTCACGGATTTTTTCCATAACCCATATATATACAGTAACATATATATATATATATATATATATATATATATATATGTATGTATGTATGCATGTATTTATGTATATATGTATGTATGTATATATGTAGGTATGTATGTGTGTATACATATATATATATATATATATATATATATATATATATATATATATATATATATATCTATATCTAAAGTAGGAAGATGTGATGTAGTTCTAAGGGAATAGTATGGGAAATATGTCTGGGTAATAAGCAAAGCTCTACCTCCAGTTTGTTTCTTCATTATGATCATAGATAAATGTATACAAAACATTGGTTGCCATTTTTTAACGTGCTTTTTAGCGTGTTTAGGAAACGCGTGATATAAAATTGCCTTTAATATTTGTGCCTGTTTTAGTTTAGGGTACTGTAGTACATGCATTAAGTGTTCTGTACATTAAAGGGTAGTTTGTTAACAGTACTACATACAAGGGAAGGTTTTAAAAGTCTGAATATACATGTTGAATAAATAGGTAAATATGGTGTCACTACTTCGCGGATTTTCACCTATCGCGGCCGCGTCTGGAACCTATCTACCGCGATAAATGAGGGTTCACTGTATTTTGTTTTGTACTTAGAAGTATCAGAGATTTATATGCAAAATTAATGGCATCCAAAATTGTATCCTTTGTAATCACAATCATAATGTAGCTGAATAGTCATGCCTTACAAGATTTGTAAAATACATCAAATTTGTACGATACAAAATTTGTGATCAAGCTTTTTAATGTTTTCCAAGTCAAAGAACTTCTTAACAAAAGACATATCAAAGAGAGGGAAAAAAATAGTTTGTCATACTTAGACATAAAGGATTAAATGAAAAATTTTGACTACTAACTTAGCAAATAAAACAACCATAAAAAAATGAAATCCTTCAAAAGCCAGATGTTATCATTCATACTTCTGCAGCCAAAATACAGACTGCCCTTCCACATGCAAACACCCAGAAGTATTTATGCATTGAATTTTCTGTGCAAATGAAAAAAATATTACCTTGTTTAGTATTTTTGATGTGTTTAGTTTATATGTTTAAAGAGCTTGCTATTTATTAATAAAGAAAATAAATTATAAGAAAATTTCTTGTAGATTTTAACTTTCTTATTTCTAAACTGAAAGTCACACAAAAAGAATATTTCCTACATATGATGAGCTAAGAATGCGAATATTCTAGTGGTTTGTCCTCCAAATTCTTTTGATTCGTAACTAGGAGTAATAGTGTCTAATCTTCTATGTTACTCAAAACATTGTGGGAAACTCTCTCTCTCTCTCTCTCTCTCTCTCTCTCTCTCTCTCTCTCTCTCTCTCTCTCTCTCTCTCTCTCTCTCTCTCTCAACCGAAGCACAGAAAATTAAGAAAATTAAAGATTTTAATGGTTAAATACATTTATAAAAGAGCACATAAACAGAAAAGTAGTTTTATGTTGTAAGTATTCACATGTTTATATTTGAAAAGAAACAGCCTATAGGTAAGTAAAGAAATAAGAACATACAAACAGAAACAAAATATTTACTTTTTAACCAGAAAGAAACCTACATCAAATAAAAAAAATATGTAGAGAGAGTCTCTCTCTCTCTCTCTCTCTCTCTCTCTCTCTCTCTCTCTCTCTCTCTCTCTCTCTCCATTTTCCTTTTGATTTGGTGTAGGTTTCTTTCTGATTAAAAAAGTAAATAATTTACTATAGAGTTTAGGGTTTAAAGGTCGCTCATGAATGGCAGAGGCAAGGGACAGTGACATTGCCCTAGCAATCAGGACAATGCCCTAGAGAGTGACCATATATTATATGATCAGCGCCCAAGCCTCCTCTCCACCCAAGCTAGGACCAGGGGGCCAGGCAGTGGCTGCTGATGACTTAGCAGATAGACCTATAGGCTCCCCAAACCCCTCAACCTTAGCTCACAAGGATGGTAAGGTTGCAGACACTAATGGCACTAACGAGTCTGAGCGGGACTCGAACTCCCGACTGGCAAACACCTGGCAGAGACGTTACCAATCAGGCCACAGCAATCCTTGTTTTTGTTTGTATTTTCTTATTTCTTTACTTACCTTTATGTGTTTCTTTTGGGATGTAAAAATGTGAATACTTTCTACAGACAACTGTTTTTTGTGTATGTGCTCTTTTATAATTTATTTAAACCTTAAATTCTTTAATTTTGTGTGACTAGGATAGTATTCATATTGAAATGTGGTTTTAATTGTGTCCTTATTGGAATAATTGTCTGACAATCTATTTTGGGAGAACCTTACTTCATACTAAAGCAACAGTTGCCTATTAATCCTGGAATCTGTTAATTTGAGATGCAACTTATGGTTTAAAATTTTAATTTTTCCCCAATTATTTGTGCCAGTTTAATATGGAGGCTTGTTTTCTTCCATTAATATATGCATTAGTGATCTTATGATGTAGGTTATGTTAAAATGAAAATTAGTTTTTTAAGATTAAATCTAATTTGTTCAAGTGCAACATACAAACCTTTCACGCTTTACATGGGATTATTTTTTTTGGTGAAGCTTTAACAAGCCATTAAAGCTTTTGCAAGGTGTAACTACCCTCCACTAGTTAGTAGGGGGTAGTAGCTGGGTAGGCTAGCCACCCCATCACTTTTAATTTGGCTCAGTAGAGTAAAAATGTAGTGTTTCTCTATCGCCAAAAAGTTTTAACCAGTTTACGATTAAAAGTAACTGGCCTAAAGCTTAATAAAAAGTCCTTTTTCTTCCTTGGGGCTCACAAGTTTTCCATGCAAAGCAAGGTAGCAAGAGGTCTTACAGTTGGGCATGCGAAAGGAGCAGACATCCTCCTTAGGGGTTGATTTTTACCTTCGAGGCTCTGAAGGTCTTCTACTCAGAGAGTCTTGCACCTGCTCAACTATTTTGGCCTCGGCTTCTGTTCGCCCCAACGTTCTCTTTGCTTTGGAGGGCAGGTGGGAGCAGTTGCTGACAAGGATTCCTCATAGTGGCTTGTCGGGTAACCTCTTCTGGATGAACCCAGAAAAGAGCTTCTGCTACGTTTCACTGGCAACACTCGATGCCGACCTTCAACTTGAACAAAGCCTGTTGACAGAGAGCAGAGAGTGCTGCCTGGAGGTCTGCCTCCAGGTGTTGGATAATTTTCCCTTCCGAGGGAGAATTAACCTCCACCAGGTGGTGAACAACTTTCCCTTCCGAAGGAGAGTCCCTCCACCAGCCACTGTCCAGCAATCAAGAATTGATGACAGCGGCAACAAAGGTTGGTTGCCTTTCCTGTCCACAGGAGAGACTGCCTTCACCTGTGGGGCTTTCACCTTTGGGGGATTCCTCCCATGGGAATTTTATTCGTCCATGCCCACCCTTTTTCTTCGGAGCAAAGCAATTCGGAGCTTGGTAACGAAAGAGTTAGATGATTGCTTGCAGTTCCTACTCCTAGCCGCCGTACCCTCGGGTACAAAACGAGTCTCGTTGCAACTTCCCTTTGTTGTCTTTACCGCAGATGGTGAGGGCCAGTGTATTAACATGAAAAGCACAGACTCAGTATGTATAAGGGAGACCCATGAGTTCAGGCTCATTTGAACTCACCACAGCACCGTAGTAACTGAAATTTGACTGCCAGTGTCCCGACACCACAACAAATCCTCAACCTCCATTTGCAACCTGTCATTTGCTACCCACTGATACTTCTAGCCTCATATTTTCTTGAGAACTGAAGCATTAAATTAAGTCCCTGATTTCAGGTTTTCTCTTCTTATAGTCAATTAATTTTTATTAAACATGCTAAATGAAGCAGCAGCAGTTGAGCAGTCAAGTGTTTTATTCGATCGTATGGTTGTTCACCGGCTCGATTGGTGTTATTAGCTCTCATACATGTCTTTCTGTTCTAGGTACAGTAGGTCTTTGTTAATTACCGTTCCAAGCATGAGTCTGATACATTCCCTAATTAATTCCTAATTAAATTCGAATCATTACTGTTAGTTATGAAATACGAAGTAAGATTATCTGTGGGACATCTGTAACTATGATAAGGCTAGCATAACCTCATTGTTCTTTTTCAGTTGTCTCCCAAGGTATTCTCAGCCTCACTGCTGCCTGCTGAAACCACAGTCATGAAGTTGACTGACCCTGACCTGACCATGGAGTGTTCTCAGGGAGTGCTCTCCTGTCCTTTGTTCAGGTAGCTAGGTTCCAGGGAGTTCATTGACAGAATCCATTTACTGTATTATTAAGATGATCTACTCTGGATTTCCTGCATCTCTTCATGCTCCTATCAACCATATAGATGTTTGTCCTGGAGGTGCACCAGGGTCTGCTAGTTGAATAGATCCAGTATTGTTCTATACTACCTGTAGTTACCTTCAATGTCCTGATAGACCTAGTTGCAGACACACACTTGCAAATTGCTCACTGGGGCATAGGAAGATACTACTCTTTTCCAGCAAATCGTTTAGCATAAATCCTAGATTAGTGTAATGAAGGCTATGTGCTTAATGTTTTGGAAATGTCAAACCTGTAAGGTCTCAAAGGAGGCTGTTGTTCCACCAACCTTAAAAAGAGTGACCTCTTCTCCTTTTGAGTTGGTTGCTAGGGATCTTGTAAGTCTCCAAGCAACCAGTACTGGTTTTATTGGGTGTCTTATGTTAGTCGACCATTATTCCAAGTGGGTGCCGGAAGTACCCATAAGAAAAAAGAGGAGCAGTGCGATATGCTAAGCACTTGAAGACAGTTTTTCCAATAAATCCTTGTTCTCCTTAGAGCCTTGAGTTTCTTTATAACTCTTTACCCAAGAAGTCCCTTGTTCTTTCAGGTCTCCAAAATATTAGAGCATCATCAGGTATGTGCTTCTTTCACATATTGGATTTGTGAGGACAAATATAATTTATTAAAAAAATCAATACAAATCTATTGCTTTAGCTTACTGCCCTTCAGACCACAGCTTTGCTATTGTTGTATCAATCATAGAAATGATTTAATTAAATACTGGAGTTCTAAGGGACTGTATGTAGTAATCTACCTTAATGTTAATTTTTCCTAATTATTATTATTGTTACTAGCTACGCTACAACCTTAATTGGAAAAGTAGGATGCTTCAAGCCCAAGGACTCCAATATGGAGAATAGCCCAGTGAAGAAAGGAAATAAGGAAACAGATAGAATACAGTGCCCTGAAGCAAGAGAACTGTAACCCAAGACAGTGGAAGAACCTGGTACAGACTATGGCACTACTCAAGACTAGAGAATGATGGTTTGATTTTGAAGTGTCCTCCTTCTAGAAGAGTTTCTTACAACACAAGAGTCTCTTATACCCTTACCAAGGGGAAAAGTAGCTACTGAACAATTACAGTGTGTTAGTTAGCCTTTAGAGTGATGATTTTTTTTTTGTTATCTTAGTGTTGTCAGGTTTATGAGAACAGAGGAGAATGTGTAAAGAATAAGCCAGATTAATAGGCGTATGTGTAGGCAAAGGAAAAATGAGCCGTAATCTGAGAGAAATACAATATACTACTACAGTATCTGGCCAGTCAAAGGACCCAATAGCACACTAGCAGTATTATCTCAAAAGGTGGCTGGTGCCTTTGCCAATCTACGACCTACCAATGCATTGAAGTGTTTAGAGATTCACGTGAATGGTTTTTTGTAAAGTAAAGAAATGAGTTTGTATTGAAAAGGGATTTTGGTGTAGTGAGAATTGTTTTTTTGAAAAAATAAAATATTTTTCTTGTGCTGTACTTTTAAAAACTAAAGTTTTATGAATAGTACTTACCTGGCAGTTATATATATATAGCTGATATCTCTAAAATTGGCAGAATTTTTCAAAACGAGGCAACCGCCTTGTGGTGGTTGGGAGGTAGGTGGTCACACCCGTCACAGGGTGGTACAAGGAACCATTCCCGTGTCCAAGACTTCAGTTCATCTCTGCCGGCTGGATCGAAAACATCGTCGGTCCACCATTGAGAGTTTTTCGAATCATTTTCCCTTCTTCGCTTTTTTGGACTTCGTTTGGTGAAGTACACTGATTTAGGGATTTGGCAATCGTGTTTTGTTATTATTATTTACTTTGTTTATCATGAGTGATAACTTAATTTTCGTGTTTGTGCGAGTGATGTATGCAAGGTGAGGTTACCGAAAGTGTCGGTTGATCCTCACAGTTTGTATGCAGAGGTTTTGTTTGTGCACTATATTTTAGGTGCAAAGTTTTTAATCCTGATGACGGAAATACATTCCGGCAACTCTATGACGTCACAGTCGTGTGACGTAATCTTCATTGTATGTCTTGGAAATTCTCTTTATTTGTTTTATGTAAAGAATGGGAGGAATTCCACTTATATAAGTTTTTTAACTTTTAATGTAAATTTTTAAAGAAATATTTGTCCATTTAGTATTCGTTCTTTAAATCATCGATCTAATTTCATAAATTAAATAGAACTAGCGTATGGTTAATTTACGCTGTTACTCGTTACTATCGATGCAGTCCCAACATGCCTTGGTAGCGTTCTTTTCGATATGGGAATTTAAGTGTTGGCTATAATTCTCCAACAACAACGATATGGGAATTCTAGTTTTAGTAGTATTTTCATTTATATGTTCCTATTGTTTACATTTATATATATAGATACGTTATTGCTATATCTGTTCTTTTTATCATTACAACTTGCTTGTTTTTGAAAGCCCTTTGAATTAATTGTGGATTATATTTGTTTTCCCTTTTTCTGTTCATTTTAATCTTTAACGTATAACTTTCCCGGCGTTTGTTTGTAAACTACCGGGTGGGTATTTATGACATTTAATTTTACCGGTGGTTATATGTAACTACCGGGTGAGTGTGTTCAACATTTATTTTTAATCTCAACTCTTGCCCGGTGGTTTTTCTTTTTGTGACCGCCGAGTAAGTATGTTTGAAAGTTTATTTTATTATGAAAAAAGTTTAATATTTTATAAAAATATTTTGTTACAGTTTATATAGCAAGTACTAGAGACGATATTGCTTTCTCATTCAAGCCCGTGGCAGAAGAATAAGTTCTCTCACAACGGGCAGGACTAATTATGGTCTTTTGTGTAAGAGTTTGATAGTGCAAGTTTCAGTGCTAAATTAGGCATTGGATTCATTCAGCACTGTGGACGTCGTTTTTCCTAGCCTTACACCTCTTCCAAGCTCCCCGGCCCATGGGAGAAGGAACGTCGATCGGCGAAAGGAAACGAGAGGCGTTAGCTCACGAGCAAACGCCCTCGCGAGCGTTCCTGTTAACGTTCCCAAGAATGCTCGCCCTTGCCATGGGAAACCAAAGAGCGTTGGACGTTAAGATTCTTTCACTGCTTTTAGAGTTTCGCATTGCATCACTTTTGTTTTTAATGGCAATACTATAAGTCATAGATATTCGCTGATAATATCAATGCTTACAAATGAGGTTAACAGAAGGAGAGGATCCTAAGTTCTGTTGCTCCATGTTCCCCACCCTCTGAGTTTTCACGTGGTCATGAATGGAGCTTTAAGAATATATTAATTTTCATTTCTTAAAACAGAAACCTATAATGCCGGCTTCCTGATCAGATAGGCCAGGATAGCAAGGGTGGAGGTCTAGCCACGGTTAGGTCGAAGACCTTGTGGCAGCCCCACAGAGATTTTTTTTTACGGCCCCCTTGGTGGATTGCCGAGTCTCTTAAGGAATACAGGCAATGAGGCTGGATAATTTTGAAATCAGAGGTCATAATTAAGGTTCGTACTTCTCCTTTTTTCTTTCTCTCCTCTCCCTCAAGGGTTGGTCAAAGACAGGTTTTGGTGTCTTAATCAGCAAGAAATTTTCTGCATGCTTTTTTCTCTAACCGAACTAACAACAGTAGGAGCCAGTCTTAGCTTCTTCTGGCGAGCCTGGGAGAGGAGAGGAGCAGACCTTCGGTCCGTGTTTTTACTAAGGATGGATGCAAAATCTTTTTCCTAGTGAATCCTTATTTGTTAGTTACTCCGATAAGACTTTACTGCCTAACCGACTTTGCAACTTCAATGTCTCTCTTTTGGGAGAGGGAGTCTCTTGTCTGGTCCTGGACGTAAATGCTCTTTACGCCTTCGTTTAGAAGTCAAAGTTCTCCATGGAGACATCAAAATCTTTGGAGAAGAGGGGAGCAGACCTTTGGTCAGTACTTCTTCTGAAGGAGGATTACTTTTTCCTTTTATAGGGAAACCTCCTTTAGTTTTTAGCTACGATTCTCTCTCCCAGTTCTAGAGAGGAGTCTAAGTGGTAGGCTATGCAATCAAACTTTATTTGAGGTTTGTTTACAAGAAAGAACGGGTGTAGAATGGGTCAGTTTCGGGCCGTGTGTTTTGGTCTCAGCTCCGCCCCTCTAATGTTCACGTTACTTTTGCTTAATGTAGCAGAATACTGCACTCAAGTGAAATCAGAGCGTCCCTGTATCTTGATTTTTAGATAACGTTGAGCCTATCAAATAATTAGGTCTTCCTGTCAACAAGAAGTCTCTCTTCTGACACCAGGACGCTCAGCACCACGTCTTTTAGAACGTTCAGCGTCTCGCTCTGTTTACCTCTCGGCTCCACGTCTTACAGGCTCCACGTCTTTCAGGACTTTCGGCGCCACGTCTTAAGGACGATCGGCGCCTCGTCTTTCAGGACGCTCGACGTCGAAGTTCTAGCATGAGGCATGACTTTGAACATGAGAATCTGGGACTTCGTGATGACACTAGTCGAATCGTATGTCGAGATCAAGGATGCCTTCGTTCTGATCTCTTGGATCTAGAAAGGAGGTTTGTTCGAGGGCAAGAAACATCGGGGCAAACATGCTCAGCAGGAAGAGACTTGTTTTTCCCTCAAAATGGTCTCTCAACCCACAAGTATGTCAGTCTCTGGATGTTGTGGGGCAGACCTGTAACAGACCTTTTTGCCTCCAACTGGAAGAAGAGGATCCCCTACTGCTGCTCCCTAGTCCCGTACGAGGAGGCTGTAGCAGTGGACTCCTTCTTGATGGATTGGACGGGGGTGGACATGTTTGCGTTGCCCCGTTCGAGATCATCAATCTGGTCTTCAGGAAATTCGCGCTCCTCGATTCGGGGCGAATGATCCTAGGGGCTCCATTCTGGACTGCAAGGGGTTTTCGGAAGTGATGGGCATGTTGATGGACTTCTCAAGAAGACTTCGGCAAGTCCAGATCATCTTCAACAGCCCCACTTCGAGAGGTATCATAAAACCCCCCTTGCTCTCAAACTGACTTCCTTCAGACTGACTAGAAGCTTGTCAGATCTCGAGGCTTTTCGGCACAAGCGACGAAAGCTATCGCCAGAGCAAGGAGGATCTCTTCACAAAGAGTCTACCAATCTAAGTGGGAGACCTTTAGAGCTTGGTGCAGGCAGCACAAGTTTTCCTCAACCACTACCTCTCTGAGCCAGATTGCAGACTACTTCTTGTACCTCAGACAGGATGCTTAAGCTGGCTGTATCTACCATCAATGGATACAGCACTATGCTCTCTGCCATCTTTAGGCATAGAGGCCTAGAGTTGTCCCAAAATAAGATTTGCAGGACCTCATTGGGTCTTTTCAGACGACGTAATAGGTACTCTTAAACCTGGATGTGGTGTTTAAGTTTCTGTGCTCCAAGAAATTTGAACCTATCTCGCTAGCCTCTCTTCGAGTTGTAACGAAGAAAACCCTCTTCCTTATGACTCTAGCGAATGCCAAAAGGTCAGCGAAGTCCAGGCGATTGAGAAGAGGGTGAGCTTCAATTAGGGTAGGGCAGTTTGTGCCTTAAGGTTCCTCTTTCTCGTAAAGAGCGAGAACCCTTCGTACCCTGTCCTACGATGTTTGATGTCATTAACCTTACGAACCTGGTGGGTCAAGAGAAGGAAAGACTCCTCTGCCCAGTTAGGTCCCTCAAAGCTTTTTTTGGCTCACACTATGAACGTGAGCTGTGCATCCAACTTGTTATGGTGTTCAGTGAAAGATCCACCAAAAACCCCTGTCTAAGAATGCTTTGTCCTTTTTCCTGAGGGAAAAAATTAGGGAAGCTCACCTCTTGTGTGAGGAGGAACACTTCGCCCTGTTGAAATTACGGGCTCACGAAGTGAGGGCCATTGCTACCTCTCTGGCATATCAGGAATATATGTTTGTTAGGCTATTCATGGATGCAATTTTCTGGAGGAGCAACTCTGTCTTCGCTTCTCATTAACTTAGAGAGGTAAGAGTAGACTTTGGCAAGTGCTATACCTTGGGCCCATACATAGCTGCGGTTTCTGTATTAGGCAAAGGAGTTAATAACCCCACTCAACCTTAGTTTATATGCACGTATGAGGGTTTGTGTTTTTATGATAGTCTGAGGACTTCGTCTTGTGGTACGGTTCCCTCAGTCTAGATAGATAGTTTATGTCTATGATGCAGGGTTAGGTGGTTAGTTTTAGTAAGGTTGCAGTTTTTATTATATGGGGCGAAGGTAGTTTCGGAAGTCTAGTCAAGTTGTTGGTCTTATCCCTTTGACAGACTCGATTGAGTTTTTTTCCAGCATTGCAGGCTTACTCCTGGTTAAACACTCCTAAGGGAAAGCCACTCTAGAGGCTGTACCTTTGAAATCAGCTACCTTAGCAGGCAAGGAATCAAGGTGTTTTTATCTCCTACAACTCTTGTTGTTTCCCCAACGATGTTTACTGTCTGTTTCCCTCCTCCAAATGTGTGAATCAGCTATATATATATAACTGCCAGGTAAGTACTATTCATAAAAATGGAGTTTTTATGATAAAACAAAGTTTTATGAATACTTACCTGGCAGTTATATATATATTCGAAGGCCCACCCACCTCCCCTCAGGAGACAGGTCGGGCATAGATGAACTGAAGTCTTGGACACGGGAATGGTTCCTTGTACCACCCTGTGACGGGTGTGACCACCTACCTCCCAACCACCACAAGGCGGTTGCCTCGTTTTGAAAAATTCTGCCGATTTTAGAGATATCAGCTATATATATATATAACTGCCAGGTAAGTATTCATAAAACTTTGTTTTATCATAAAAACTCTATATTTAAAGGCATGTTAAGCCCATAAATCACTTCAGGTTAGCAATTTTGATCTTAAAGTAACGGTAAAGAGTAACTTTTAAATTCTTTCAGTTAACTTACATGTGTTCTCTTCTTAGAGTTGTCATCAGCTAGTGGGAAGGATGCATATCTTTGTGGGTTTTAAAATGAAAGTTGCTGTTTCAAAGATTTTTGATGCACTGTAGTTTGTGTCGGAGAAAAAACTGTTAAGTTTTTAGTTGAATATGAAATTTTATTTTCTTAACCAATGTATATTTCCAGGATATAATAAAGATCTTTTATCCAAATGGTATGTCACCGGAAAATGGAAATCTACATCATCTTTGGTCTAAATACAGACCAGAGTTGAAAGGGGAAACACCTGACTATAAAGCCATCAATACATTTCTGGAAGTTATTGCCCATGGTCATACTGTAGCATTGACCAAGAAGAAATTGGAGCTTATTTTCCCTTATGTTCTTAAAGATAAAATGATGGCAGATGCCAGACTACTAGAGCAAGTTTCTGAAGAAGTCATTTGTAGTATTTGGCCCAGCATTGATACCGCTTCGCTTGATATTGTACGCCAAGGAAATGAGCCTGTGAAAGATGGAGGTATGATCATTATAGTTAGATTTGTTTGTTGAAATATTGGTGTTCTGTTTTTTTCATTCATAATCTCACCCTACTTTATATTATTTATGATATTTAAAGTTTTAGATATTATAGTTGCTAATGTTTAGACAGTCTTACAATAGAACAAGTCTAGAAATTATTAGATACAGGATTAACAAAACTTTCTTAATGTTGGGTGTATGGCTGAATGTTGACAGAATTACTGTTAATTTATTTGTTCTTATGCATATATAAACCTTCATCCTTTAGTAGGGGTAAAATTCTGATCGAACCTGGGAATGGGCAATGAAAAATTATTGAGGTTCTGGTAATTGCCACCCAGTATCCACTGATGGTGTACGGGTCTGCCAAGGCTCAGAACCACTATACCAATTCTGTCAGTCGAGCATATTTCCATTAAAGATAATTTATATATGCAATATAGTGATTTACTAAGCTCTGTCCCCCTGTTGGGAATTAATGATGAGAAAAGATTTAGTTGATGGTGAAGAGGTGAATAGGGCTAATGAAGAAAATGACCAAAATCAATGTAATGAACACAAAATGTATGGTACAGATTAAAAACCAAGAACAAGTTAAAGGCAAGTTAAATACTGGAGCCAAAATAATGAATAAATTGGAGGTATTTTGCTAATTGGGTAATTGACAATGTAGAATTTACATAGGTAGGAAAATTATGTGACTGGGTAAACAAAGAATATTTACTTACACAAAAATTTTATTAGAAACTAGGGATTTGTCAGTACAAGTAAGACAAAAAGGGTGAAAATTCCTTTGGCCTGTTATATTGTAGGGATGTGAAAACATGAATGATTATAGTCCATCTAGACAGATCATAGGAAACCTGTTAAATCTGAAACGGTGCATAGTACGACAGCTTCCCCTTCCGTATTTACTCTGGCTATAATAGCATACTTTCTAGTACCTCCCATGTTGTCAACTGGTATGACTGCTTACACTGCAATTATATATGTGCCGATGCACATTGCTTGTCTAACCTTATTGTCTGTTTAAAACTGGTATTTTGGTTTTCTTTTGGAAAACCTAAACTTATGGATCATTCACCTTTATTGACAACTGGATCTAAAGCTCCTATAAGCCATGCTAACCCAGTTCTGTTGACTGGTTGGAACTGCTGCAAAATTTGAAATTTTTATTATTGTTATTATTATTAATTATTATATTACTATTATTATTATTATTATTATTTCAGTAGGAGGCCCTCTTTTATGCATGCTTGATTGAAGACCATGGCTGCCTCAATGGCATTAATTTTATAAGACACCTTTTCTTCTTTTCAACAGTGCTGCAATTTTCCAGTAACAGCACTATTCTCATTTTAGAGAGTATGTGAATATTCATCATTAAATGAATTAAGTCTTTTACTTTAAAAAAGTACATATTAAGATTTGTTTATGTACTAAATGCAGGGCCTTTTCAGGGTTCTGTGATCTTTTTCTTGTTGTTTTGAGAAGTTACCAAGTTGCAACGCTTTTCAACCAGCAAGGTACGTCTGCTCATCATTAAACTTGAAAATGGAGTTTTTATGATAAAACAAAGTTTTATGAATACTTACCTGGCAGTTATATATATATAGCTATAGTCTCTGACGTCCGGCAGAATTTTTCAAAATTCGCGGCAACCGCCGTGTGGTGGTTGTGCGGTTAGGTGGTTAACACCCCTTACAGGGTGGTACGTGGAATCATTCCCATTTTCTGTTCCTCAGATCATTTTTGCCCCACCTGTCTCCTGAGGGGAGGAGGGTGGGACTTAAAATATATATATATATATATAACTGCCAGGTAAGTATTCATAAAACTTTGTTTTATCATAAAAACTCCATTTTTATGAATAGAACTTACCTGGCAGTATATATATATATATATATATATATATATATATATATATATATATATATATATATATAGCCGATTCACACATTTGGAGGAGGGTGACAGGTAGCTAACATCGTTGGGAAAACAACAATAAGTTGTAGGATAAAACACCTTGATTCCTTACCTGCTAAGGTAGGTGACTTCAAAGGTTCCTGCCTTTTGAGTCGCTTTCCCTTAGGAGTGTCAGCCAGGAGTGGACCACTCATGCTGAAACAACTCAATCGAGTCTTTCATACGGGGTGAGACCAACAACTTGACTATACTTCAGCACTACCTATGCCCCTTTTAAAAAACTGCAACCTTACTCAAACTAACCACCTAACCTTGCAGAATAGATATTACTATCTAGCTAGACTGAGGGCACTGTATCACCAATCAGAGTCCTCAGACAACCATAAAAACCAAAATCCAAACACAGGCATACAAAAGTTAAGTTTGAGGGGAGGTAGTAACTCCTTTGCCCAATACAGAAGCAGTAGCTACGTATGGGCCCCAAGGTATAACACCTTTCATAATCAACTCTTACCTCTCTGAGATAATGAGAGGTGAACACAGTTGCTTCTCCAGAACGTTACGTCCATAATCTGTCTAACTGACTTATTCTTGCGATATGCCAGTGAAGTAGCAATGGCTCTCACCTCATGAGTTTTTACTTTTAAAAGACCGAAGCTCTCTTCCTCACACAAGAGGTAAGCTTCTCTTATTGTCTCCCTCAAGAAAAATGACAATGCATTCTTTGAGAGGGGTTTTAGAGGATCTTTCACTGAGCACCATAAAGAATTGGAAGCACTTCTAACATTCTTGGTACGAGATAAATAAGCCCTTAGGGCTCTAACTGGGCAGAGGAGCCTCTCCTGCTCTTGACCCACCACATTAGTGAGGTTAGGAACCTCAAACGTCCTCGGCCAGGGTTTAGATAGATTCTCGTTCTTAGCGAGGAAGTCGATCCTCAACGCACATACTGCTCCATCCTGGTTAAAGTCCACCTGCTTTTCAAAAGCGTGAATCTCGCTGACCCTTTTTGCTGTGGCCAGAGCCATCAGGAAGAGGATTTTTGTAGTAGCATCTCTAAGGGACGCTTGTGAGATGGGTTCGAATTTCTTGCTGCATAGGGACTTCGGAACCACGTCCAAATTCCAAGCTGGGGGGTCTTAACTGAGCCTGCTTAGTTGTCTCTAAAGACTTCAAGAGATCTTTCAAGTCTTTATCCTGAGTCAAGTCTATGCCTCTGTGGCTACAGACAGCAGAAAGCATACTCCTGTACCCTTTAATAGTGGATACGGCCAGTTTAGAGTCTTGTCTGAGGGACAACAAAAAATCCGCTATTTGGCTCACAGAGGTAGTGGTTGAGGAAACTTTATGCTGCTTACTCCAAGCTCTAAAGGTTTCCCGCTTCGATTGGTAGACTCTTTGCGAAGAGACCCTCCTCACTCTGGCGATAGCTCTTGCAGCTTGCGCAGAAAAGCCTCTCGCTCTGACAAGCTTCTCGATAGTCTGAAGGCAGTCAGTCGTAGAGCGAGGGGGTTTTGATGATACCTCTCGAAGTGGGGCTGTTTGAGAAGCTTTGGACTTGGAGGAAGGCTTCTTGAAAAGTCCACTAACATGTCCAACACTTCTGTGAACCATTCTCTTGCTGCCCAGAATGGAGCTACCAGGATCATTCTTCCTGAGTTGAGGAGAGCAAATTTCCTGACTACCAGATTGATGATCTTGAAAGGGGGGAACGCATAGGTGTCCATCCCCGTCCAGTCCATCAAGAAGGAGTCTACTGCTATTGCCTCCTCGTCCGGGACTAGGGAGCAGTAGTTGGGGATCCTTTTGTTTTGGTTGGAGGCAAAGAGGTCTATTAAAGGCCTCCCCCATAACTTCCACAGACTCTGACAGACCTGATGATTGAGGGTCCACTCCGTGGGAAGAACTTGCCCTTTCCTGCTGAGCATGTCTGCTCTTACATTCTTCTGTCCCTGCACGAATCTTGTTAGAAGTTCTACGTTGTTCTCCTTCGACCACAGAAGGAGCTCTTTTGCTGTTTCGAACAGAGACAGAGAGTGAGTTCCCCCTTGCTTTCTAATGTAAGCCAAAGCCGTGGTGTTGTCCGAATTGACCTCCTCTATCCTCCCCGACATGGAGTCTTTGAAGGCCTTCAGTCCTAACAGAATGGCCATCAACTCCTTCCTGTTGATGTGCCACCCGGCTTGCTCCTTTCCCCAAGAGCCTGAGACCTCCTTGCTTCCCATTGTTGCTCCCCATCCTGACTCTGAAGCATCTGAGAACAGCACTAGGTCTGGGTTCTTCCTGAACAGGGAGATTCCTTCCCCTAAAATAGCTGGATCCAGCCACCAAATCAGATGACTCTTGATTTCTGCTGGAATGAGGAAGGAAAAGGAGTCCTCCTGAATCTTCCTGTCCCACACCCTTGATAGGAAGTGTTAAAGAGGTATGAGGTGCAGTTTTCCCAGAGATACCAACTGTTCGAGCGAGAAGAGGGTTCCCAGCAAACTCATCCAATCCCTCGCTGAGCACTTCTGTCTTTCCAGGAATTCCTGAACCTTCCCGAGGCACCTGATCTGCCTTTCTTGGGAGGGAGAATCCTGAAAACGAACTGAGTCCAGAACTATCCCCAAATGAAGAATTGTCTGACTCGGTTCGGTCTGGGACTTCTCCTTGTTGATGACAAGACCCAGGTCCTGAGCCATCGTAAAAGTCTTGCATAGGTCCTCCAGACATATCTCCTTCGACTGGGATCTTATCAACCAGTTGTCTAGATATAGAGATACAGTACTCTTATCCCCTCTTGGTGAAGCCATCCTGCCACATTCGCCATTACCCTGGTGAAGACTTGAGGAGCAGTGCTGAGGCCGAAGCAAAGAGCCTTGAACTGGAAACACTTGCCCTTGATCATAAATCTTAGGAAATTCCTCGAAGTCGGATGGATGGGGATGTGAAAGTAAGCGTCCTGTAAATCCAGAGACACCATCCAGTCCCCTGGACGTACTGCTGCCAGCACTGACTGAGTCGTCTCCATGGTAAATTTTGTCTTTTCCACAAAGACGTTCATTGCGCTGACATCTAGCACTGGTCTCCATCCACCCGAGCTCTTGGGTACCAGAAACAGGCGATTGTAGAAGCCTGGGGAAGATAGTTCCAGAACTGGCTCTATCGCTCCCTTCTCTAGCATCTGGTTCACCAGATCCAGTAGAGCCTCTTGTTTCCCGACGTCCGAGTACTGCGCCAACAAGGATAGAGGCGTATTTGAAAGCGAAGGCTTCTTCAAGAGGAGGATCTTGTATCCCTCCTTGATGACCGAGAGGGACCAGGCGTCCGCCCCTCTTTTCTTCCAAGCCTGCCAAAAAAGTGACAGTCTTGCTCCTACCACTGTCTGGAGGACTTGAGCTTCATCTCCTGGGGCAGGATCTGAACAAACCCCTATTCGTTCTACCGCCTGTCTCCTGCCTTCATCCCCTGAAGTCTGTTCTCATCGGAACTCTACCTCAAAAGGGCTGCTGAAGCTTCCTCTCCTCTCTCTTCAATGACGAAGGAACCGTTTGTAAAGGCTTCCTTGCAGAACGTGACAGGAGGTCTTGTGTGGCCTTTTGCGCTAGAGAAAGGGTAATGTCCCTGACAAGGGACTCAGGAAAAAGGTGCTCCAATAGAGGGGCGTAAAGGAGTTCGGCCTTCTGCGCAACTGTAACTGCTCTAGAAGTGAAGGAACATAAAAGGGCCCTCTTCTTTAAAACACCTGCCGAAAATAGAAAAGCCAACTCATTTGACCCATCCCTAAGAACCTTGTCCATGCAGGCCATAATACTAGTAAGGTCTTCTGTATCTTCCAACCGCTCTGTTTTCCTGGCCAGTGTACCCAGAGACCAGTCCAAAAAACTGAAGATTTCGAAGTCTTGGAAAATTCCCTTGACGAGGTGGTCAAGCTCAGACATACACCACATTACCTTCGCCGAGTTAAGGGCATGTCTTCTGGAAGAGTCAACAATACCTGAGAAGTCCCCCTGGGAGGAGGCAGGCACTCCCAGGCCTAGAGCTTCTCCAGTCTCGTACCACATGCCCGCCTTAGAAGCAAGTCTAGCTGGTGGAAACGAGAAGGGGGTCTTGACCGCTTGCCTACGCTCCTTCAGCCAGTCATCCATTCTAGCGAGAGCCTTCCTAGCCGAGATGGACAGCTTCATTTTGATGAAAGCCGACTTCTTTTTGGCCTTCTTGCTAAACTGCGACTGAGGAGAACGAGGAGCAGCAGGTTGAAACTCCTCCCCATAAAACTTGAGGAGGAAGCGAGAGAGAACATTATAATCTGCAGGTGCATTAGCAGGCTTATCTTCATCCTCTGAAATATCCTCTAGATCTTGCCCTACTTCCAACTCAGTCTCTCTTTGGGTTGCAGGAACTAAGTCTGAGGTTGCTTTAACAAGCCGATCAGTTTCCAATTGCTCTTCTGCATCCAAGAAAAGCAAATCGTCGGATGCGTCCTGTTGGCGAGGGCTGAATGCATCCTGACATTGAGGGGCGCGTGCGTCCTGGCGCCGCGCACCGGAGGCGTCCTATCGCCGCGCGATGGAGGCGTCCTGACATCGCGCGCTAGAAGCGTTCTCGAGGCGGGAGGAGGATGCGTCCTGGCGCCGAGAGCTGGAAGCCTCCTTGCGACGAAAGCTGGATGCGTCCTGGTGTCGTGAAGCGGAAGGGTCCTGGAGAGGCAGGCTGGGATCGTCTTGGCATCGCGAGCGAGAGACGGAAGTGTCCTGGCGACAAGAATCGTGAGCGTCCTGGCGGCTTGTCGAGGAAGAAGAAGCGCGATACCGCGCGCTTGACGAATCGCGCCACGGTTCCCTGGGAGAGGCACTCCGTTCCCTCTTAGAGGCCGATTTCTTAATCGGTAAAGTGTTGTTCTTACGCCTGCCCGACAGGGAGGAAGGGCAGCTAAAAGCTTGTACCAGAGAAGACAGCTGCTTCTGTATAACTTTCATAAAAGATTTCGCGACTGCTGCTGGATCCTGCGTTTCCGAAGGCGATGGCTGCCGAGTAGCGCTGGAGAGGAGAATCTTCCTTCCCTCCGTTTCTAGGCTTTGACCTCTTCGTTGGAACGGTGTCCCAGTCATCCTCTGAAGGAAAAGGTTCCGGGCTACTCGATAAGGGAGAGCGAGAACGAGTCTGGTTAGCTTGATTCCATCTCCTCTTGGTCGGTCTCGAAGCTTCATACCACCATTTGCGTCTAGGCGAGGGGCTCGGGGAAGACACCATCACTTCCGACACGCCTTTTCCGTGGCGGTCATGAGCAGCCTGGGAAAACGCAACAGGACTGCTTGAGGCGACAGCTGACCAAGGATGCGTACCTCTCACTCCCTTGCTGCCGTCGACGTACCTTCTCCCATGGTCCTGGGAGCTTGGTAGAGGTCTAGACCTAGGGACATGACAGGTTCGATCAGTCGCCACCTCCACTGCACTTTCACAAGCACTAATCACACTCACACTCTTACCTTTAAAGGCTGAAAGCTGGTCTTTAATAGCCTTCAACTCAGCCTCCATCCTGGCATATCAAGGGTCATCCGTAGATACTGTTCCTGTAGAAGGGGCAGGAGCTACTACCTCAGGAGAAGGTTCAACTTCTACAGAGGAATTAATTAAGGGATCCAAAGAAATATTTAAGCTAAGCTCACTAGCAGAATTAGATTTAGATCTCGAAGCCCTCCTGGCTTTATCTAACTCTAACTTACGCACAAAGCGTTTCATACTTGATCTGAGGAACAGAAAACGGGAATGATTCCACGTACCACCCTGTAAGGGGTGTTAACCACCTAACCGCACAACCACCACACGGCGGTTGCCGCGAATTTTGAAAAATTCTGCCGGACGTCTGAGACTATAGCTTTATATACAGTGGACCTTGACATATGAATTTAATTCGTTCCGTTACCATTGTTGTATATCAAAACAGTAGTATCTCAAAGCATTTTTTCCCATTTAAAATAATGTAATATGTATTAATTCGTTCTAGCGCTATGAAACCACACCAAAACACAGCTAAATTACATATGATATACACAATTTATTCACAAATAAACGAGTAATAACACACATAATGATAAAATAACATATTAATGTGATAAATGATAATAAATTTAATAAAAAAAAAAAAAAAGGAATTCTACTTACCACAACGAAAGATGACATGAGGCCAGCATGAGGGGGAGGTAGGGAGGGGTGGCAGGGAAACGATTTGTTCTCTTTTTATTTACGTATGTAGACTAATAACTACGTAATAAACAAAAATGAAATAACATTGCTAAATTAATTTTTATTTATTTTTTTTTAATTACATAAACACTTACTCATCATCACCTTCATGTCTAGCCTTTTTGGCCTCACTTTCCTTACTTTCATCACTTTCAGGTCTGGGCCTATCGTGCCAACTCTTTGGGTTGTCTTTATTTTTTGCGATTTTATTCATCTTCACTTTTCTAGCATTCATTCGACATTTTTATCTAATCAATCATTCTAAACGCCTTCTTATCCCTCATTCCACGTATTCCCATTCCTATTTTTCATTCCTTCTCGCATTTCCCAAATTCATAGATTTCGCTAATTTCTTTGATTTAGCGTAGACTTAGCTTAGGGAATGTGCTACCGCAAGGTCCAGACAATATGAATATGAACACATGCACGCACGCTACCGCCTCCCCGTCTCGTCTCTTTGTCACTTTGTTCGTCCTTGTTTCTCACTGGTGTTTCACTTAACTGTATCCAATAATAATCCATGTAATATTAACATTTTAGTATCATATTTATAATTAAAAACATAGCGAATTATAATCTTATGCATTGTTTACATTCAAATCAGCTGATCAACCCTGCCTAATCCGTCGTCAACCTAAATTTTCGGATTAAATAATTCCTTTATTAATAAGACATGCTACCGCCGATGCATGATACAGTATTTTATAGTTTTTAGCTCTGTGGTGCTTGATTATACAGCGTCAAAAGAGATTTAGCAAAGAAGAAAAAATAAGATTTCGTTTATTACACAGAGAGAGAGAGAGAGAGAGAGAGAGAGAGAGAGAGAGAGAGAGAGAGAGAGAGAGAGAGAGAGAGAGAGAGAGAGAGAGAGAGATATTCATATTTCTCTCTCTCACCAAATATTCTATTTTGTTTTGGAAGCATTATTGCCATTTCAAAATCATTTTCTTGGGTTTTTTCTTATCACCTGCTTTGTCTTTAGCTTTGGGACCCATGGTAAATAATAAAATAGACAAAATAACACGAAAAATAGGCAGAAAGACAACAAACTACACAACGAAATGTAAGGATGCAGCAACAAAAAACAAACAGACCGAACGCCATCTATCGGTCGCCTATAGAACTATCACATCCCAAAATCGTATCTCAAATATTTCGTTGTATATCAAAGCATATATTTTCGAAAATTTTCTGTTGTATCTCAAAACATTCGTATGTTAGGGCAATCGTATGTCAAGGTTCCAGTGTATATAACTGCCAGGTAAGTTCTATTCATAAGAAATAAGTGATGAATGAGAGCTTCATTGCTGTATTTATATGAATCCAGGTTGGTCTTATTCCAGGTGTAGAATTTTCATTGGTTGGGAATGCCCCAAATTCTCAGGAAGGGCTATCGGATTACTCTTGCGAAGATTCCCTTTTATAACAAATTCTCAACAACCTGGTCAAGCCCTAGATTCTCCAAAAAGAAGTTGAGACCTTTGCATTAAAGAAAGCCATAGAGGAGGTGTCTACTCCAATTCAGATCTTCTGAAGCCATTTATTTGTTGTACCCAGCCCCATAAAATTTCCAGCCTCAAAATATATCAGATGAACTACCCGCACCGCGGTAGACTCATTAGTATACCTTAAACAGTGTACTGTAGGTATTACTTTGCAGCATTCTTTTGGGTCTGTAGGTGCACTCACTTTGTAGCCTTCCACTCTACTTTCATTCCTGCTTAATTTCTTCTAGCTTTTAATGTTTTCATCATATTGCTATTGGGGGTTTCCCCCCTTTTAACTTATAGGCACTAAATGGGGTCCTAGGACCAAATGCTGAGCCTCTTAGCCCAAATTCATAAATCCATCCATCCATGCATTTATTGGAACTCAACTATTACCAATCTGACCTCAATGTAATTGAATGATCTCAATAGACTTGCCCGATGCACACTTGCATCTCCCCATTCATCAAGGTGCTGTATACGTTTTTGGGGTGGGCCCACAAATTGTGTGCATTACACTTCAAACTAAGTATATTATTGCAAGATTTCATGGGCCACATAGCTCTATTATTATTATTATTATTATTATTATTATTATTACTACTACTAGCTAAGCTAAAACCCTAGCTCGAAAAGCATGATGCGATAAGCGCAAGGGCCCTAACAGGGAAAAATAGCCTAGTGAGCAAAGGAAATAAGTAAATGATATATGAAGTAATGAGAATTGCATAAAATATTTTAAAAACATTAACAACATTAAAGCAGATATTTGATATATAAACTATAAAAGGACTTATTTAAGCCTGTTCAACATAAAAACATTTGCTGTGAGTTTGAACTTTTGAAGTTTTACTGATTCAACTCCCCGATTAGGAAGATCATTCCACAACATGGTCACAGCTGGAATAAAACTTCTAGAGTACTGTATAGTAATGAGCCTCATGATGGAGAAGGCCTGGCTATTAGAATTAACTGCATACCTTGTATTATGAACAGGATGGAACTGTCCGGGAAGATCCTGAATGTAAAGGATGGTCAGAATTATAAAAAAATCTTTTGCAACATGCATAATGAACTAATTAAACGATGGTGCCAGAGATTAACATCTAGATCATGAATAAGAAATTTATTAGACTAAGTTCGTGTCCAACAAATGAGATGAGAATCAGCAGCTGAAGACCAGACAAGAGAACAATATTCGAAACAAGATAAAATGAAAGAATTAAAAGACTTCTTCAGAGTAGATTGATCACCAAAAATCTTGAAAGACTCTCAATAAGCCAATTTTTTTGTGTAATTAATGAAGACACAGACCTATTGTGTTTCTCAAAAGTAAATTTGCTGTCGAGAATCACACCTAAAATTTTACAAGTCATGCAAAGTTAAAAAAACATTATCATTGCTGAAATCCAGATGTTGAGGAGCCATGGTCCTTGACCTACTTAAAATCATACTTGTTTTGTTAGGATTCAACTTCATACCCCATAATTTGCACCATGCACTAATTTTAGATAGATCTCTATTAAGGGATTCAGCAACCCCAGATCTACATTCAGGAGATGGAATTGATGCAAAGAGAGTAGCATCGTCTGCATATGCAACAAACTTGTTTTCTAGACCAAACCACGTGTCATGTGTATATGATATGAAAAGTAATAGGTCAAGAACACTGCCCTGTGGAACACCAGATATCACATTCCTATACTCACTATGGTGCCCATCAACAACAATTCTTTGATTCTATTACTTAAAAATTCAATAAGGATGCTAAGAAATGACCCATCCACTCCCAACTGTTTGAGTTTTAAAACAAGAGCCTCATGATCAACACGGTCAAAGGCGACACTAAAATCAAGGCTAATCATATGAAGTTCCTGACCACAGTAAAGGGATTTCTGTGCTGCATTGGAGATTGTAAAAAGGGCATCACATGCTCCTAGGCCTTTACGAAAACCAAATTGCAAACTAAGAACAGATGATTACTTTCAGCAAACCTATTAAGACCTTTTGCCAAAAGACATTCAAAAATTTGTGGAAATTGTGCGGAAATCAGTTGGACTTGAGCAATCCCTTTGTCCCAGACTGCATTAAAGCCCTCTAATGCTTTATCTGACCAGATGAATAGATTGGTCATTATGCAAAAAAATACCTTTGTACCTGCAATTAAGGGATATAGGTTCAATTTGGCATCAGTACTTAAAAACTTTGGACTTGACTTGCTGAACAAACTAGACATCAGGGATAGCATCAAGACACATATTTGAATAATGCAATTTTTCTGGTTCACTTTATTGAATGTATTAACTCTATTGATTTGAGTTGTAGTTTTTGCCACAGCCAAGAGGGAGTAGTTTATATTCAAATTCTGTCTTGCAATGTGGTTTTATCATTAATGAAGCTATTATTTTACTTTAATTGTATATAAATTCAGGGTGAAGAAATGATGAAACCATCTAGAATGTTGACTTTATAGTCTGGATACACTACAATACTTGATAGTTAGAAGTTTGTCTTTATTACTGTGGTAGACAAGAAAGGACAAAAGGACTTTGGGATCTATGATAGAAACAAATATATCTCATATTCTTATGTTTTACCTAATGCTCTCTTCACTCTAGATTTTGAAGTTGTTATTCTGGTACCCTCTCTTTTTATGAATACACTATCATTAAATTCCTGAAACTTGGAGATACATTATCAAAAGCAAAATCAATTCATTAAGAAAGTTTACATCTGTAAGAATGTTAAATAATTTTTAAAGAATATTAAAAAGTGAATTGTTTAGATAGTAAGACTCATTGTAGTTTTTATATTTTGATATAAACTTAAGTGAAATTTACCAGCCACTCAGTTATGGTATTGGGTAAGCTATACTCTTGTTCTGCTATTTTCAGAATGTTCTTTTGGTGACTGTGTCAACTTTCATGACAAGGCACGTCTGCCTTGTTCCGAACGCTGTGGCCGTCCTTTTAATTTTTGTTGTAGGAAACCACTTAATGATGGCCTGATTGAATGTGGTCGAAGAGAAAATTGCCCAAAAGGAGGGTGGTTTCATCTTAATAAGAGGTGCTCAGGTTTATCCGAAGCTCCAGAAGGTAAGTAATTAGAGGTTTCTCGAGCAAACAGTTTCTTATATTAGTATTAAAGTTTTATTTTTTACATGGATTATACAGTCCATAGCCTATTAATGCATAATAAAGTATTACATTTCACTTTGAAGTGAATATGAATGTATGAAAATTGCATGGTTGGGTAAAAGATGGAAAGGTTGTAGTGGTTTGCGGACTGTGGCCAGAGGTAGCACCCGAACTGCCTAGTGTCCGAATGCTGACCACAACCTGACGTTCACTACACAAAAAATATACAACAGTGGAATACCCAAAAACCTGAGTAACAGTTCAACAGACCGGAGTACTGGGCACCACCCCTTGATTTATACTGGGCAAGGGGACCCAGCTAGAACCTGACTTACCCGTTTGCTTCTCCTCCCTTTTGCTTGCTGATCATAAGTACAAGTATAAGAACATTAGGTGAAAGGAAATATTATAAGTTATTTGAAAGATTAAAAAACAGTGGCTGAGTAGGGGGGCTGTGGTGGGAGGTTTCTGAAATTAAAGGCTGTATACTTAAAAACAAAAAAAATGTTTATTTGGAAAAACTAATAGGAATAATATTACAATATATCAACTAGAATAAATAATCAAAGGAAAAATTAGCATCCCTTTCGTAAAACTTCAGCATCCGGGTAACAATTTAAACTCATTACACAAACAAGATTTCCACTGGGGGGACACTCATAAGTGTTCCTATACAGTTCAAGTATAACCAGGGGCACTTCTAACCGTGTATCTATTTGGGCAAGTACCAGTATGCCATCTATAAAGAACATATAACGGTGAAAAATACAGTACCACAATTTTCCCTAAATCAATACTGTTCTCATCAATCTCCCGTCCACCATTGGGATGCAAAGTCACTTAAACAGTCCTAATTTCTGAAAAGTACAGCCGCATACTATGTCGTACAGGTCTGTGCGGGCCCACCATCACAATGTCTCGAAAAGTTTGTCAACAGCACATTTGAAATCTCTCAATCTTGGAAGGGGTTTTGAATAAGTCTGAATTCATACTAAACTCAAAAGTCACCCTCTTCCTAACATCGGAATTCACTTCTTGGGCCTCTGACCAGATATGCCATTTCCATAGCTCATGTTAACTATTTAATATTCATGACACACTCTCATATAGCAACACAGTAGCTTACGTCTAGTTACAAGGTATGGATATAGAACAGCATCACAGACTAGTACAGACTGATAACAGGAAATATTCTAAATTTGCTCTCCCTTACACTCCCTACTGAGTGTAGGGGCTGCTGTCAATACCTGGAAAGGAACAATAACACATTAAGACATTTTTGGAAAAAGGGGGGCTTGAGGGATACAAAAGAAAAAAATAAAATCAAATATATTTCATACACACACAAACCACTAAAGTTTTCTCAGTCACAAACCCTTATATATTGCATTCCCCCCCATTAGCCCTCAAGCCCATCCAAAAAATGCCTCGTAACTGACAGCAACACCCCACACAAACTGTACATTCAAGTGGAAAAAGAAAATTTACCTTGCAAAAAAAATTCAGTAAAAAGGTAGGATGATCAACTAGAGATTTAATTCATCATCCCTTCCTTAAGTTACATATCAAATTACATAAATTTACACTAGGTACAATACATTTTTTTCCACAGACTCATGACTTAACAAAAAGCAATAGGAATAGACAACCTTTTAAACACAATGGAGATCCAGTACTTACAAATAAAAAGTTAGATTATTGTCTATTCTTCCCAACAGTGCTTCAATTTTTCAATATTAAACTTACCCGATAATCATGTAGCTGTCAACTCCGTTGCCCGACAGAATTCTACGGAAGGGATACGCCAGCTATCACTATACTAGAAGGGGGTGTACTCACAAGCGCCACCTGTGGCCAGGTACTACAGTACTTGTTGTTGACGCCACCTCACTTTTTCCTCTGTCGTGCTTCCGGCAAGACGTTCTTGGATACGCTTATGATTTTGGAGTATTGTTCACGGTTTGGTGAAGTATTTCTCTAAAATTTGCAGCTATTCGCTATACTGGAAACTTCTATATTAGCTTAGTTAGCTTTTGGAATTAATTTGATTAATTATGGTGACGAAGAGAGTATGAACTCTCTTTCACCTTTAAATGGCCGACCCTTCCCTTAGACGGAAGTGTTGGTGTCTAAGAGAGTATAGACTCTCTTTCTTAATTTTGCTTAACAAAGTTATAGATTTATTTTATATCTCTCCGCCTCTTATAGGCCTCTTCGATTAACTTCCTTTTATTATAAACTTATTAAAATTAATTTTTATATTTGTTTATATTCGACCTTCCTAATAGTAGGCGGTCTTTTCTTGGTACCGAAGTTAATTAACATTGAGCCCGTCATTTCGGTTTTACCTGTTAACATATTATGCTATTTTAATGTCTTTGAAAGAATTTCTTTGATAGTCTCGTACTGTTTTCAAAGTTGAACTAACGTTTTGTTTTGTCTCTGCAGTTGTTGACGTTCAGAACGTTCAACTTGCGCTCTATCGTTACGATAGAGAAAGAATTTTCACGGTGTCACGTTGCAGTAAGTGTAACCGTGTCTAGCGTTTTGTTCATTCTTTCTTAACTTAATGGTTTTAATTCTAATAAAGGAACTTTTCATTTTGGGAAATATTTCAGTTTTTTCCTTTAACAATAATATGTTTTAACGATATATATGATTGGGCTCTTCTCTCAGGTTCTATGTCAAGAGAGAGAGAGAGAGAGAGAGATAGAGACGGAGGGAGAAAGAGGAGGATAAACGTTTCATTCAAGCGAGTAACGTTGTTATCGTTTTTGCTCTTCTCCCTAGTCTCTTTAGGGGAAGAAGGTAAACGTTTCTAGAGTGATCTAGTGTTTAGTCTCTTTCCAGCCACTGAATTATTTATCTTTCATTAGATTTTTCTGTTACATTGTAATTCTGTTTTCGCAATTACTAACTTTTGAGAAAGGATAGAATTGCGTGTTGCAGGTACAAACCACTTAAAGTTTCGAGTTCAGTGAAATAAGTGCAAACAGAAAATCAAAGTGATAAGTGATTAGCGCAAGTGTGTCAGTGTTGTGCGTGAGGGTACTTCTGTGCGTGCCAGTCGTCCTCCCAGTCCGGGACCTCTTGCAAGCTCCCAAGCCCAGGGGAGAAGCAATGTCGAAGGGCAAAAGGGTTCGGCAGGCCTTGATCGACGCACAGAAGTATCCTCGGTGGTTGCGGGCGTGTCTTACAAGACCGTCACTCCCACCCGCAGACGATTGAGCCCTTATTTTGCTCGTCTGCAGAAGAAATTTAGGGGAGAAAACGCTGGTCTCAGGTCCCAAGACCTCTTAAACGTAAAGTCCAGACCGATGCCAGACGTACGAAGTTAGAGTTCAACAACCCGGATGCAGTCATTGGGTTAGCTCTGACTCGCCGCAGTCATCAGTTGAATGCACTCCGCCTAAGAGGAGTAAGGTTCTGCCGCAACAGATCTCTGCTGTTAAGGCTTTACCTCAGCAGACCTTAGTGTCTGCCGACCCCAAGTTGACTCTACTGCAGTCCATGCAGTCACAACCTGCGCTCGCTCCGCCTGCGCTCGCTCCGCCTGCGCTCGCTCCGCCTGACCGCAGTACCACCTGCCAGGCGTACGATGTTGAGCCACGTTATGAGTTTACTGATCCCAGTGGTGTGCAGCTCCCTCCGCCTTCCTTAAGGCAACCTCAGCAATGGGAACAGGAGGCTTATACCTCTCTTCCTCCGCTTCCACTTGCTGTTCCACCAGTGAGGCAACACTCGCTTGAGGTACAACAACCTCTCCCATCCATGAGTCAGTCTCCTCAGCTCTCGCTGCAGCGAGCTCAACCCTCCTCAAGGCAAGCACCTCAACACCTTAGCCTTGCGCCTCAGGAGCCTCAACTTGCGAGACTTTTACTGCGTTCTGCGCAGCCACTACCTTTTCGCTCTCAGCTCACACCGCAGGAACCTCAACTCGTTCCTCAGGAACTTGCTACTGCGCATCCGCCAACCACTCAGCAAGCGCAACCCTTGAGTTCAGCCACTCATGCCAGGAGTCAGCCTCCTCCACCCATGCGCCTACCTTCTGCTACTTCTTTTGATCAGCCTTTGCAGACTGAGCCTCAGGTGTTCCCTCAACAGAGTCTTGAAGAGGAAACCACAACTATTGTTGTTCCAGCTCGTTCTGACTCTGCTGTTCAGCATACCTTACCTCCATTTTCAAACATTATGATAATGGAGGTTATTTGTATTACTTATAAAAATATATTTGTATTCCTTGCAATATATTTTTAACAATATCGCAAAATATGGCAAAAATATGAATCATGAGTTATGAATGTAAGGTAAATATTATGTTGATATTAAAACCCCATGCAAGCATGCATAAAGCACTCTAGCACTGGTCATGGAATTTCTGAGAATGTTAAACGCCATGCACACGCTCTGCTTACCTTACAGCATGCTCTACATACAGCATGCTCTGCATACAGCATGCTCTGCATACAACATGCTCTGCATACAGCATGCTCTGCATTCAGCATGCTCTGCATACAACATGCTCTACATACAGCATGCTCTGCATACAGCATGCTCTGCATACAACATGCTCTGCATACAGCATGCTCTGCATTCAGCATGCTCTGCATACAACATGCTCTGCATACAGCATGCTCTGCATTCAGCATGCTCTGCATACAACATGCTCTACATACAGCATGCTCTGCATACAGCATACTCTGCATACAACATGCTCTGCATACCTTACCGTATGCTTCTCAGTCACACATCTTTGGTTGTTGCCAACTCACTAGACTGTCAAGCAGTTTCATAACGTTGCCTTCTAGTCTGCTGCTTTTGCACCAGTGAAACCCTCACTGAGAGAACTTAGCTTTTCTCGGATATGGTCCCTGTAGATGAGAAAGTGCTTTTCTCCCTCCTTCTGATATTCCCTTGAGGACTCTGTCATTTGGAGGGAGCCTTTAGCTGCGTAGCCTCCTATGGACTTTTATTTAAGCATAACATGCTTCCAGGGAAGGTAATGGTTCCACTTCAGTCGCTAATCCCGTCTGTTACCACACCTGCTCCCATAGACCTTGAGCTGTGTTGCAAGACATGCAGTCCAAGCTTAGTCCTTGTTAGAGGATTTTTTGTTTACGGAGTCAATGTGTCACGGGGAAGACGTTCAACAACCAGCAGAAGTGACTTGTTGTGACGCAGTGCGGCAACCTCAGCAACCCGATAAGGAGTTGTCTGTACGACCCAGACAGTCTAGACAGATTCGGGTTGTCACTGTACTTCCTCGCTTGCCCATGGTTGACAGTTCACAGACTGTGCAGCAGTACCATGATCTTGTGTCCGGCTCCGTCAGACGACTGGCTTTTAAGAGCTCCCACAAGTCGTCGCTGTCTGGAGATTTTCAAATGGACTATGGATCTGACCAAGGAACTGGGCCTCCTGGTCAATTTTGAGGAGTCTCAGCTCGTCCCATCCCAGACCATTGTCTCCTTGGGTATGGATCTTCAGAGTCGAGCTTTTCGGGCTTTTCCGTCGGCCCCAAGGATCTTCCAAGCCCTAGAATGCATCCAGAGCATGCTGAGAAGGAACCGATGCTCAGTCAGGTAGTGGATGAGTCTAACAGGGACACTTTCATCGCTGGCCCTGTTCATCGTGTTAGGGAGACTCCACCTCCCCCCCCTTCAGTATCATCTAGCTGCTCATTGGATAAAGGACATGACGCTAGAGACGGTCTCAGTTCCTGTTTCCGAAGAGAGGAGGTCTTCTCTCGCGTGGTGTAAGAACAGCTTTCTTCTCAAGGAAGTCTACCTTTGGCTGTTCAGAAACACGACCGCCGTCTCCTCTCGGACGCATCAGACACGGGCTGGGGTGCGACTTTGGACGGACAAGAATGCTCGGGAACATGGAATCAGGAGCAAAGGACACTTCACATCAATTGCAAGGAGTTGTTGGCGGTTATTCTGGCCTTGATAAACTTCAAGTCCCTCCAGCTTAACAAAGTGGTGGAGGTGGACTCTGACAACACCACAGCCCTGGCTTACATCTTCAAGCAGGGAGGGACTCTTTCGTGGAAGTTGTTCTAGATCGCAAGGGACCTCCTCATCTGGTCTAAAGATCGAAAGCTAACTGGTAACGAGGTTCATTCAGGGCGGTATGAATGTCATGGCAGATCACCTCAGCCGGAAGGGTCAGGTCATCCCCACAGAGTGGACC
The DNA here is from genome assembly GCF_036898095.1 of Palaemon carinicauda. NCBI lineage: Eukaryota > Metazoa > Arthropoda > Malacostraca > Decapoda > Palaemonidae > Palaemon > Palaemon carinicauda. Next base: position 62,162,232 of record NC_090757.1, on the reverse strand, counting down.
CTTCTCAAGAATGTTTGCAGCAGACTTTGGGCCCTGTGGGGTCAGCCAACCATAGATCTGTTCGCTACCTCGATAACCTAGAGACTCCTGTTGTATTGTTCTCCGATTCCAGACCCAGCAGCAGTTCACGTGGATGCTTTTCTGCTGGATTGGTTCCATCTCGACCTGTATGCATTCCCACCGTTCAAGATTGTCAACAGGGTACTTCAGAAGTTCTCCTCTCGCAAAGGGACACGGCTGACGTTGGTTGGCTCCGCTCTGGCCCGCGAGAGAATGGTTCTTAGAGGTACTGCAATGGCTGGTCGACATTCCCAGGACTCTTCCTCTAGGAGTGAACCTTCTAAGTCTACCTCACGTAAAGAAGGTACACCCAATCCTCCACGCTCTTCGTCTGACTGCCTTCAGACTTTCGAAAGACTCTCAAGAGCTAGGGGCTTTTCGAAGGAGGCAGCCAGAGCGATTGCCAAAGCAAGGAGAACATCCACTCTCAGAATCTATCAGTCTCAAGGGGAAGTCTTCCGTAGCTGGTACAAGACCAATGCAGTTTCCTCAACCAGTACCACTGTAACCCAGATTGCTGACTTCCTGTTATATCTAAGGAAAGTAAGATCCCTTTCAGCTCCTACGATCAAGGGTTACAGAAGTATGTTGGCAGCGGTTTTCCGCCACAGAGGCTTGGATCTTTCCACCAACAAAGATCTACAGGACCTCCCTAGGTCTTTTGAGACCTCAAAGGAACGTCGGTTGTCCACTCCAGGCTGGAATCTAGACGTGGTCCTAAGGTTCCTTATGTCATCAAGATTTGAACCTCTCCAATCAGCCTCTTTTTAGGACCTCACATTAAAAACTCTTTTCCTCGTGTGCTTGACAACAGCTAAAAGAGTAAGTGAGATCCACGCCTTCAGCAGGATCATTGTTTTCACATCTGAAACGGCTACATGTTCCTTGCAGCTCGGTTTTTGCTAAACGAGCTTCCTTCACGTCCTTGGCCTAAGTCGTTCGAGATCCCAAGCCTGTCCAACTTGGTGGGGAATGAACTGAAGAGAGTACTTTGCCCAGTTAGAGCTCTTAGGTACTATCTAAAAAGGTCTTAACCTTTACAAGGACAATCAGAAGCCTTATAGTGTGCTATCAAGAAACCTTCTTTTCCAAGTTCTAAGAACTCAGTTTCTTACTATTCAGGCTTCTGATTAGAGAAACACATTCTCATCTGAAGGAAGAAGACCTTGCTTTGCTGAAGGTAAGGACACATGAAGTGGGAGCTGTGGCTACTTCAGTGGCCTTCAAACAGAGCCATTCTCTGCAGAGTGTTATGGATGCAACCTATTGGAGAAGCAAATCAGTGTTCGCATCATTCTATCTCAAAGATGTCCAGTCTCTTTACGAGTACTGCTACAACCCGTGGCGGACCATTCGTAGCAACGAATGTCGAGTAGGCGAGGGTCTCAGCCACTACATTCCCATAATCCCATAACCTTTTAACCTTTCTCTTGAATACTTTTTATGGGTTGTACGGTCGGCTAAGAAGCCTTCCACATCCTTGTTGATTTGGCGGGTGGTCAATTCTTTCTTGAGAAGCGCCGAGGTTAAAGGTTGTGATGAGGTCCTTTAGTATGGGTTGCAGCCCTGTATACTTTAGCACCTTGAGTGATTCAGCCTTCAAGAGGAACGCTGCGCTCAGTAAGGAAGACGATCTTATTAAAGGCAGAGTAACGGTTCAAGTCGACTTCCTTACCAGGTACTTATTATTTCATTGTTATTGTGGATACTGATTATATGAAATACGGGATACTTAGCTATCCTTTAGTCTTGTACACTGGTTTTTTCACCCACCCCCCTGGGTGTGAATCAGCTACATGATTATCGGGTAAGTTTAATATTGAAAAATGTTATTTTCATTAGTAAAATAAATTTTTGAATATACTTCCCGATAATCATGATTTAATTGACCCACCCCTTCCTCCCCATAGAGAACCAGTGGACCGAGGAAAAAGTGAGGTGGCGTCAACAACAAGTACTGTAGTACCTGGCCACAGGTGGCGCTTGTGAGTACACCCCCTTCCTAGTATAGTGATAGCTGGCGTATCCCTTCCGTAGAATTCTGTCGGGCAACGGAGTTGACAGCTACATGATTATCGGGTAAGTATATTCAAAAATTTATTTTACTAATGAAAATAGACATAATATACATATAACAATTTCCATATCATACAGAAAACATCAGTATTACAGGTATACATTCAGGATCTAACAACGGGAAAAAAATATTACATCCATTGCAAGGTCCAAAATCAATTTAAAAAATATACAAAACTCTCATTGATTTTGGACTACAGGTGTTACCTGATAAAAGCAATTTACTGAATTTATTATAACTGTCATGGTCAAAGTCAATTTACAGTACAACAATAAATACAACAGTTACAGAAACCGTGACTAAATAAAGATTTCCTCACACCACGTGTCCCTTTCCCAGCCTTTCAGATACCCAATGTGGGAATTAAAATATAACTAATAAGAACAAAAAAGGGTAATTACTATCAAAACTTTCTTTCAAAACTGTACCAAGATTAATTCCGTGGGAGATTTATAGTTCTTCTTCTGAGTCTCAAAATTCTGTCTCGGGACATGCGCCGGGATTCAGCAATCTGCTGGCGAGCCATATTACTTTCTCGCAGCACAGGAGACAGGCTAAGCCGGCGACTCTCCAGATACAGGATGGGTGTCTTTAATCGGTCGATAACCTCACATAACAGTTGGTATCTGCGGGTGATCGACATACTTTGAGGTAAACCAGAGACAGAATCCGTAGACTCAGAAGAGGACAATAAAAATCCCGAAAAATCAGGCGATGACTCGGGGCAACTTTGTATTTCGGGCGACCCAAACAGTGCTGTAACGTTCAGGTTTGATATACCTGACTGTGCCACTTCAGCCTCGAGCTCTGACCGGTGTTTTAATCCACCATCAGAATGTAGGAAAGGGTTTAAATTCTGAGGTGACTTAGGAATGGAGGATGGTTCCCTCTCTATAATATTCGTCTGGTCAGTGAGACGAGGTCTCCACTCCAGGACTCGAGACTGAACTAAAGGTAGGTCAAGAACAGGACCCTTTGACCTAGTCCATGGGGGACTAAATCCACTAAAGGTGGGATCTTCAGGCGACAGTCGGTCGTCACAATCGGGTGGCAAAAAGCCGAGAAAGTCATTATCAGGATAAATAGACACTGCCGATTCAGAAACAGGGCTTTCTAAAGTAGCAGGTCTTGACCAATCTGGACTGGAACTCTTGGAACCAACAGAAGGTAGTTCCAATAATGGAATACTGGAAACTTCCCAGAATTCCCAACTCCCCGGAGGATAAACGATACCTTCCTCTTGGAAAGAAGAAGCTAAGAACTGGGGCGTTGGCAATTCAGGAACAGGACAGTGAACCACTGACTCGGGAGACAAAATAGGGGTTTTACACATTCCAGTGGGGCTGTTCTCCCATAGTTGGAGGACCAAATGATCTCGAAACGATTCAGGCTTTAACACAGGAGTCTCATCACAATTTTCCGGAGGATATAACCAAGCATCCAGTGCTTTCTTTCTCTCGTAAGTCCTAGCTGGCTTAAGAATGGGCTTAGGCTGAGTAGTAGCCCTAGTAGGATGGTGACTTTTCCTCTGTCGTCGGGACTTGTTACAATCTCGAGACAGAAGGTAGGACGCCACTACTGCAGCTACCCCATAGGAGTCGCCATCACTACTAGAACTAGAACTCTCAGAGACTTCAGAAGAAACAGGACTGTCATCCATGAGTTCTGGACTACTCAGAGTCTCTGTAACAGGATCAGGACCCTTCGGATACCAGAGAAAGTGCCTCCTAAGATAAACTGGAGGTTCAAACCAGGCCTTTAACTGGATATGGTGAGATTTTACCAGTTCACCATCAGGCAGTCTCTGCAGCTCATAGGTGACCTTATTCTCGTGTACCTTAGTAACACAGAATACCCCCTCAAACCTAGGGATGAGCTTGTTCGTCAGAAGGTGTCCCAACAGGTGCACCTTCTTAAGCACCAGAGAACCCTTTTTAAACGGTTTGTACCGAGGATGTCCTTCCGCCCATGGGTCTCTCGTTTCTGCTGATAGCAACGGGATACTATCAACATTGTGAGCACCCTTCAGTATGTTCTCAGCTGGTGTACAGCTGGTTGTAGCTGAGAACTGCTCGGGATAAGAACTGGTCCCATTTCCGAGATTCCCCAGAAATCACCCTCAGTAACTCACCAATGGTACGATTCACTCGCTCCACTGCACCGTTACTAGAGGGTTTATACGGAGTTGTTTTCACATGAACTACATTATACCGCTCCAACAACTCAGGGCCGTTATCAGTCAATATCCGGACTGGAACTCGAGGAATAACAGGAAAAACTCGGTCTTCAAGCGCCTGGCATATCGTACTGCTCTTCTTATTCCTTATGGGTACTGCCGTTACCCACTTGGAATAATGGTCGACTACCATCAGACACCCAATAAAACCAGTACTGGTTGTTGGGAGACTCACAAGATCCATAGCAACCAATTCAAAGGGAGAAGAGGTCACTATTTTCAAGGTCGGAGGGGCAACCACCTCCCTTGAGACCTTACAAGTCTGACATTCCCAACACGTCCGGCACATATCTCTGATTACATTAATTAAAGATCTGTGCCAGACGAGTCGACGGAGCATTGCAATCATTTTTCCGATCCCCCAGTGAGCATTCTGGAGGTGCGTCTCGGCAACTAGGTCAATCAGGACATTGAAGGTGACTACTGGGACTACTGAGCCGTCTGGGTTCCGCTTCACTAGCAAACCCTGGTGAACTTCCAGGTTTGACCAACATCTTCTATAGGGTAGACAGGAGCGTGGAACTCGAGATGCAGGAACCCCAGAGTAGATCATCTTAATGACAGATTGAATCTGTCGATGATCTCCTTGGATCTTGGACACCTGACTGAAGGACAAAAGAGCATTTCCAGAGAACACTCCCTGATCAGATTCAGGATCAGTTACCTTCATAACAGTGGTCTCGGTATGCAGGGAGGAGACTGAGAGTACCTTGGGAGACAACTGAAGAACAGTAGTGTGGTCATACACCAACTGTTCTCGGGGTGAATCCAGTGTCAGGTAGGCTGCGTCCAGTATATTCCTACCAAGAACATAACAAAAGTTAATGTCTTTGGCAGCTACCACCGCATAGTTAAACAGCGGTAGCCCCCACCCAGAAGGACACTTCACCTCTAACTGGACGTAGCCTAGAATGCTGGTGCAGAAACCAGTCAACCCCTCTAGCTGTTCTCCTGACAGTACCTGGTACTCTATGCCAAGTTGGCTCAGTACAGACTCACTTACTAGACAAACCTGTGCACCTGTATCAACAAGAGCACAAAATAAGGTCTCCTGCATCATTACTATACCTACTGCCGAGTGTTGAGACACATGGGTACAACTGGACTGACGAGGTGCCTTTTCTGTCACGTACTGGATTACAGGACAATCCTCCGGCGCTTCCTGATCATCAGTGATCAAGCCCTCAGCGTCACGAACACGAGATTTTACCTCCGCCTTATGGCCCAGAATCACGTCAGTTGGAGGGACGTAATTGCGGAGCTCAATCAGAGGATTAAAATGCACTCCAGACAGACACTGAAGATGCACACACTGAGGCTCAGTCACGGATGGATCACGATAGACTACGGGACAAGTGGGACCCCAATGGACCCAGATTTCCAGGTTCAATAACTTTGATGCTGCCAATAGCAACTCCAGAGCTGGGACTGTACCTGGAAATCTCATTGCCTTGATCCTGTTCCTGCTGGTCTTGTCCAGTTTGAAGCCTAGTCGACCGGCGTCTTTCAGAAAATGCTGAACTAAGGCATCCCGGAGCTTGGCTCCCTTCAGCGGAGAGTCGGGTGCGACACCTGACCCTTCTGTCCAGCAGTTCACGACTAGCTCCAAGGATTCGATGAGAGAATCTGGACCACCACGAACCTCCTTATACAAGGCCAGTCCAGTAGGCAACTTCGGAGTGCTGGGTTCAGTAGCTAACAGATAGTCAGTCAATGCGGGCCAGCGGGATAACCAGTCAGCTGCGGCATTCTGATCTCCTGAGACAGTAATTAACAATAAAGTTAAATTCGGACAGGTCCTCCAGTGTCCGTGCTAGACGACTGTCTACCATCTTCATGTCATGAAGGTACATCAGGGGACGGTGATCAGAATGGATCACGAAGAACTGACCATAAAGGAAGGCCCTGAAGGTTTTCACTCCCCATCGCAGAGCAGCCAACTCACGCTCAATGGTAGAGTAACGGGTCTCGCAGTCAAGGAAAGTCATGGAGTCGTACGCTATCACCCGACGCTCCCCTGGATGCTCCAAGGACTCCTGGCACAGACAAGCACCAGCACCTTCACCCGAAGCGTCAACAAACAACTCCAAGGGTTTAGCATCAGCGGAGTAGTCAGGGTATGACAACATAATGTCCTCTTTGATCAATTCCTTCAAGCGCACAAAGGCACTGTCCATTTCTGCAGTCCACTTCAGTTTCCTAGTTCCTTGAGATTTTTGTCCTCCAGTCTTCGCAGATAATGGTTTGGCTATCTGTGAGCACATGGTCGGTTTAGGGAAGTCTTCCACTTTCTGGATGTATTCTGGTAGCTTACGCATACCAGAACGTCCAACCAGATGACCAAGATACTGGACCTCGGCTTGAACCCAAGAACACTTCCCGAGTTTTATCTTGAGTCCGTGCTTCTGGAGAGTAGCCAAAACTCGTTCTACCAGTTTCAGGTGTTCCTCGAAAGAAGACCCAAGTATCAATATGTCGTCAATGTAGACAACCACCTTGGCTTTCGAGAACTCTTGGAGAATACTCTGCATTTCTCTCTGGAACACTGCAGGTGCATTTTTCAGTCCAAACGATAAGCGTCTGAACTGCCAGTGTCCAAAGGCAGTAGAGAAAGCCGTGTATTCCTTACTGTTCTCTGCCAACGGTAACTGGTAGTATCCACGAACCAGGTCAAGGGTTGTAAAGTATTTGACTCCTTGAAGTCCAAATACAGAGTCGGCCATGTTAGGCATCGGGAACTTATCAGAGACAGTCACCTTATTCAGTCTACGGTAGTCCACACACAACCGTATACTATTGTCCTTTTTTCGGACTGGAACAATGGGTGAAGACCAAGGAGAGATGCTGGGTTCAATAATACCCAGTTCATGCAACTCCTTGCACTGTTCCTCGATGGCGTCAGCGACGGGTTTGGCAAACCGTCGAACTCTCTGATAAATGGGCGTCTCGTCATACAGGTGGATGCGTATTGGTGTGCTTGAGCACTCTCCCACATCATCATCACCAGTACTGATGACTGGAAGATGACGTCGAAGCATTTGACAAAACTGGTCCTTCTGAGAAGAGTCCAGTTCGTCGGAGATAGACAGATTGTCTATCTCTTCCAATACGCTCGGTTCAGGAGTCAGGTCACACTCCTGCGCTATCAGGCAGGATAGAGGAGCATCCACCATTACCATGGTGAACACTTTCCCCAAGAGATCGCCCTTCTTGATCTTGGCAGTTTCTTCAGATGAACCCTTGATTAAAACTGAGGCTTTTCCATCTTTCAGTTCGAGGATGCCAGGAATTGCTGTAACTTTCCTTGACAGACCGTGGGTTATGATGTTGCCATCATAATACATTTCCGGCCAACAGTTGGTCGGACAAGCAGGGCACCTAAAAGACGTGTCAAGTCCCTTAGGAAAGTTAACACTAACTGGAACAAGTACTGGCTCAATACTGGCAATCTTCATTGAATCGGTTGCGTGGACATCAAGTGCATAAAGCACTTGCTGACAACAGGCTCCACGTATCGGGACATAATACTCCCAAAGAGGCTCTTGGGGAGTACTGCCAACGCTCAGCCGATTTCGGGCTCCGTCAACGATCACCCCATTTGCTCTCAAGAACTGGTAACCAAGCACTACGTGCTCAGCCATGGTTCCTGAAGGCACTACATGGAACACACCCGGGGCGAATGTCATTCCATGCAGTATAGGGGTCAACAGTACAGTACCTAGGGTCTTAGGTCCTGTTTGCCCTAAACCCTTCAGTCCAATGGTGTTGGGTACCATCTGCAGCTGGTAATCGAGTCAATGAGAGCATCCAACGCTCCCGATGGAAACTCAGACATGGTCACTGGTACAACCTTGAGTGGTACAGGAGCCAACTGCGCCAGGTTAACCCTACGAAGGGTTTTCAATACAGCCTCAGTTTCTGCTTTCTCCCTGGAGGAGTCAGTTGGAGAAGCTCTGGACTGTGTCGAGGACAGGTTATCACAGGCCAATCCTGAAAGAGCCATTGGAGGTGCAATGACTTTTTCAGGTTGAGGGGTAACCTTGGAAATCGAGATTTCCAAGGCTGCCGCCGGAATACTAGGAGCATGCACCCTAGCACTCACACCCTCCTTCGATGTAGCCCCATCTTCTACACCGAAGGCCTGGTGTTTAAAGCCCTATGATACTCCTCAGTTCTTGACTTCCTGGGCTTTGCCTTCTTGCTCTTCTTCTTCTTCCCCACAGTCCGAGAAGGAGCACTGGACTCGCTCCCACTTTGGGTCTCCTGGCTACTGGTTGATCCAGAATAGGATGACGGGGTCGGAGTAGCATTCACGGGTACTGCTCTCCACCTTGAAGGAGTCTGGACAGAGGTAGTCTCCCTCCCAGGGCTGTGGGCATTAGCTGTGTTCTGGACAGGTGATCTGCTCATAACCGGCGCCTGTCGTCCACACTGTGCCACATGATGGTTGGACGAGCCACAACGTAGGCAGAGGTTGAGGCGTCTGCGACACTCGTCCACCAAGTGCCCTGGTTTTCGGCACCAGGCACAGTACCTCCTCTGGAATTGGGGAGATCTATCCGGGGTGCGCGATGGTGGCAGGCGCACTTCCACAGGTGCAGGTTTGGGGACCGGTCGAGGAGGAGTGCGTAAATACGCTCTGTCAGGTCCAGGTGAACGGCTGGGGGCAGCCATGGCAACCCTGTCGGCATATGAGCCGTGCCATGACTGTCCCACACGACTGATGGCCAAATCCTCTGCCTTCTGGCTTCGCTGACGGGATGCCTCGTCGAGAACACTCAACAGGTGTAGAACATCCTGCCAAGTGGCCTGACGGCCAGCGGAGACATTAATGGTGGCCAGAGACTGTTCCAGCCAACTCGCAGCTCTGCTCGGAACAGTTCTGAGGAGCTTCCGCCTAAGCTCCCTCCGGTCCAAACTACGGCGAGGATGGGCAGACTTGTACAGGGAGGCTAACCGGACGGCGTAGATTTTCAGCAGTTCGCCCTCGCCACAGGTAGCACTGCTGAACCGGGCCTTCCTGCCCGCATCACGCCTCTCTCGGGCTTCTCGGCACCAGTCGAGGAGGCGTTCCTTCATGTCGGGGTATGAGACCTCGGGACCCCCCATGGCTGAGAACGCCTCATGAATTTCTCCCTTCAGAAATTTCCCGAGATCAACAGTCCATCGACCAGAGCTTCCTGCGGTATACTTACTGGCACAGTAGGCCTCGAAATCCCTCAGGAATCGGGCAAAACTCTGGCCAGTTTCCAGCTGGAAGATTCCAGGCTTGGGGTTCCTCCTGGAGTCAAGAACCTTGATAAGATCAGACAGACTGCGTTCTGTCTGGAGGGACTGGACATGGTCGGTGGAGACAGTGTCTTCTGAGATGACACTGAGACAGGAGCTAGAAGTGTCACTACCAGAATCTTCACTGGTAGACTCCTGTGATGAAGATGTCATTTCAGGTATGGCTGGTCTAGCTCTTTCCTTGGCCTGGCGTCTCCGCTTTGGGATAGCTCCTGTCTGGGCAAGAACTGCCTCAGCGGTAGCTGCTGGAGCCTTTTCTGGCCTACTGGCTTCAACTAGATTGTCCAGGAACTGCTCCCCTAGTCTACTGGCTGCAGGCTCTGGTGGACTAACAGAGTTAGTTGCCAGAACAGGCGAGGAAGCAAGCAGTCCACTTGGGACAGGAGACTCCCAGAAGCCTGGTACAGGGGGGATTAACGATGTGAACCCTGGAGGGGGCTGGAGTCCTCCAATCAGTGGCTCTGTTCCAGTCACTGGAATTGCCAGACCATTGTAATTTGGCCAAGCTGGGGATGTAGCAGGAGCACTGGTGGTCACTGTAGTCGTGACCCCAGTGGCAACGTGGCACATTGGTGACGGCTCCACACTCTTCAGGGCCGCTACTTCAAGTGTCAGGGACTTGACCTGAGTTGCCAGGTCACTGACAATCTGGATAAGACTCGTCACATCCCGGCTCAGGCTCTTCTTAGCCTTTCGGCGCTTACTGGATGACGATGCCATCACTAAAGGTTGGTGTTTCCCGGGTCTGGGCAAGAAAAATTATGTAGTGGTTTGCGGACTGTGGCCAGAGGTAGCACCCGAACTGCCTAGTGTCCGAATGCCGACCACAACCCGACGTTCACTACACAAAAAATATACAACAGTGGAATACCCAAAAACCTGAGTAACAGTTCAACAGACCGGAGTACTGGGCACCACCCCTTGATTTATACTGGGCAAGGGGACCCAGCTAGAACCTGACTTACCCGTTTGCTTCTCCTCCCTTTTGCTTGCTGATCATAAGTACAAGTATAAGAACATTAGGTGAAAGGAAATATTATAAGTTATTTGAAAGATTAAAAAACAGTGGCTGAGTAGGGGGGCTGTGGTGGGAGGTTTCTGAAATTAAAGGCTGTATACTTAAAAACAAAAAAAATGTTTATTTGGAAAAACTAATAGGAATAATATTACAATATATCAACTAGAATAAATAATCAAAGGAAAAATTAGCATCCCTTTCGTAAAACTTCAGCATCCGGGTAACAATTTAAACTCATTACACAAACAAGATTTCCACTGGGGGGACACTCATAAGTGTTCCTATACAGTTCAAGTATAACCAGGGGCACTTCTAACCGTGTATCTATTTGGGCAAGTACCAGTATGCCATCTATAAAGAACATATAACGGTGAAAAATACAGTACCACAATTTTCCCTAAATCAATACTGTTCTCATCAATCTCCCGTCCACCATTGGGATGCAAAGTCACTTAAACAGTCCTAATTTCTGAAAAGTACAGCCGCATACTATGTCGTACAGGTCTGTGCGGGCCCACCATCACAATGTCTCGAAAAGTTTGTCAACAGCACATTTGAAATCTCTCAATCTTGGAAGGGGTTTTGAATAAGTCTGAATTCATACTAAACTCAAAAGTCACCCTCTTCCTAACATCGGAATTCACTTCTTGGGCCTCTGACCAGATATGCCATTTCCATAGCTCATGTTAACTATTTAATGTTCATGACACACTCTCATATAGCAACACAGTAGCTTACGTCTAGTTACAAGGTATGGATATAGAACAGCATCACAGACTAGTACAGACTGATAACAGGAAATATTCTAAATTTGCTCTCCCTTACACTCCCTACTGAGTGTAGGGGCTGCTGTCAATACCTGGAAAGGAACAATAACACATTAAGACATTTTTGGAAAAAGGGGGGCTTGAGGGATACAAAAGAAAAAAATAAAATCAAATATATTTCATACACACACAAACCACTAAAGTTTTCTCAGTCACAAACCCTTATATATTGCAAGGTAAGTATAAGATCTTCATGGTAACCTCATTATGTAAGAAAAGAAGATATTAGAAGGTGGAAAGCACACCCGAAAATGGTTATGAATAAAGATTTTACATTGGAAGAGGCTATAGATATGAGTGAACTTTCTGAAAGTTAGAATATTGTAAAGAATCTTTAGAACTTTGAAGTGCCAGGTCAGGATGGAATAATATATTTTAAAATACCTATAGAATACCTTATACAAAATTATGAAGCACAGAAGATATATGTCATGTGATTGGAATCCGGCGATCCCGTGCGCGTGAGGAACCATCTGGTGAGGGAGAAAAATGACTGAAACTAACATGGTTTTTTTTTATTTTGAATATCCTCAGCTGTTTTATTAATCATTTCAGCAACTTTTAAGTTTGGAGGCATTCAGATACATGTAATTGATTTTTATAGTATAACTTTCACATGAGTTTTTAATACACTTTGCACCTAGAATACCAGTAGATTATTTACTATGTTGATATTAATTATTGCAGTTTGATCGTTATTATATTGTCAATTTGTTATCTTAAGAATTCTTTATTGTTTTTCCTGTTAAAATTTGATAAATTAAGACTACACATAAATGCACTTGAAAGAACCCATTTAAAACTATTTCTCCTCTAGTTTATCATGTTTGCAATCTTTTATGAAAAATATGGCTTTTTGTTACCCCACACTAAATAGAACATCAAAACGTATTTAATTAAAGTAATATTTTCAATATTAATCTTACCCGATGATCATGTAGCTGTCAACTCCGTTGCCCGACAGAAATCTACGGTCGGGATACGCCAGCGATCGCTATCCAGGTGGGGGTGTACTTCAACAGCGCCATCTGTGGTCAGGTACTCAAGTACTTCTTGTCAACAAGAACTCAATTTTTCCTCTGTCGTGCCGCCGGCAAGACCTACTTGGATACGCTGTTGATTTTGGAGTCTTTTGTTCACGATTTGGTGATGTATTTGCTCTAAAGTTTAGCCTTCGCTGTTCAGGAAGCTTTATCCTTAGCTTAGCAAGCTTTTGGAATTAATTTGACTTATTGGTTAACGAACTTTGCTTAATTTTGGAATTCCCCCTTGACTACTTCTAAATTCAAGATGTCTGACCATTCCCAAGTTCCTAAATACAGGCAGTGTAGTGTTAGGACTTGTACTAGGCGTCTTCCGAAGGCCTCTATAGATCCTCACACCGTATGTTCCAATTGTAGGGGTAAATCCTGTCAATTGGAAGATCGATGTGGGGAATGTGCTGGGCTTTCGGAATTCGATTTTAATGAATTCCTCAGATATGCACGTAGGTTAGAGAAGGAGAGAGATAGGAGGAGTTCTTCTCGCTCTGTGGATTTTTCCTCTCCCCATGCCCCTCAACCTTTTCCTTCCCCTGTGGTGGTGACTCCCGAACCTGCTACGAGTGCTCAGCCTGCAATGGCTGATATGTTGCGTGCCATTCAGGCTCTCGGTGATAAGGTGGAGTCGTTGGTTAGTAACCGCAATCAGCTCTTGGCAGATGTCAGAGAGCTGAAAGCGAAGAGTGCAGTGGGAAGTGTTAGTGCTAGTGATGTGCATAGTGTCAGTGTCAGTGTTTTGCATGAGGGTACATCTGTGCGTGCCAGTCGTCCTCCCAGTCCGGGACCTCTTGCAAGCTCCCAAGCCCAGGGGAGAAGCAATGTCGAAGGACCAAAGGGTTCGGCAGGCCTTGATCGGCGCACGGATGTATCCTCAGTGGTTGCGGACGCATCTGTTAAGGATCGTTCCATCCACATACAGACGAATGAGCCCTTACATTCCTCGTCTGTGGAAGAGGTTTCCAGGAGGAAACGGTGGACCAAGGTCTCACGACCGCTCAAACGTAAGGTCCCTTCCGAGCTTGTCCAACGGCCCAGGTGTAGCCACTGGGTCAGTTCGGACTCGCCACAGTCATCTGATGACTGCACACCTCCCAAGAGAGGTAGAGTGGTCCCTCAACAGGCTACTGCTCCGTCTGTTGTTGCTCCAACCACAGTAGACCCTAAGTGGTCCATGCTGCAGACTATGCAGTCTCAGCTTGCGGCTTTCATGCAGGAGTATCATGCCGAGAAGGTTAACTCCTCTCCTGTTAGCCTACAACCCGCAGAGGTTGTGCGCTCAGCAGATACTGCGGCTGCCCGCTCCCACACACCACCTGTGAGAGCTCCTCCACCGATGCGCAGTCCTCCCTGCCAGACGCATGTTCTTGCTGCACCATCTGCTAACATGCGTGAGCTGCCGCATCAGGAGTTGCCGGGTTCCAGCACTATGCGGCATTCTCCTCAGCCCATGCAGCATGCTCTGCAGACCTTACAGCATGCTCCGCATACCATGCAGCATGAGCCGCATACCTTACAGCATGCTCTGCATACCATACCGCATGCTCCTCAGCCCACCGCAGACCCTCCCTCACACCAGCCCTCTGCTTTTGTTGTTGCCAGCGCGCAGACTGTCCAGCAGAGGCATGATGTTGGATCCGCAGGTACGCATGCACCCGTTCTGCAGGATTCAGCCGGTCAGCTTGCTGCTCTGCCTTTGCCACTCACAACTCAACTTTCGGATGATGATGTATCGGATGATGAAGCTGCTCATCTGGATGAACCTCACTCTGATGTTGAAGGACACAAGTATTCGCCACCTTCCTTAGACTTTCGCAAGGTCCTTGCTTTGTTCAGGGACTTGTATCCTGAACATTTTGTGTCTGCAACCCCTCGTTCTCCTCCCTCCGAGTTTGCTCGGGGCATGCAGTCTGCTGCGCCTGCCTTCACCAAGCTTGTTCTCGCCAGATCATCTAGGAGAGCTTTGAGGGTTATGGGGGACTGGTTGCATTCCAAGAAGCAACTGGGAAGGACCTCTTTTGTGTTTCCTCCTCCCAAGCTTGCTTCTAAGTCAAGCGTCTGGTATGCCACGGGAGAGGAACCTGGCTTGGGGGTTCCTGCCTCTGCCCAGGCCGACTTCTCAAGTCTGGTTGACTCTCCCCGCAGGTTGGCTATGAGACGTTCGAAGATCTGCTGGTCCTTTTCAGATCTTGATCATCTGTTGAAGGGAGTCTTTCGTGCCTTCGAGATATTCAACTTCCTCGATTGGTGTTTGGGAGCCTTAAGCAGGAAGACTTCCCCTTCAGATAAGGACTCGGCCATGCTGATCATGTCTAGCATGGACAAGGCAATTCGGGATGGGTCTGGTGAACTTGCGGCTTCATATGTATCAGGAGTCCTCAAGAAGAGAGAACATCTTTGCTCCTTCTTATCTGCTGGTATCACTCCTTGCCAGAAGTCTGAGTTGTTGTTTGCTCCTCTCTCCAAGTGTCTGTTTCCGGAGGAGTTGATTAAGGGGATGGCTGCCTCACTTATCCAGAAGGACACTCATGATCTGATGGCTTCTTCTGCACGTAAGGCTAAAACCTTACCTTCCGTGCCTAGACCCTTCCGCCCTGCAGCAGTTGATACACCTGCTTCTAGGTTCATCCCGCCCTTTCGTGGCAGAACCTCCAGCAGAGGAGGTACCCGTGCAGACAGTCACCGTGGCAAGTCCAAGAAGGGTTCCAAGTCCGCAAAAGGCAAGTTTTGACTGCCTTCCTCTCCAGACAGCTGTAGGAGCCAGACTCAAGACCTTCTGGCAAGCTTGGGAGAGCAGAGGCGCAGACGCTCAGTCTGTGAAGTGGCTAAGGGAGGGATACAGAATTCCGTTCTGCCGCAATCCCCCTCTAGCTACATCTCCCATCAACCTCTCTCCCAACTACAAGGAGAAGGACAAGAGGCTAGCGTTGCAACAAGAGGTGTCGCTCTTGCTACAAAAGGAAGCAGTGGTCATAGTCCGGGATCATCAATCCCCGGGCTTTTACAACCGTCTCTTCCTGGTAGCCAAGAAGACAGGAGGTTGGAGACCGGTGCTGGACGTCAGTGCTCTCAATGCTTTTGTCACCAAGCAGACGTTCACGATGGAGACGACGAAGTCGGTCCTAGCAGCGGTCAGGCAGGAGGACTGGATGGTCTCGTTAGACCTGAAAGACGCATACTTTCACGTCCCCATCCATCCAGACTCCCAACCTTTCCTGAGATTCGTCTTTGGAAAGGTTGTGTACCAGTTCCAAGCCCTGTGCTTTGGCCTAAGCACGGCACCTCTTGTGTTTACCAGACTGATGAGGAATATTGCGAAATTCCTTCACTTGGCAGACATCAGAGCCTCCCTCTATTTAGACGACTGGCTTTTAAGAGCTCCCACAAGTCGTCGCTGTCTGGAGAATCTCAGATGGACTATGGATCTGACCAAGGAACTGGGCCTCCTGGTCAATTTAGAGAAGTCCCAGCTCGTCCCATCCCAGACCATTGTCTACCTGGGTATGGAGATTCAGAGTCGAGCTTTTCGGGCTTTTCCGTCGGCCCCAAGGATCAACCAAGCCCTAGAATGCATCCAGAGCATGCTGAGAAGGAACCGATGCTCAGTCAGGCAGTGGATGAGTCTAACAGGGACACTATCATCGCTAGCCCTGTTCATCGAGTTAGGGAGACTCCACCTCCGCCCCCTTCAGTATCATCTAGCTGCTCACTGGATAAAGGACATGACGCTAGAGACGGTCTCAGTTCCTGTTTCCGAAGAGATGAGGTCTACTCTAACGTGGTGGAAGAACAGCATTCTTCTCAAGGAAGGTCTACCTTTGGCTGTTCAGACCCCCGACCACCGTCTCTTCTCGGACGCATCAGACACGGGCTGGGGTGCGACTTTGGACGGACAGGAATGCTCGGGAACATGGAATCAGGAGCAAAGGACACTTCACATCAATTGCAAGGAGTTGTTGGCGGTTCATCTGGCCTTGATACACTTCAAGTCCCTTCAGCTAAACAAGGTGGTGGAGGTGAACTCCGACAACACCACAGCCTTGGCTTACATCTCCAAGCAGGGAGGGACTCATTCGAGGAAGTTGTTCGAGATCGCAAGGGACCTCCTCATCTGGTCAAAAGATCGAAAGCTCACGCTGGTAACGAGGTTCATTCAGGGCGATATGAATGTCATGGCAGATCCCCTCAGCCGGAAGGGTCAGGTCATCCCCACAGAGTGGACCCTTCACAAGAATGTTTGCAGCAGACTTTGGGCCCTGTGGGGTCAGCCAACCATAGATCTGTTCGCTACCTCGATGACCAAGAGGCTCCCGTTGTATTGTTCTCCGATTCCAGACCCAGCAGCAGTTCACGTGGATGCTTTTCTGCTGGATTGGTCCCATCTCGACCTGTATGCATTCCCGCCGTTCAAGATTGTCAACAGGGTACTTCAGAAGTTCGCCTCTCACAAAGGGACACGGCTGACGTTGGTTGCTCCCCTCTGGCCCGCGAGAGAATGGTTCACAGAGGTACTGCAATGGCTGGTCGACGTTCCCAGGACTCTTCCTCTAAGAGTGGACCTTCTACGTCAACCTCACGTAAAGAAGGTACACCCAAACCTCCACGCTCTTCGTCTGACTGCCTTCAGACTATCGAAAGACTCTCAAGAGCTAGAGGCTTTTCGAAGGAGGCAGCCAGAGCGATTGCCAGAGCAAGGAGGACATCCACTCTCAGAGTCTATCAGTCTAAGTGGGAAGTCTTCCGAAGCTGGTGCAAGGCCAATGCAGTTTCCTCAACCAGTACCACTGTAACCCTGATTGCTGACTTCCTGTTACATCTAAGGAACGTAAGATCCCTTTCAGCTCCTACTATCAAGGGTTACAGAAGTATGTTGGCAGCGGTTTTCCGCCACAGAGGCTTGGATCTTTCCACCAACAAAGATCTACAGGACCTCCTTAGGTCTTTTGAGACCTCAAAGGTACGTCGGTTGTCCACTCCAGGCTGGAATCTAGACGTGGTCCTAAGGTTCCTTATGTCATCAAGATTTGAACCTCTCCAATCAGCCTCTTTTAAGGACCTCACATTAAAAACTCTTTTCCTCGTGTGCTTGGCAACAGCTAAAAGAGTAAGTGAGATCCACGCCTTCAGCAGGAACATAGGTTTCACATCTGAAACGGCTATATGTTCCTTGCAGCTCGGTTTTTTGGCTAAAAACGAGCTTCCTTCACGTCCTTGGCCTAAGTCGTTCGAGATCCCAAGCCTGTCCAACTTGGTGGGGAACGAACTGGAGAGAGTACTTTGCCCAGTTAGAGCTCTTAGGTACTATCTAAGGTCAAAACCTTTACGAGGACAATCAGAAGCCTTATGGTGTGCTATCAAGAAGCCTTCTCTACCAATGTCTAAGAACGCAGTTTCTTACTACATCAGGCTTCTGATTAGAGAAGCTCATTCTCATCTGAAGGAAGAAGACCTTGCTTTGCTGAAGGTAAGGACACATGAAGTGAGAGCTGTGGCTACTTCAGTGGCCTTCAAACAGAACCGTTCTCTGCAGAGTGTTATGGATGCAACCTATTGGAGAAGCAAGTCAGTGTTCGCATCATTCTATCTCAAAGATGTCCAGTCTCTTTACGAGAACTGCTACACCCTGGGACCATTCGTAGCAGCGAGTGCAGTAGTAGGTGAGGGCTCAGCCACTACATTCCCATAATCCCATAACCTTTTTAACCTTTCTCTTGAATATGAATACTTTTTATTGTTGTTTTTGGGTTGTACGGTCGGCTAAGAAGCCTTCCGCATCCTTGTTGATTTGGCGGGTGGTCAATTCTTTCTTGAGAAGCGCCTAGGTTAGAGGTTGTGATGAGGTCCTTTAGTATGGGTTGCAGCCCTTTATACTTCAGCACCTAAGAGTCGTTCAGCATCCTAAGAGGACCGCTACGCTCAGTAAGGAAGACGTACTTAATAAAGGCAGAGTAATGGTTCAAGTCGACTTCCTTACCAGGTACTTATTTATTTTATGTTATTTTGAATAACTAATAAAATGAAATACGGGATACTTAGCTTCTTTGTTAACATGTATGCTGGTCTCCACCCACCACCCTGGGTGTGAATCAGCTACATGATCATCGGGTAAGATTAATATTGAAAAATGTTATTTTCATTAGTAAAATAAATTTTTGAATATACTTACCCGATGATCATGAATTAAAGAACCCGCCCTTCCTCCCCATAGAGAACCAGTGGACCGAGGAGAAAATTGAGTTCTTGTTGACAAGAAGTACTTGAGTACCTGACCACAGATGGCGCTGTTGAAGTACACCCCCACCTGGATAGCGATCGCTGGCGTATCCCGACCGTAGATTTCTGTCGGGCAACGGAGTTGACAGCTACATGATCATCGGTTAAGTATATTCAAAAATTTATTTTACTAATGAAAATAACATTTTAGAAAGTTGTTCAGCTTCAGGTTTGGTTATGAATAGATTTGATGTATTGGGCTGTAGCATTCCCAATACAGTAATACCTCTGAGATCAAACGCCCCAGAACTCGAACAATTCGGTAATCAAAATATTTTTTTACTGGAGATTGAACAAAATTTCAGCGAATGAACAACTTGAAAGAAACCCTATTGGTTTAAATGCTTAGTTAAAGTGATCGATACATCCGTAACAGGCAACTGATCCAGTTCTTGTGATCCAGTTTTTGTGTAGATCTTGCCCAGTTCAAACTCCAAAAAATTCTTCTGTTGATGCATTTTTAGTTTCCTTTATTTAAGTGTTTAGTGGTTATTCACACAAAATAGCTCCTAAGATGTGTAATAGTAGTGGTGATAAGAAAAAACGGAAGGGTTTGAGAACCATTATAAAACTAAGAAAGTAGATAATTGAAAAGGCAGAAAGAGGTGTCCGTATGACGGACATTTCCAAAATGTATGGTACATTATACAGAATTCCATTATCTGCTTGATTTTGAAAATGAAACGAGACATCAAAGAAGCTAATGTAGCAAAACGAGTGTCATCTCTGTCTAAGCAAAGAACTAGACCATCAAAGAAATTATGCCCCCTGTGGCCGCGGGGCATAACAACAATTAGAAAAGCACCAACGTATCCCTGCATGTCTTAAGAGGCGACTCAAAGGTACGGGGCGAGGGGACTGGGAATCCCCTCTCTTGAATAGTTACTTCCTGTCAGATATCAAAGAAGAGCTGGGGCGAGAGTGATTGCTCCCCACTCTCTAGTTTTAGGGTGTCTGAATGTCATGATGTCATAGTACAATAGAGAGTAAAAGATGTGAGATTGGAAGTATGTTATGGAATAGAAGGATGGATATATTGCCCTTGTGGGAGACAAAGAAAAAAGGGAAGGGTGAAGTGATAGGTATAGTGTCTTGGATTGAAAATGGAAGAACAAGAGAAGGTGTGGCTTTATTACTGAGTGAATGGATGACGGGTAAAGTAGTGGAATGGAAGGAGGTATCATCTAGGCTAATGTGAGTAAGGGTTAGGTTGGGCAGGGAATTTTGGGCTTTTGTTAGTGTGTATTGGCCAGGTTGTGAGAAAAGTGAGGAAGAGCAACCTAAATTTTGGAGTGAATTAACTAGGTGTGTAGAAGGAATTATGTACTTGTGATTGATGACTTGAATGCCAGAAAGGGTGCTGGAGAGGTGAAAGGTGTCATTGGGAAGTGTGGCACACCTGCTGAAAATGAGAGTTGTGAAAGGCTGCTAATTATGTGTGTTGAACAAGATCTAATGATAAGTTGTATTTTTTTATCAAAGAGAAATATATAAATAAATATACTGTACATGGGTAAGAGTGGAAAATGGAAGAATGGTAGAAAGGGCATCAAGGGATTATGGGTTAACAACAAGAAGGATGTTTGAAAGATTGAAAGATGTGCATGTGTTTATGGGTATGGATAATGGTATGTGATCATTTTTTGGTTGAAGGAAAATGAGTTGTAGCAAAAGAATGGGGAGATAAAGTGTGGGATATAAAAGGGAGGTAGTGAAGGTTGAAGAGTGGAAAAAACCTAAAGGCAAGAGTGAATATCAAGAAAGGGTGGAAGTGGCATATGGCAGGGTGAAAATGAGAGAAACTGGTGATCTGGAGAAGGAATGAAAGTTAGTAAAAGAAAATCTTGTTGAACCTTCAAGTGATGTGTGTGGCTAGAGGATTGCTGGAGGCAGCATGAGAAATGGTAGTGAATGGTAGGATGAAGGAATGAAGATGAAAGTGGAAGAGAATAAGAGGGCATTTGAAGAATGACTGCAGAGTAATAGAGTGTTGAGAAGTATGAAAGATATAGAAAGAAACATGAAAGTGGCATGCAAGGTAGCTGAGGCAAAGAGGTCAGTTGACTGGAGTGGGGTCAGGTATTGTGTGGTTAGTATGGAGAGAATAAGAAGTTTTGGAAAGAAGTGAAGAGAGTAAGAAAGGGTGGCTCGAAAAATAAAGAGACCTGTGAAAGATGAAAATGGGAGGTTTTTGAAAGGAGATGAGGCAAGGAAAAGGTGGGCTGAATATTTTGAAAGGTTGCTGAATGTTGAGGGTAAAGGGGAGGCACATGTAATTGCAATTGCTGTTGCAGGGTGTAGGTGCTAGTGATTGGAGATTAGAATGAGAGAGAGATTACAAGAGGAAATGAAGAGAGCACCAAATGAAACGAGAGCAGGAAAAACACTTGGTATGGATGGTATGAGGGCTGAGATGATGGGTGACTACTTGAATGGTTGGTGAGATTGGATTGTTTAATATATGTTTTATGTTGTAAATGGTACCAGTGGACTGGGTGTGCGCATATACTGTTCCGTTATACAAAGGTAAGGGAGGTGTGCATGAGTCTTGTAATTCTAGGGGTATTAGTTTGTTAAGTGTGGTTGGGAAAGTTTATGATAGTGTTCATTAATAGGATTAAGGATAAAACAAGGGATGAATTCTTAGAAGTGCAGGGGTTTTAGGAGAGGTAGAGGATGGATGGATCAGATTTTTACTGTTTGGCAGATATGTGAGAAATATTTAGCAAAAGGTAAGGAGGTGTATGTTGTATTTATGGATCTGGAGAAAGGTTATGATAGACTTGGTAAGGAAGCAATGTGGAATGTGATGAGATTATATGGAATTCATGGAAGTTTGTTTAATGCAGTGAATTGTTTATACATAGGTAGAAAAGATCATATTAGGATAGGAAATGAAGTGAGATATTGGTTTCTGGTGAGAGTGGGGCTTAGACAGGGTTGTGTGATGTAACCATGGTTGTTCATTTTGTTTGATGGTGAAGTTGTAAGAGAGATAAATGCTCAAGTGCTTGGTTGAACATTGAAACTGATAGATGAGTGATCATGAGTGGGAGGTGAATCAATTGTTGTTTGTGGATGATACTGTATTGGTTGCAGACTTGGAGGAGAAGCTGGGTCAATTAGTGACAGATTAGAAGGGTGTGTGACAGAAGGAAATGGAGAGTTATTGTGGGTAAGAGTGAGGTTATGAGATACACGAGAAGCGAGAAGGGAAGGTGGTGCTAGATTGAATGTTTTATTGAATGGAGTTACTTGAGGAAGTAAATCTGTCTAAACAATTGGGGCCTGTTATTGCTGCAAATGGTGGAGTAGAAGCAGATGCACATCAGAGAGGGATTGAAGGATGTAAAGTGTTGGGGGCAGTGAAGGGATTGGTAAAGAATAGAGGGTTAAGAATGAATATATAAAGAGAGTTTTGTATGAGAAAGTGATTGTACCAACTGTCTATATATGGATGAGAATTGTGGAGAATGAAAGTGACGAAGAGATGGAAATTGAATGTGTTTAAGATGAAGTGTCTTAGGAGTATGACTAGTGTATCTCGAGTAGATAGGGTTAGGAATGAAGTAGTAAAGAATGAGTGTAAGAGAGGAATTAGCAGATAGAGTGGGCACGAATGTGTTACGGGTGTTTGGCCATGTAGGGAGAATGGAAAGTGGCTGTTTGTTGAAGAAGGTGATGATAGCAAGAGTTGATGGAAGAAGTACTAGAGGGAGGCCTAGATTTGGGTGGAGGGATGGAATGCAGAAAGCTCTGAATGATAGGAGGGTAGATGTGAGAGATGCAAAAGTGTTTGCTATAAATAGGAATGAATGGAGAGCGATTGTGACGCAGTTCCGATGGGCCCTGCTGCTTCCTCCGGTTGTCTTGGTGACCACTGAGGTAGCGGTAGTAGAGGATTCAGCATATGAAGCTTCATTGTGGTGGATAACAGGGGAGGGTGGGCTGTGGCACCATAGGAGTACCAACCAAACTTTGCTGAGTCCCTCGTCAGGCTGGGAGGAACAAAGAGAAGTAAAACACCCTTTTGTTCTTTTTTTATGTTGGCTACCTCCAAAAATTGGGGGAAGTGCATTGGTAGATAGATACATTGATAAAAAAAAATGTCAGGTAATGGTATTCCAGAGACAATCATGTGTGAGGGTGAACCAAATATAGCACATTTGTTAAACATTAGAACCTCCCAAAAAGTGATCTTGCAGATTCAAGTGAATTTTTTGTTAGCTGATGCAGGTTTCATAAATTTGAAAAGAGAAGTTGTATTCTTAGTGTTGTAAGGCATAACAAAGCAGCTTCTGAGAAATATGTTGGGGAATATAAAAGTTATGTAATTGTGAACAGCGATTGTCCCCAGTAAGTTTTAAAATGTGACAAAACTGGTCTCTTTTGTAAAAGAATACCAAAGAGGATTTTCATCGTCCAAAAAGAGAAGGCCTTGCTTGGGTATGGTCCTATGAAATAAAGGCTACCTTTGTTACTGTCGGGAAATTCTAGTGGGGACTTTGAACCCCCTACATTTTTTGCCATGAAGAACTTAATAAAGGGAACTCGTGGGTGATGTGGAAGTCCAACAGTAAATCCTGGAAAATTAGCCTGGTCTTCATAGAGTGGATGCACAGAGAGTTTGGACTTGTGTAAAAAATACCTCCAGGAGAAACAATCGCCATTTAAGGCTCTCATTGTCATGGGCAATGCATCTGCTCACCTCCAAAATTGGAGAATGAGTTGGCAGGGGAGTTTAACTTTACCCCTGTGAAGTTCCTGCTCTCCATTATGAATCCTTACATCCAGCCCATGAACCTACGGGTAATTTCTAACTTTCAAGAAACTGTCTATGAATGCACCTTTTAAAGGTATTTCAAAGTCATCTCTTATACACAATTGATAATTTTAGTTTTGAGCCAAGAATTTTTTTTCTTTGAGTAAGTCCATGACTTACAAGTAAATTTACAAGTAAATGAAGATGAGGTTGAGAAGTTGGAGGACCATGAAACAGCTCTGGAAACAGAGGAACTCCAACACTTTTATGATGAACAGTAACAGATAGCAAATAACATGTCTTCAAAGGAGGAGTAAGGGAAGTATCCCATGTCTATTTCAAACATAAGGGAAATGATAGAAAAATTGGCTGATGTACAGTGTTTGTTAAAAAAAAATACCATCTAGATAAGGCAATACCCAGCAGATTAAGTGATGTATTTGATAATGCTTTAAGTAATTTTAGAAACAACGTAAGAAAGAGGCAAATTTATGAAGGGAAACTCCCCATCCAAAGAACACTAACACCTCCTTCTCTTATCTCCACCACCTTCCTCTCTAGCCAACCACTCTTCATACTATAAGTAATGTGAGGTTCAATGTTAATTTTTTTTCCATAATTATTCATTAATCTGTTGAATATAATTTTTGGTATACTTTTATGCAGTGTTCTGTGTTTTTAAATATAAAACTTACCCGCTGGTTATATAAAAGAGCTGAAGTCCCTGAC
This sequence comes from Palaemon carinicauda, assembly GCF_036898095.1. NCBI lineage: Eukaryota > Metazoa > Arthropoda > Malacostraca > Decapoda > Palaemonidae > Palaemon > Palaemon carinicauda. The sequence continues at coordinate 62,137,924 of NC_090757.1, read as the reverse complement.
GCCAGGGCAGAAAATTCAAATCTCGCGCTATCGAAGATACGCCAGGTGTACCAACCGCACCCTAGCGGTAGAACAGGTGGAACTACACACCAACTCCAGTTCTTCTCTCTGCCGTCATAACTGACTGACATACAGAAGTTCGCTCTCGTGTTTTTACTCTCTTGGGAAGTTGTTTGGTGATGTACAACGTTCTTTTTTGAGTTTAAGCTATCGTTGTTTAATTTTCCTTGGTTCTTATCTTGAAATCTTTTTGTTTGAGATTTTCTTTATTGCCTTTTCCCTTACTTTTTGCTTGTCGGTCTCTCACGTTAGCTTTTAAAATGGCCGACTCCTCCCCTGCTCAGCGTAGGTGTGTTAGTGAGGGTTGTCGTACACGACTTCCTAAAGGATCTATTGATCCTCATTCTATTTGTGTAAAATGTAGGGGTAAATTTTGTTCATTAGATGATAGGTGTAATGAGTGTCTTTCTTTAACTAATGATGATTTTGTTACTTTCGATCGTTATGTTAGGAGATTAGAGAGAGATAGAGTTAGGCATAGTTCTTCCCGATCTGTGGATAGAACCTTACCTAATTTACCTGTTCCTAATCCTGTTCCTTCCCCTGTGGTGGTAGATCAGGAACCTACTATGAAGGACATGTTTACTGCTATTTTGTCTCTTGGTGAGAAAGTGGAGTCCTTAGCAGCCGATAGAAATACTATCTTTTCCGAGTTAAAGGTATTGAAAAACCGTGAGCCTATCGGAACTGTGGAAAGTGTTTCAGTGTCTGATGTGGTACCGAAGAATCGTGACTCTCTCGGTGTTGTGACAAGTGTTGATAATGTGTTTAGTGTTGCGGAAGGTGCGTCGACACGAGTGTCTGATGTGGTACCGAAGAATCGTGACTCGCTCGGTGTTGTGACAAGTGTTGATAATGTGTTTAGTGTTGCGGAGGGTGCGTCGGCACGATCTTGTCGTTCACCTAGCCTTAGACCTCTTTCGAGCTCTCGAACCCATGGGAGAAGTAATGTCGAACGGCTTAAGGGAACGAGAAGCATCATCAATCGTGCAGACGTCCCCTCGAACGTTCCTGTTGCCGTAGCTCAGGTCGTTCACCCTCATCGTAGGAAAGGTGAGGTTCATGCGTTATCCCCGTCTTCCGATGAAGGGTCGGGGAGTGAGATCTGGCGGCGAGCGTCGAGACCGCTTAAACGAACCCATGTTGATTCACAGCGTCGGGAATCACCTGTGCGTCCAGGATGTAGTTCGTGGGGTTCACCGGAACGTTTCCGTTCTCCCAGCACTTGCACTCCGGCCAAACGTTCAGATCACCGTGTTCGTGTGGATATGATTCCTTCCGATTCGGACCTTGTTACTATTCATGCACCTCCTCTTCCATCGGATTGGCTTTCTTCCCCCGAAATGCGTGGTGACATTGGTGCGAATCTTCCTTCTAGGAGCTCTGTTGATCCGAAATGGACTGCGCTTTTGTCTATGAAGGAACAACTCTCGTCGTTGATGGATTCTTATCAACCAGGTGTTGGCGTTGTGTCTGGGCGTTCGATGTCAGACCAGTTATCGCACAAACGTTCGATGGTATCTGGTCTTGACGAGTTATCACTTAGACGGTCTCCCATTCACAGTGTTCAACGCCAGGTTGATTTTGATGAGTCGCGTCAGAGAGTTTTGGTTGACCAGTTTGCGTATTCTGGTCGCGGGGAAGAGCATCGGCGTCGACAAGTGGACGAGACGCGGCAACAATTTGAAGTAGTGGATCGTCCGCGGCAACAACTTTTGGACGCGTCGCGTCAAAACATTGGTTTACAGCGGCGACATCCTGACTACTTTGATCGTTCGCAGCAACAGTCCTCGGACTTTACGCGACCTCGCGGCGATCTTCAACAGTTACCTTCTGATTTCAAGCGTTCTTCTGTTTAACAACAGTCGGATTCTAAGCGGTCTAAACAGTTGTTGGTTGAGGATGATCGTCTACATGTCCGTGTTTCGCATCAATCTACTTCTACTTCTCCCCATCAAATTGACACAGATGTTGGCCTTGACAGGCAGTCCCATCCAGACGTTGTTCCTTCGGTTCAGGCTGCGGCTGTTACTGCACTGCCAGAAGACGAACCAGAGGAAAAGTCGGATGAGGATAATCCTATTGAGGAAGTCTCTGAGAATGAGGAGGAGAAGCATTATCAGCATGCTGTGGACCTTCGCAAGTTTATGCTTATTCTGACTGGAATTTTCCCGGATTCTTTTACCCCTGTGGCCCCTCGTTCTCCGCCTTCTGAATTCATCTTAGGTAAAGCTACTAAGGTTCCAGTTTACACCAAGATGGTTCTTTCTCGATCCTCTAAGCGGGCCTTGAAGTTAATGGGTTCTTGGTTGGACTCCAAGAAATCTTTTGGCAAGACGGCCTTTGCCTTTCCTCCCGCTAGGTTAGCCTCTAAATCTAGTGTGTGGTATGAGACTGGTGAAGTGTTGGGCTTGAGTTTTCCTTTTTCTGCACAAGGGGATTTTTCAAGTTTGGTAGATGCTTCTCGTCGTCTTGCCTTAAGGAAGACGAAGATTTGGTGGTCCATTCCAGAGTTCGACCATTTGCTTAAAGGTCTTTTCAGGGCCTTCGAAGTTTTTAATTTTTTGGACTGGGCTTTGGGGGCTTTGAGTAAGAGGGTCTCTGATATGACGGAAACGGACACTAGTGGTTTGGTTCATTTGATGTCCTGCTTGGACAAAGGTGTGAGGGATGGCTCCAACGAACTTGCTGCCTTGTTTACAGCTGGAATTCTCAAGAAAAGGGCCACGATGTGCTCTTTCCTCTCCGCAGGAGTGTCTCCCTATCAGAAAACGGGCCTTCTTTTCGCACCTTTGTCTAATTCATTATTTCCTCAGGAATTGGTGGGCGAGGTGGCTACTGCTCTCACTCAGAAGGCCACACATGACTTAGTTACTCATTCGACTAGGAAAGTTTTGCCTCCGTCATTCTCCTCTCGTAAACCTAAGGAATCTTCTTCTGGGTTTCGACCTCAGTCCTTTCGTGGGAAGCCCTCTGGAAGAGGCTCTTTTAAACCAGAAGGAAGGAAACCTAGAGGCAGAGGGGGCAAGTCCGGCCGAGGTAAAGTCTGACTGCTCTCTCCTTCAGACAGCAGTGGGGGCCAGGTTGACTCACTTTTGGGAGGCTTGGGAGAGGAATGGAGCGGACCCCTGGTCCGTCCAGGTGTTAAAGGAAGGCTACAAGATCCCCTTCCTGACCAATCCTCCTTTAGTCACAGATCCAGTGGATCTTTCGCCCAAATACAGAGAGGGTCCCAAGAAACAAGCCATGCTTCTACAGACGTCTCTTTTATTAGAGAAACAAGCAATAGAGGAAGTGCAGGATGTTACGTCTCCGGGGTTTTACAACCGCCTTTTTCTAGTACCCAAGAGTTCCGGGGGGTGGAGACCGGTTCTGGACGTAAGTGTGCTCAATGGTTACGTCCAAAACTCGACGTTCACTATGGAGACTCAGAAAACAGTTCTGGCAGCTGTGAGGAAGGACGATTGGATGGTCTCTTTAGATCTTCAGGATGCCTATTTCCACCTTCCGATTCATCCCAGCTGCAGACGTTATCTGAGGTTCATGGACGGAAACAAGGTCTTCCAGTTCAGGGCTCTTTGTTTCGGACTCTGCACGGCTCCTCTATTGTTCACCAAGATCATGCTGAACGTGGCAAGCATGCTGCATTCGAGGGGAATCAGGGCCTCTCTATATCTGGACGATTGGCTGATAAGAGCCTCCTCAGCCGATTGTTGTTTGAAGGACCTCAAGATGACTTTGGATCTCTCCAGAGAACTGGGTCTCCTGGTGAGCTCGGAAAAATCACAACTCATTCCATCCCAGGAGATTCTTTATTTGGGGATGGAGATTCACAGTCGGAGTTTTCGGGCTTTTCCGTCGTCGGTGAGAATCCAAGCAGCCCTCCTAAAAGTACAAACGTTCCTGAAGAGAGATCTTTGCTCCGTCAGAGATTGGATGAGTCTTCTGGGGACTCTCTCGTCGTTAGAGAAGTTCGTGACCCTGGGGAAGTTGTTCTTGCGTCCTCTTCAGTTTCATCTCAACCGCCATTGGAAGAAAGGGGACAGCCTCGACAGGGATTGCATTCCCATCTCGACTTCCATCAAGTCTCATCTTCAATGGTGGAACAACGAGCCCAGACTGAAAGAAGGCTTGTCTTTACTTCAGAGGAACCCAAACCTCGTGTTGTGTTGCGACGCCTCCAACTCGGGGTGGGGAGCCACTCTAGAGAAGCAGGAACTTTCGGGGACTTGGACGGTGGAGCAAACCTCTCTCCACATCAATCAAAAAGAGCTTTTAGCTATTCATCTGGCTCTCATCGGCTTCGAAAAGCAGATCAGGGGCAAGGTAGTCCAAGTCAATTCGGACAGCACGACAGCTCTGGCCTATATTGCGAAACAAGGCGGGACCCACTCTTGGCCTCTGTTCGAGATTGCAAGACTGCTCCTCATCTGGGCGGAGGAAAGGAAGGTGACTCTTTTGACGCGGTTCATCCAGGGGGTCAACAATGTGAGCGCAGACAGACTCAGCAGGAAAGGTCAGGTTCTCTCCACAGAATGGATTCTGCACCCGGACATCTGCAAGAGTCTGTGGCGGTTATGGGGTCGACCTCTCGTGGATCTCTTTGCCACCGCGAAGACCAAACGGCTAGAATGTTACTGCTCTCCGGTTCCAGACCCCGAAGCTTTACACATAGACGCTTTTCTGATGAACTGGTCTCACATGGAGGGTTATGCTTTCCCTCCGTTCAAGATCCTTTACAAAGTGATTCAGAAGTTCTTTTCACACGAGGAGACCAGAATGACACTGATAGCTCCGTTCTGGCCGTCAAGGAGCTGGTTTCCAGAGGTACTGGAATGGATGGTGGATGTCCCGAGAAGCCTTCCCATGAGACCCGATCTTCTCAGACAACCTCACTTGGCCCGAAATCATCAAAACCTCCGAGCTCTACGTCTGACTGCCTTCAGACTATCGAAAAACTCGCTAGAGCTAGAGGATTTTCGAAGAAGGCAGCCAAGGCAATTGCAAGGGCAAGAAGGTCTTCAACCATCAAGGTGTATCAGTCCAAGTGGGAGTTGTTCAGGGAATGGTGTAGAACTAACGCGATTTCCTCTTCCAGTACATCGCTTTCCCAAATAGCAGATTTTTTCTTAGACCTTAAAGTTAAGCATAACTTCTCGTCATCGACTATTAAAGGTTACAGGAGTATGTTGGCGACGGTTTTTCGACACAGGAACCTAGACCTTTCTGATAATAAAGATCTACGAGATTTACTTAGGTCTTTTGATACGACCAAGAAGATTCAAACAGCTCCCATCGCCTGGAATTTGGAAGTTGTCCTTAAATTTCTCATGAGTGACAGATTTGAGCCTTTACACTCGGCTTCATTTAAGGACTTAACCTTGAAAACCCTTTTTCTAGTTACCCTCGCCACTGCGAAAAGAGTTAGTGAAGTTCACGCTTTAAGCAAGAACATTGGTTTTCGGAATGGGAAAGCCATTTGTTCTTTGCAACTGGGGTTCCTGGCCAAGAACGAAAACCCTTCTCGACCATGGCCCAAATCCTTCGAGATTTCTAACCTTTCTGATTTGGCTGGCGGTGAATTGGAAAGGGTTCTCTGTCCAGTTAGAGCTCTACGGTTTTATGTGGACAGAACTAAGAATCTGAGAGGTAACTCAGACGCTCTGTGGTGTGCAGTCCGGAAACCCTCGATGCCCATGTCCAAGAATGCCTTGTCTTTTTTCGTTAGATTGTTGATTCGAGAAGCTCATGCTCAGTGTGATGAGTCGGATCAGAGGCTCCTCAAAGTCAAGACACATGAAGTCAGAGCGGTAGCGACTTCAGTGGCCTTTAAACAGAACCGTTCTCTGCAAAGTCTGATGGATACAACATTTTGGAGAAGTAAGTCTGTTTTTGCATCCCATTATTTGAAGAATGTTCAGACTCGCTATGAGGACTTTTTTACGTTGGGTCCTTTTATAGCGGCTAATGCGATAGTAGGTGAATGATCTACCACTACGTTCCCTTTTTTCCTAATACCCCTTTTCTATCTCTTGGAACTCGTTTGTTATGGTTGTTTGTGGAGATTGGGCGTCAGTCTTCCGCAATCTTTGATTTGGCTAGGTGGTCAATTTGTTCCTTGAGTGCACCCGGAACATGGGTATTGGTTGAGGTCCTGTCATGTTATAGGTGTTTGTACCGTTTGACAGCTCCTAGAGATTTTCAGCCCGAGTGGATTACTGGATCTCTTAAGGATAGCGGACGAAATGAGGCAGAGTATCATTGCTGTCAGCTTCCTTATCAGGTGAGAACTGCTTAAGTTTATTGTATGTAACCCTTAAGTGAATTTTCTATATGTAGCTGTCTCTGACCCGCCACCAAGGGGTGTCAATCAGCTCTTTTATATAACCAGCGGGTAAGTTTTATATTTAAAAATGATATTTTCATAAAATAAATTTTTGAATATACTTACCCGCTGGTTATATAAATTTAACACCCTCCCTCCTCCCCTCTAGAGACTACCTATGGTATGGCTATGAGGCATGGAAGAACTGGAGTTGGTGTGTAGTTCCACCTGTTCTACCGCTAGGGTGCGGTTGGTACACCTGGCGTATCTTCGATAGCGCGAGATTTGAATTTTCTGCCCTGGCGTCAGGGACTTCAGCTCTTTTATATAACCAGCGGGTAAGTATATTCAAAAATTTATTTTATTATGAAAATATCATTTTGATGATGTAAACATTGTGTGAGAATGGCCCATAACAATAACATCCTGGGGTAGGGAACAAATTATTGCTATTTAGATTCATTCTTATGGGGAAAAATCATTCATTGCTTGAACATTTTGATGTATGAACACCTTTGGAATGAATTATGTTCGATCTCCGAGGTATCACAGTATAACTTCCTGGTATGCAAAATCTATACTGTTTTGGAACATAATTTTCAATCTCAGGAATCACAGTATAACTTCCTTTAATGCAAAATTATACTGTTTTAGAACAAATGATTTTCAGTCCTTGAGGTATCATAGTATAATTTCCTGTTATGCAAAATTCACCCTATTTTAGAACAAATCATGTTCAGTTTCTGAGGTATCATAGTATAACTTCCTGTTATACAAAATCTACCCTATTTTAGAAAAAAATGATGTTCAGTTTCTGAGTTATGACAGTATAACTTCTGGTTATGCAAATTTTACACTGTTATAGAACAAATGATGTTTAATCTCTGAGGTATCACTGTATATCTTCTTGTTATGTAAAATCTACACTGTTTTAGAAAAAAATGATTGCTCAATCTCTGAGGTATCACTGTATAACTTCCTGGTTTGCAAAATATTTGTTGATTATCCATTATTGATGATTTGAATCAAGTTGAATGCTCCATGCGTAGTATTTCTTTTCCACAGATGAATGGCTATGCAGTACTTGCTTATCTAAAACTGAGACAAAGGAGATCTTAGAGACCCCAGACCTAATATGGGAGTATCATCGAGGCTTACTGTGGTATTGTCTCTTTTTTACTGTGGCTCAGTCAGCTGAAGCGCAGGGTAATGGATGGTTGTTACACGCTGTATGGAAAGTTTGTATGCCGATATTTGAAAGCCGTGGTCATGTGCAGTACTTGCAACAAGGGTATTCTTACCTCTCAGGTATGCTGTTTGATGTTTTTTCACTTGTTTTAAGGTTATGCAAAAATGTCCTTATTCTTGTTTGAGGAATATACTTATTGGAACCAACATCAATTTTATTTAGAGAGGCTTATAATAGAATTTTTTACAGCACATAAATTTTTATAGTGAATCTTATCAGTAGGTCATATTGCTGATGTCTCGAACATTTGTACTAAAGTGAAAAGCATTCCATGTCAACTTGTAGAGATTTCATTTACTTTCTGTGTATCAGTACCATATATGTTGTACATATCAAACAGACTTACAGTATACCGTATACAGTAAAACCTTATTTCAAGCCCATTTATAAAAAAAACCATGTTCAACTAGATCTTGACTTCAGTAGTCAGTGGGGAGGGGGTTCATTCTGAATGCCAGGTGAGTTAGAAATACATTTTGATATTAATCCAATTTTATTGTGAACCTCCCTTGTGTTCATATTGCTCGATTCCCCACTCTGACTGAAGTTTGATGGTGAAGGAAACAGATCGGAATCCTTCAACTTACAAACATTCTGAGATTCGAACACTAATCCTATCGAAATCATAAATCTCAGATATTGTGTCAAAAGTTTATAATGAAATACTCTAATAAAACATTATACAGTTTAATTTAATGCAGTAGGGAAAACAACATTTGCAAAAAGAAACCCGAGTACTTGTTGACTTTCTTAGCAGAAAATCGTAGGTGTGAGCTAGGTGAAGCCTACGAAAGGAAAAATTTAACAAAATTCAATTTACAAACAAATTTTTGTACTTATAAATTCTAAATAATGCTGAAAAATTTTAGGGTTTCATCTTAATTTCTGGTTAACTAATGCATCAGCATACATACAACAAATAGTTCATCTTTCAGCGGTTGCGGGGCGCATTCCTCGCGTGGCAGCTCATGATGCAGTTCATAATCGAACTGTGAATCTCAAGGGTGGTAGCAACAACAACATGAGTTGGGATCGGGCGATAGAAGCATTTAATCAAGAACTCTTAAGTAAGTATACTTGATTTTCCTGTCTGATTCAATAAGGAGAAGGTGACAAAACATTAATGATGAGGATTGATGGTAACTCTAAGTATCCTTGATGAACTTGGACAGTACCTGTAGTATGAATTTAGGATATATGCTTTGTATATTTATAGTTCTCAACATTATTCTCTAGCTACTTATTTTGGAATTCATTATGCCACACATTGTCTTGTACAGTAATTAAATTTAGGATAATTTTTTTATAGATATTTTTGGTAACAAATTAAGAAATACAGTATATTGAAAAAATAAGATATGCAAGTATTTCTCACTTAGTAACGTACAGTAATTAGTTAACAACTGCTCGAAGTTACAATGGCCTCTATGACATTCAATATTTAAGTTTTACAACGATCTTGCAAATTTTCTATAGAAACTGTGCGTGATGTTAAGTTTTTTGCTAATGATATTTTCTGTGTACCATACCATTTTTGGGCTCAAGCCATGTCGTCCTGATGGAAGTTCCTAAAGGGTAGCTTCCTTGGGTATATATAACTACGGTGATATTCCCAGAGAATTTACCTTAAGGTACCCAGAATTCTAACTCCTGGAGCGAATATCCCTAATAAAGAACCAGGGATATCGCGAAATATCAGAGGACGTATTCTTGACACGCCACATAGCAATCTGCACCCCGAACAGAGTTAACACTTCGAAGGGGTCAATTGGCAAGAAAACGAAAACGAGAAAGAAAGGAGAGCCGCTCGCAAGGTATCTCTCCTCTCCCGTTTCGTAAGCGTGCATTGCGCTGCTCACGGCGCTATCTGTATTCCTTTTTGCGTAGCTCAACAACTCGATGTTTTTTCCCTGTGTTTCTCGCAATTCTTGGATTATTTCAACTTATAATGCTTTCTCCAACTTCTTCTGCTCCTGATAAGTTGAGTATTATTTCTTTTATGTATAAATGTAAGCTCTTGGTAATTTTAAAAGTGATTTGATAGTGATATCGTTGTTACAAGAGCTGTTGCCTACCGGAGGCGTCCTGGACGCTGTCGCTCGCTAGGTATGAGTTATTTAGTTAGCCAGAGCGACGTTCCTGGCTGTTTTGCTTTAATAATTTTAGCTGTTTAGCGTTACATAGGATTTCTTTATATGATGCTTTTAGTATTTTTGTTTTGGCGAAGGATTTGCCGATTCTGGCCTACGCTAGACCTTGTAGCCTAGTCGTTTGGCCCTAGTACTTTCCTGCATGATATTCAGATTTCCGAGTGTTTTAAAATTTTATTGAAGCTTTAGGCAGTTTTATACATTTAAGATTATGTTGATTTCTTCCAAGATAGTATACGAGTGAGTTTCGGTGATTTAGGTAATCGATTCTCTTTGCGCCTAGGCTAGTTATCTATGGGGCCTTAGTATACTTTCTCACACTCCCCGGTTGCTCTCTTCTCTTCCGAGAAGGTGTGCAATCCCTTTCCCTCTGTTTAAGCCTTGGGCTTAACCTTAATGGTTTATCTGAATTGACTTTAAATACAACTATATTAGGGTGTTTCTGTTCCTTCCTGTTTCCAGTAAGTCTGGCTTCAGGGAGGGGGCAGGACATCAGAGTTCTTAGTCTGAGTCTGTTTATGTCTAGTTTGTGGTTGAGATTCCCTCGCTAGGCTGACAACAGACATAGGAGGCTTAGTCTCCTTAGTTCACTTTCGAAGGTTTCTGTACGAGATGATTCCTTCTTCTTGTGATCTAGCAGACTAGTCCTGTGTTGTTGTTCTCGGTGTGGAGGATAAGATCCTCTTTTCTGTGAATAACAACGCCTTCCTTGCTTTGGTTCCGAGGGAGTTGGCAAGTATTGCTGGCCTCCCTCCTCGGATCTCCTCTAGGCTAAGATGAGTTTTCTTGGCTGCGGGTGATTCATTATTAGAGCAAGGTTGGCAGGACCCTCTTCTCCCTTTCCCCCTCTTTCCTTTGTGATGGCCTAGCCATTGCATTCGTGTCCGTCATTCTACATCTGTACCTAGCATAGGTTAGGATGTGGGGTTGACTCAGTCCCTTGCCGGCCGGCAAGGGTCTTCTGCTTTGAGGGCTGCCCAGACCTCCCTTGGTCTCTCATCCATGTTTGTCTGTAGAGCCAGATGGCATTGGTCAGGAAGCCTGAAGTTATATTCTCCCCTTCCTTATGTGCACTCTTTTTGGTTGCCGGGTTATGAGGTAGTACAGTCTATTATCCCGGCATCCATTCTGTTTTTCTTCTAGTGTTGTACTCTAGCCCGGCTGCCGGCCTGAGTGGCCGGCAGCCGGGCAGTCGGAGTTCTCTGGTTCTCTTGCTGCCGGCCTGCATTGGTTGTATACCTTTGCCGGCCGGCTATATATCACACCATTGTCTGCTGGCCGCTACGATTGGTGGCCGGCAGCCGGGTGCTATCTTGTGTAGTTGCCGGCCGGCACATGCATTTGAACCAGCGTTCTTCCACCTTATAGTTCTTAAGTAGTATACTTTGGAACTAGTTAAGGTGTGTGCCGGCCGGCACATTACCTTCTATACTGTAGCCAGTATTTTTCAGTATAGTATATACTGTAGGGAGAAAACTATAGTATAGTATTTGTTACAACACTAAGTTTTTCTAACACTTTTGTGTTGTCTCGCACAACCCTTTGGTGTAACCGTACAGATAAAGAAAGTGAGTTCTTTCTTGTCTACTATCCAGCATTTTAAAATCATTTTTTTGGGTGCGAGCTACACCTGTTTCCTCTGGAAATTATTCATTGGTTGCTCTAGAATAGATTAACCTTACAATTTTATTATCTGGAAGGTTGCAGCAATTGACTGTGCGGGAAATACAAGTGTGTGTCTTTCCTTTCTAGTTTAGTTGTGCTAAGCTATGTATATCCAGTGATACGTAGTTCACTTGATACTCATGAAATTTTTTTCGCTTTACAGGAGGACCTTCCGAAGTGTGGAAGCGTTTTCTGCAACGTCCGCAGCAAGAACTTCTGCGGACATGATTTGTGTAGGAGGCACGCAGCATGCGGTCTCCAAAGGTGATCTCCGGTATTGGGACCCGCAGGTATGTACTGTGTGCACAAACCTGATTACTGAGGCTTTTGATTCCCCTAAGACGGCGGAGTCAAGGGACGCAGCAAGGGAGAAGCTTCGTACCTGGGTAAGGGGCTTTCAGAAGAACACTTCTGGGCCCTATCTTCCAAGTGAGAAGATGAGGGCTTACCTTTCCCCCAGGGCGTCAGCTGATGCAGTGATTCCCCAGCCTCAAGTGGAGATACCAGTGGTTCAGATCCCTGTGGATTCTGAAGTCGCGGACGCCCTGCAGGACATCCAATTGGACGATAGGATGTCGGAGGTGTCCGAGCGTCTGGAAGATGACCTTCTGGCAGAAGACCAGGATGAAGAGCAGGCTCCAGACAATGAAGAGGAAGAGGTCGACGAGGTGTCGGCTACTCCGGTTCAGGCCCCTGAACCTATTCCCTCAACATCGTCCTCTCTCCCAGATGAGCTGGGAAAGACCCTTTCCTCCATCGTTGGAATGATCCAACAGATGCAGAGGGAAAATAATGAGAAGGCGGCTGCAATGGAGCTGGAGATGCGGAGACTTGCAGCATCACGTGGGCCCCAGAAGAAGCTCAGCCTGAAAGACCTTCCCTTGTGCTCAGATGTTAACCCTTGGAAGTATGCTGAGCACATGCCTATGACGACGGGAAAAATCGTCATTTCGGAGAAGTTGGGCTCAGTCCCCCTTGAGGAGGTGGAATTCTGGCCCAGCAAGGAGTCGTATCTGGACTGTTATGTCTGTCTAAGGAAGGAACCAGCCTCAAAGGAAGAAACAGAGCCGAAGGAGGTCATATTTTTGGACCACGCTAAGGCTCAAGCTTTATTGTCAAGCTCGATGAAAGAGAGGGGCTTCACAAACTCAAAGGTACCTGCTTTGAGTAAGAAGCACCCTTCCTTTGTGTCCTCTCCTTCTAGAGCCTTCCCCTTTATGCAGAAAGGGTTTACGGCTGTGCTGAAAGCAGTCGAGGCAGGTAAGCCATGCCCCTCCTTGGAGGAGTGTAAACCTCTGTCTTTGGCCCTACCCATGGACCACAAGGACTGGAAGGACGTCCATCTTACCTTCTCAGTTGGGAAGTTGGAGGCTGATATTGCCGGACGTCAGTTCGGTGAGAACCTCCCCAAGCTGTCTGACTTTCTTTTGCGAAGGGAGCTTGAGACAAAAGAAAGACTTGCTGCCTCAATGTCTCATCAAACAACTCTGGAGACAATGGCAAGTGACCCCAAGGTCCATGAGATGTTCATGGTAGTGGCTAAGACACACCTAGTCACAGTGACGAAGGACCTTTATAGCTTCGTCAAAGCTAGGAGGGCTTGTAGGGAGTTCGTGTTCGCCTCGGCTGCGGTGAGGCACGAGCCAAGGAAGCTAATCTCCTCCAACATTTGGGGCAAAGATCTCTTCCCTGGTGAAGCGGTCAAGGAGGTTGTAGATAAGGCCGCCACGGAGAATAGAAACCTTCTCCAGAAGTGGGGCCTATCCCTCAAGAGAAAGTCTTCCCCGGATGAGGGTCCCCAACCAAAGAGGAAGACTAAGAAGACTAGGCTACCCTCTCGGCCAGCCAAGTCATTCAGACAGCAGCAGCAACAGCAATTTCCTATGCCTACAGTGCCCCAGATGGTGGCACAAACCCCGACCACGTACCAGTGGGTACCCCAAGCCATGTCGACGCAGTCTCCGGCATTTAACCCAGCGTTCGAAGGGCAGTCAACTACCTTTCGAGCGAAGCCTAGAGGAGCAGCCAGAGGTTCGTCTAGACGCCCCTTAAGGGGGAGGGGATTCAGGGGTGGTCGCGGTCAAGGAGGCAAGGCCTCAGGGCAACAGCAGTCAAAGTGAGATGATACCGGTAGGAGGGAGACTTCAGAATTTTCGGGATCGGTGGACCTTCGATCCCTGGGCCCACAGCCTACTCAAGAATGGACTGGGTTGGAGCTGGTACAGCACTCCATCCCCGTGCCCTCGATTTTTCCAACACTCCACCCCCGTTCTGGAGGAGTACATTCAAGAACTGATGGAGAAAAGGGTAATCCGAAGGGTAAAGTCCATCAAATTCCAAGGGAGGCTGTTTTGTGTTCCCAAGAAGGACTCGGAAAAACTCAGAGTCATTCTGGACTTGTCGCCACTCAACAAGTTTATTGTGAACTGCAAGTTCAAGATGCTAACACTGCAACACATAAGGACCTTACTGCCCAAGAGGGCATTTACCGTCTCCATAGATTTGTCAGACGCCTATTGGCACGTTCCAATCAATCGTCAACTCTCCCCCTACCTAGGGTTCAAGCTACAACGAAGACTCTACGCCTTCAGAGCCATGCCATTCGGGCTAAACGTAGCCCCAAGGATCTTCACAAAGCTTGCAAGCGTAGCTCTCAAACAATTACGCCTAAAGGGAATCCAGGTGGTAGCCTACCTGGACGACTGGCTAGTGTGGGCAGCATCCAAGACAGAATGTTTGCAAGCTTCCCTACAGGTGATCCAGTTCCTAGAGTATCTAGGCTTCAAGATCAACAGAAAAAAGTCTCGACTTTCTCCATCTCAAAAGTTCCAGTGGTTGGGAATCCACTGGGACCTAGTGTCACACCAACTCTCCATCCCGGCGAAGAAGAGGAAGGAGATAGCTGGTTCTGTCAAGAGACTTCTGGATTCCGAAAGGATATCAAGACGCGAACAGAAGTGTGTGCTGGGTTCTCTCCAGTTTGCCTCAGTAACAGACCCGGTGCTAAGAGCACAGCTAAAGGATGCAACCGGAGTTTGGAGAAGTTATGCATCAAACGCGCGAAGAGATCTGATAAGACCAGTTCCGCTTCGTCTACGTACGCTTCTCAGGCCTTGGTCCCAAGTCAGGCAACTAAAGAAGTCGGTACTTCTTCAGCCACCTCCCCCCTCGTTGACTATTCACACAGACGCCTCGAAGGAGGGGTGGGGAGGTCATTCTCATCGGAAGAAGGCCCAAGGGACTTGGTCCAATCTATTCAAGACATTTCACATAAACTTTCTGGAAGCTATGGCTGTACTCCTTACCTTGAAGAAAGTCTCCCCTCGTCGCTCGATCCACATAAGGTTGGTGCTGGACAGCGAGGTGATTGTGAGATGCTTGAATCGACAAGGATCGAGGTCACCACCACTCAACCAGGTGATGTTGGCCATCTTTCGACTGGCGGAAAAGAAGAAGTGGTACCTGTCGGCAGTTCACCTTCAAGGAGTCCGCAATGTGACAGCGGTCGCTCTATCCAGGTTCACACCGATAGAGTCGGAATGGTCCCTAGACGCAGGATCATTCTCCTTCATCTTGAGTCAAGTCCCAGAACTGCAGATAGGCCTCTTTGCAACGAAAGACAACAAGAAGTTACCCCTTTACGTGTCCCCGTACGAGGATCCCTTGGCGGAAGCAGTGGACGCGATGTCCCTCGACTGGAACAGATGGTCCAGGATTTACCTGTTCCCTCCTCACAACCTTCTGTTGAGGGTCCTCAACAAACTGAGATCTTTCAAGGGAGTAGCGGCAGTAGTGGCTCACAAGTGGCCGAACAGCGTGTGGTTCCCTCTGGAATTGGAACTACGGCTAAAGTGTCTACCGTTACCAGATCCAGTTCTGACCCAGCGAGTTCAGAAGTCGACTGTCTGCGCTTCATCACAGAAAACCCAGAACCTGCAGCTCATGATTTTCTCTCCCTAGCGGTGAGAAAACGTTTCGGGATTTCGAAAGACAGTATAGACTTCCTAGAGGATTATAAGTGCAAATCTACTAGAAGGCAATATGAGTCATCTTGGAGGAAATGGGTGGCCTTTGTCAAGGCGAAGAATCCGCAAAAGATCTCGACGGACTTCTGCTTATCTTTCTTCATCCACCTCCATGGTCAAGGGTTAGCAGCCAACACAATATCAACGTGTAAATCTGCTTTGACAAGACCCATTTTATATGCCTTCCAGGTCGACCTCGCTAACGATATTTTTAATAAAATTCCGAAAGCCTGTGCTAGGCTCAGACCATCAGCACCTCCAAAGCCCATTTCATGGTCTTTAGATAAAGTTCTTCATTTCGCTTCGCTGTTGAACAATGAGGAGTGTGCTTTAAAGGATTTGACCCAAAAAGTTATTTTCCTATTTGCACTCGCGTCGGGGGCCAGGGTTAGTGAAATTGTAGCCCTCTCGAGAGAGGAGGGTCATGTTCAGTTCTTGGATGGGGGAGAACTGAACCTGTTTCCGGATCCTACGTTTCTCGCCAAGAACGAGTTACCCACCAACAGGTGGGGTCCCTGGAGAATCTGCCCTCTGAAAGAAGATGCATCTCTATGTCCAGTGGAATGCCTAAAGGTCTATCTTCGTAGAACTTCAGACTTCAGGGGTGGTCAACTATTCAGGGGAGAAACATCAGGCTCAAATTTATCACTGAAACAACTTAGGGCGAAAATCACCTATTTTATTCGCAGAGCGGATCCAGACAGTACACCCGCAGGTCACGATCCGAGGAAAGTTGCCTCATCCTTAAATTTCTTTAATTGTATGGATTTTGAACATCTTCGTTCATACACTGGCTGGAAGTCTTCCAGAGTGTTCTTTCGTCACTATGCGAAGCAAGTGGAGCAACTAAAGAGGTCTGTGGTAGCAGTGGGTTGTGTCGTTAACCCTGCTGTTTAACTCTGCGAGGAACAGTGGATTTAATTGGGACGATTAATTCCGGGGTGAGTGTGTAGTTACGAACTGTTCTACAAGCTAAGTGTGAGGGCACTGGGTTGCCCTCATTGACTGTTCCACTTTCAAAGGTGAACCTAGCATAAGTGCAGACATGTGTGCCGAGCGTTTCCAACGCTAATGTAACTGATTAGTAATACAGACTTTTATAATTTTGATACCTCGGTATGTTAAAAGTGGCGCTAATGTTTTTATTTCAGATAAACAAGTTTCTGTTTACTATCATGCTTATGCTTATTTGTTGGTTATCCTCCTCTTATATTTATATAATGGTTGTTTAACCTGCTTTATTTATTGTTTGTCAATAAACTAGTTCTTGTGAACCTTGCGTCTCCTTCACCTGTGTCAATTTATTTGATATAATTTTGCATTACGTTCTATGTATATTTATCTGGGATAATTCTAATAGATTGTTCCTTTATGCAAGCTTTCTTTGCATTGGTTTATGCTTTCCCTTGGCGGGAGGATATGCAAGTTTTCCGCCTACTCGGATATAAACTTTCGTTTTCTTGCCAATTGACCCCTTCGAAGTGTTAACTCTGTTCGGGGTGCAGATTGCTATGTGGCGTGTCAAGAATACGTCCTCTGATATTTCGTGATATCCCTGGTTCTTTTATTAGGGATATTCGCTCCAGGAGTTAGAATTCTGGGTACCTTATGGTAAATTCTCTGGGAATATCGCCGTAGTTATATATACCCAAGGAAGCTACCCTTTAGGAACTTCCATCAGGACGACATGGCCATCTCACCCAAAAATAGATTTTTCGCTTCGCTCAAAATCCGTTTTATGGTATTTGTAAATAAGTTATCTTGCTCTCTATCCTTTTATTTTTTAATTTTTTTTTTCAAAGATAATTTTTATTTGTTCCATCACTGCAAACCCTCGCTATTTATAGGGGATATTACTTTCAGATACTAGATCAGTCATAAGGCTTTTAGCAAGGGATAACAACCCCAACAACTAATTAGCGGGCTGGGTGGTGGTTAGCCGGCTACCCCACTCACACACCTGGGCTGAGCACCCACTTTGTTTTTGGCTCAGGGAGAGAGACGTTGTCTCTCTCTGCTGTAACTTGCCGGCCATTTGACTTGTTTTGTCTTATTCTGAAATTCAAGTTTTTTTCAGTTTTTATACTATATATGAAAAGATTCATATAATGGTATTTTATATATTTAAGCTTTTCTTTTCAGCGAATATTGCTGTTTGTGTGACAGCATAGTGCGGCAGGTTCTCAAGTGCGGAGAACCTTCTCTTACGATTTTCTCCCCTTGGACGTCGGATAACCCGCAAGTTGGTGGCCTTCTGAGTGACTCTCCCTCCACCGTAGGGGAGTCGTCATCATGTGGATACTTCTCATCCGTTCGGATGTTTACATCACTCTCTCCCGCGAGTTCTTGAAGGAAGACCGCTTATAGCCTTCTCAGAGCTTGACTTCGGTCTTGCTCTTCCTCTCAGACGACGCTGCTCTCCCTCGTTACGTGGACGGCCAGGAGATATTCTGTAAGGGAACAACTTTCCCGATACGCGGGATAGGTTGTGCTTCCGAATGGTTTTCTTCAGTAATTAAGTTGAAATAACAACTACAGTATTTGTAATTTAAATTTTTCAGCTCTTGACTTTGTACTCCTTCATGTGGCAATGGGCCAACAGCCATTCTTAGCCGGCGGAGGGAGTGCATAGTCTTAAGCTTGTCCGCTCCCCCTTGGCGAACCCTGTTCCCGCCAGAGGGTTGAGTGGTTCTCCTGAGTAGATTATTTCATCAGTGGATTAATTAATTGTAATTCTTTTTTACATTTCTTATACTTCCACTCTCTTTTGATGATGACGGCCGGCAAAGGAAGTGCGTAGTCCTTATTATATTTCTGTTCTCTCGGGGAACATCTTTCCCGTCCGCAGGTTAGGGGATCCTCCCAAGAGAGTTTTTCTTTCATAATTTTTATTTGTTCCGTAACTGGAATACAAACCTACAATATTTATTAGGGGTATTACTTTTTGCGAAGCTGAAAGGACGAGCCATTAAAATTTAGTGTGGGTTAACTACCCATTCCCCTCGGTAGGGGGGTTAGCTTGTTACCGCTCCCTCTCACACATCTGTGATTTAGTTTACTTAGCTTTTGGCTCGGATGGTGAACGGTCGTTGCAGTTCTTCAAGTTATATTTCTGACTGCCATTTCTCCTTCGAAGGTATCTTCGAAAGGGAAAAAACCCAAGGCTGCTTCTTCCACTTTCCTTCCTTCCTCCTAAGCTCCTGCTCGTTCGGCCTCTTCCAAGAGACCGTCGAGTAGTAGCGTAGGCCCTTTAATTGCTGGTCAACCCCAATCCTCAAAAGATGATGTTGCTTCCCCTAGCAAAGCAGCCCCACCTCCCCCCCCCACCCTTTCTCTCTTTATACAGATGTGGTCATCCTTGGGGCTTCTGGGTCCGCCCTCCATGGACCTCTTGCTGCAGCTCATCATCCATGGTGCTAGTGTGCAGCCTTCGTCAACTTCGAAGATGGATTCTCTGTCGTGTGTCGACGTACAGGTAGTCGCCGACTTACGACGGAGATGGGGATTCTCCTGCGCACTTACACAAGACAGTGGAGCAGGTTTCTCAAACTTCAAGAAAGTCTCATTGTAGTGGTTTGCTTACTGTGGCCAGATGTAGCACGCAGACTGCCTAGTGTCCGAATGCCAACTACACTCCAGATTCACTACAAAAAAAGATAAAACAGTGGAATACCCTACAATCTGGGCAAAAGATAAACAGTTAAGAGAACTTGGCAGTGGGCACCACACCTCGATTTTTTTTATACTGGGCAAGGGGACCCAACTAGAACTTCAAATTTCCCTATTTTCTTTTCTTGCCTTGAGCTTGCTGAATAAACAGGTACGATTGTATGACTGTTGATTGATTTCTGGGGAAAATCAACAATCTATAATAAGTAGCTCTGTCTCTTTAGGTAAAATCTCATTAAGCTTAAGTAAACTTTAAGGACATTAGAAGAAAGGGAAAAAAATTTAAATTATTTCTAGGCTGGTAACAGGACACAGTGTGGGAAAAAATATATTGAAAGATGCCTAAGAACAACAAAAGTTTATCAAATAAAATGAAAAACAAAAAAAGCTAAACTGATATGAAAATGTAGGTCTACAAAACCAGAAGGAGAGCCATAAATATCTCCGTACAGAGCCTCTTAGGAATCAATCCTCAGAATATTTAATCTACATATATAAATATAATTAAAGACCAACATAACCATGTGTATATCTGCACTAAATTCAAATGTAATTTGAATGGTTGCTTCTGTTACGATCAAAGGAATTATAAGACAAGGTTACACATCTGTAATATATTAAGAAAAGGCTTATTATCCTCAGTGCTACACTCAAAAGGGACTGCTAAATATCATATACAGTATAGTAACTTCCTAAATCAATGCCACAGAATTCTACATATTATAGTGCCCTAATGAATGCAACAGTGTGTATGATTCTGTTGCCTGGGTGGTCCAATAATCTCACCAAGGAACACCACTGCTACATTAAATATCCAGACACAAAAGTTACCAGCAGCCAATCTTGGCAGTTAGGATTAAGAGAAAGCCTTTTCGGTCATGGCCAACATAGTCAAGACAAAGTTCCAAACTTATGACATAAGAAAACTTCAAGCTTTCAAGCTTGATGGAGAACCCCACCACATTGCAATTCAGGATCTACCCAGTGTGTGAACAAAGACTGGACAAAAATCTCCAAGTTGGTATTCCGCATGCCCCACAGATTGAGGACATGTACAAATTAGGCTCCTTTACTGCGTGACTGCAACTCTAGCTAGCATCTCCAAGCCCTACAAGGAGTAGGGCGTGCTGCAAATAAAAGAATATATATATATATATATAATGAGACAATGTTAAAGGACCAAAGTATATAAAGTTAACGAAGACATAAAGCTATATGAATAAAAAAAAATCAAGAATACAGAAATTTTAAATAATTTGTATTTTTCCTATCTATAATTATTTCATTTTTCACATCGTAGTCAAAAGGAACAAAAAGTAGGTGTTTTGACAGGTCACTGTCCCCCCGTTCCCCTTCCCGCAAACACATTACAGCACGACTGCCGGGGAAAGAGGGAAGGGGCTCCACAGAAGGGTTCAAGATACCAAAGATCCCATCTTCGAAGGCTGACCCACCGCATCAACTATCGGTCGAGACTCCTCACAGGGAACCTTCTTTCCCTTTTTCTTCAGGAGGGGTTTTTGAAAGTGCCACTGTCAGTAAGCAGCCATGGTCAGAGCAGTTGGGCAAGCCTTCGGACCTGCATTTTGATCTCACTCTTCTGAGACCTTGCAACATCTGACAGCACCGGCAGAGCTCCTGCAAAGAGCCTCAGCTTCTCCCCTGAAAAGGAGAAGAGGAGTCTCATACGTGGTAACATCTCCTATGGTGAAACTGGCTCTTGTTAGGCCTTTGAGGCCTTTCCTGTCCTTCCGGACTCTCCCTCCGGTCGCTCTCCTGCCTCACCTCTGTCAAGGGAGCCTCGCGAGGGACGGATTTCCTTCCTTCCATCTTCGGAGGAAGGTTCTCCTCACACAGAGTTCTTCACCTCTGGCGGAAATCAGGAAGGACAACTCTAACCGGCCTTTGATGCTAGAGTCCTATCTCCTTCCCCAGAAGGAATCAAAGTACTCTAAAACTGTGTTAAAGTCCTCATCCAGGACTTCCAGGCATGCAGGAACCAATTGTCACTAGGGATGTTCACGACCCACCCCGAGAGGAGCTCTCGGGGGGTGGAAGAAGGAGACTTTGCTGCCAGTTCCACTTCAGAGGGGGAGCAGAGTCAGACATGCCTTCTGGCAAGTCTTGACTTTCATCTGGATACTCAACGGGTTTACCAACCCGGAGATACTCCCACAAGAGGGTAAAGACACTATCTTAGATCGTGTCTTTGGCACTCAGGAGCCCTCAAAGACCAGTGTAGCCTTGCCCTGGTCTCATGGGCTAAAGAGTGTGTGGGCAAAGATTGCCAAATAGCTCCCCAATCTCTCCTCCTTTCAACGTTCCGGCTCTATTGCCAAGCTCCTCTCACCTCCTCGCGTCCAGCAGAGGAATTACTTTGAGGTCTTGGACGAGCCGCGTCCAGCTCTTCCACTCCACCACTCCCTTGAAGAACTCACCAAGGGAGTCTCTCTTGAGAGGCTCTCCAGCTGTCAGGTCTCTTTCTCGGCAGCTGAGATCCTCAACCAGGAATGGTCACAAAGTATGCCATGCAGGCTGCTTCGTGGCTTGATCTTTGGTTGGGGACCCTGGGAATCCTGGCACAAACCGAGGATTTTTCCAAGGAACGTACCTGGGAAGCTAAGGAAACTTAACTTCTCTCAGATACCCGCACCATCGAGTTTTTTGCCCATCAAACTTATGGGCGAACACCATCCTGAAACGTCGAGATGAGGTGTCTGAGAGATTCCATCAGCTGGTCCTGAATGCTGAGATTGCTAGGTGGTATTGGGAAAGTATTGGTATAATTATATCAGTTTTTCTTAAAGACTCAGAATAACTTTTTTTGGGCTCAGGCCATGTCGACCTGATGGAAGGTTCTTATAAGTAGCTTCCTAAGGGATATTTGACTACAGTGATATTCCCAGAGAATTTACCTTTAGGTCTCCAGAATTCTAACTCCTGGCGCGAATATCCTTACAATTTCTCCTAAGGATATCGCATAAATCAGGGGACGTATATCGTGATACGACACATAGCAATCTTCACCCCGAATAGCGTTTTCGCTTCGAGGGGGAAAGTGGCACAATTAGAAGGGGAGCCGATATCAAGGTTACCCTTCCTCCCTTACTACTACGAGTATCTAGATAGCGCTGTAGGTCAACCCCACACGCTATTCCTATAAGTGTAGCGGGGTCTCTCGGTGATTTTCCCTGTTATCTCTCTCGTTACGCTTTGTTTTTTTCTGGATATCATACAATCTCCAACCTCTTCTGCCTCTGGAAAGTTGAGTATTCAATCTTTACAGCGTATAAATTTTAGCTCCTGCCTCACAGTGAAATTAGGTTGATTTTAGGTGATGGAACTTTGCCTTCACCGGAGGCTCCATGGGCGCTGTCGTTCATAGCGCATGTGTTATTTAGTTAGCCTGAACGACTTTCCCTGTTTTAATAGCATGAATATTTACGAAGCTATTCAGTCTTTATTACTAGGAAGTTATTTATATTATGCCGATTGTATTCTTGATAGTTTCGGCGATTTAGGTAACCGAACCTTGCTCGCGCTAGGCTTCCTAGCCTATGCGTTTTAATTTACTTTCATGCATGATATAATAGACATTCCTAGTGTGATAGCAATTAAATATGAAGCTGTTTAGGCAATTTATACTTGTAAGATTATTGATTGCATATACAGTAGACCCCTGGGGTACGGCATCCCCAGCTTACGTTTTTTTCACGTTACAGTGTGGAATACGATGTTTTTTCATCCCCTCGTTACGACATTTTTCCCCACCTTACAGCATCAAATTCCAAAACTCAAACTTGGCGGTTTTTATGTGTACGATTGCGAGTCGCTAGCCTACCACCACGCTCATACATCACTGCTTACGTCACTAAGAAGCTGGTCTGCTATTGGTCGGCATCACGGCATCACTAAGATGCCGATACGCTATTGGCCGAAATCACTCCCACAATGCCTGAGAGAGATGCTGCCTCTCTCTCTCTTTGTTATACGCGTGCTCAGTTAAGAATCTCGTGTGCGTTTTGTAAAGACTTGATCTCGTGTGAGTGCTTGCGATATCGTATTTTTTGTGCATTTTAGTGCTTAATTCTAACTTTAATTTGTTAGCCATGGGTCCCAAGATTGCTAGTGATGTTAAAGGGAGAAGTAAGAAGATGATTACTATGGAAACGAAGCTGGAGATAATAAAGAAATACGTAGAAGGCATGCGCATCGTTACCCTCACTAGTATGTATGGCTGTAACCAGTCTACAATTGGTACAATTATCAAGAACAAGGAAGCCATTAAAGCAAGTAAGTCTTCTAAAGGCATGACTGTCCTTGCCAGTGGAAGGACCTCAATCAACGACGAGATGGAGAGACTCCTTCTACTATGGATTAAAGAGAAGGAAATCGCTGGTGATACACTCACGCAATCGGTAATTTTGCACAAGGCGAGCGCCATCTTCACCGATCTCGTGGAAGCCCAGAGAGACGGCGGAGACGAAGGAACGTCGCAGCAAGCCCCCCCAAGAGTTCAAGGCTTCTCATGGGTGGTTTGATCGTTTTAGGAAGAGGACTGGTATTCACCTAGTTGTCAGGCATGGAGAGGCGGCCAGTTCTGACAAGAAAGCAGCAGAAGAATTCCTCAAGAAGTTTGAGAAATTAATTTCCAGAGAAGGCTACATTCCTCAGCAAATGTTTAACTCTGATGAAACTGGCCTTTTCTGAAAGAAAATGCTTTGCCGTACATATATCACAGCTGAAGAAAAGAAACTTCCTGGCCGTAAACTGATGAAGGACAGACTTACACTCGCATTTTGTGCAAAAGCCAGTGGGGACTTAAAAATTAAGCCCCTACTGGTATACCACTCAGAGAATCCTCATGCCTTCAAGGCACAAAATATCACGAAGGAGAGGCTCTCGGTATTTTGGAAGTCTAATGCCAAGACCTGGGTCACGAGGACCATATTTATTGAGTGGATAAACGTCTGCTTCGGTCCTGCTGTAAAGAACATTTTAGAAGAGAACAATCTTCCTCTCAAATGTCTCCTGGTACTGGACAATGCCCCTGCTCACCCTCCTGGCCTCGAGGACATCATTCATCCTGACTTCTCCTTCATCAAGGTTCTCTATCTGCCATCAAACACCACAACTCTCCTCCAGTCTATGGACCAGCAAGTGATTGCCAACTTTAAGAAGCTTTACACGAACCATCTGTTCAAAAGATGCTTCGAAGTGACCGAAAGCACTCAACTCACCCTCCGTGAATTTTGGAAGGGGCATTTTGACATCGTTCAATGCCTGAAGATGATCAACAAAGCTTGGAATGAGGTTTCACGGTGCACCTTGAACTCCTCATGGAAGAAACTGTGGCCAGCTGTTCTGGCAGAACGAGACTTCGAAGGTTTCGATCCCTCAACCGAAGACGAGGCCGTTGATGATCCTGCGCCTGAGGGTGATGTTGAGGAAATAATTTCAATCGGGAGGTCCATGGGGCTTGTTGTCGATGAGGCTGACGTCCATAACCTTATCGAGGAGCACAGGGAGGAGCTTACGACTGAAGACTTGAAGGAGTTGGAGGCAATGCAGTTGACCATCATTCAAGAAGAGCACAGCTCTAGTGGTGGCGAGGACGGGAGGCAGAGACTGAAGAAACAACATCGGCAGAAATAAGGGAAGCTATGAAAGCCTTACGAGTTTCATTGAAAAAAAAACACCCAGAAAAACTTCACACAGGTCGTCTTATGGAGTGTTAATGACAAGTGTATGAGTCATTTTTGGGCTCAGGCCATGTCGTCCTGATGGAAGTTCCTTCTTAGTAGCTTCCTAGGTTATATTTGACTACAGTGATATATCCCAGAGAATTTTACTAACGGTATCTAGAATTCTAACTCCTGGAGCGAGTATCCCTTATATTTCTAAAAGGGATATCGCATAATATCAGAGGACGCATTCTTGACACGTCACATAGCTATCTACACCCCTAATAGTGTTTACGCTTCGAGAGGGGAATGTGGCAAGAATTATAGGAGAGCCGTTATTAAGGCAACACTCCTACTGTACTGTAATTGGGCGCCAGCCCGTCTTTGCGTGGCGCCATCTAGTCATTCTTTCTATTGTAGCGCCTTAGACCGGTGATTATCCCGTGTTATCTCTCGCTATTTTGGTTTGTTTTGCTGCGATGACGTCTTCCCTAGCCTCATCTGCCTCTGGAAAGTTAAGTATTATCTTTGAATTGTATAAATGTAAGCTCTTGCCAGTTTTTTCCTCGATTTAAGATCGTAATTAACGTAACAAGAGCTGTTGCCAGCCGGATGGCGTTATGGTCGCGGTCGTTCTTTGCATGTACATTTAGTTAGCCAGAACGACTTTACCGGCATTTCTCGCTTTAATAACTTTTAGCTATTTAGCAAATTAGCTAGGGATTTTTATATTATGCCCTTGTTGTCGTGGATTTGGCTGAATTATGACCGAGCCCCACGAGTGTTAGGCTTCCTAGCCTATGCACCTGCACACTTCATGCATGATATAACCTTCCTGGTAAAGTTTTATTGAAGCCTTGGCAATATTTTATACAATTAAGATATTACTGCATAAAAATTTTCCGCTTCCAAGATAGTATACGAGAGAGTTTCGGTGACCGACTTTCATACATGTCCCCAATTGCTCTTGTATCGTCTTTTAAGTGGAGACTGACACCTCCTTTTCCTTTTAAGTCGATACCAATCTCCTTGCGAGATTTAAGAGCAATTCCTCTTCCCTCTGACTAGCCTAGGTTAACTCTGGTTGGCTTTGCCTTGAACTGTGTTCTGGCAAATCTTTACCGGGGTGTTCCCGTTTCTTTCTCTCAACCACTGAGTCGGTTTTGAGCCTAGAACGGGACATCAGAGTAGAATGTCTGTCATTGACAACTGTCCGTCTTGGTGAAATGATTTCCCAAGTCAGGTTAGGTTGCCTATGCAGGAGGCTAGACCTCCCTAGGCCATACCCTGGAGGTGTTATATGATAATTCCTCCTTTCCATGGCCTAGCAGACAGTCCTGTACCGGCAGGTCCTAGGTAGAAGAATTGAATTCTTCCCTTGCTTAGGGCCTCCGGCACTAGATTCTGTTCCCCCCTTAAGACTAACCCAAGCTGGGGAATTGAATTCCCCGGCCATTAAGGTTGTCTTTACTACGGATCAGAATCTCTTAGGTTAGGTAGTGCCTTCTAGGTGTTACCTCACCTACAGGACCCTTGCCCCTCCCCTCTGTCCTTTGGTGTTGGCCTAGCCTTCACACATCCTGGCCATCATCCTACAATCGACCCTATGGGTAGTTGGTTTAATTGGCTTGATGTTCCCTGTCTGCCGCCGGCTGAGTTGGCTGCCAGCAGGGATGCTCCTCCTTCTTTAGAGTGTTCTTCAGTCCTCCCTTGGACTGCCTTCCATGACCCTACTACCATATGGATGGGCTATGGTTGGATGGAAGACCGAATATATTCCCCCTTCTATATGAACCCTCATTCCGGATGAAGGTCTGCAAGGCTGAGCCTTTGCTTTCCCCCCATCCACGCTTTTTCTTTTTCTTTCATCAACCCTGGGCCGACTGCCGGCAGCGGCAGCAATTTCGGACGACTGTCCGCCGTCCGTTTGCTCTGCCGCCACTTGCCGTGGAGTACCGTTGATCGGCGACCCAACAGCAACCGGCACACACTTTGGCCGGCCGCCGGCAAAAGTGTTGACTACCGGCGGCCGGTCATAGTCTACAGACTTTTCCGCCGGCTGCCGGCGGGTCCACCTTGATAGAGAGGAGCAACTGCCGGCGACCTGCCGCCCCTTATCTTGAAGGCAGTACATACATTCAATAGCCCAGGGCAATGCCGGCATACGCCGGCAGGCACACAGTACTGACGGCAATGGTCTGTACTGTAGCCTATACAAAAAGTTTTTTCCAACCTACAAGGTGCTTCATGGGCAGCCTATTGTGAGACCACCATATCTAGAGAGCTATTCTCTCTGCTTAATTAATGGATGATATCCATTATTAAAAAATCCCCAATATTGAACCTGGAAGACAGTGTTAAGACTACACTTTGTATCCAAGGATATTATCTTCCCATATAATTCATCAAGAATTTTCTGTTCAATATTGGAGGAGATCATAGCAATGGGCTGGACAGGAGGCACATGTGGGTGTCTGTCCCTTTTTTCTAGCTTACACTATCCTAAGCTAAATAAAAATTTATGAATCTGTTTGATGAAATCTGAGATTTTCACCGAATACTTATATGCTTTTCTTTCTTTACAGGAGGAGCATCCCGAGTGCGGGAACCATTTCTGCAAGGTCCGCAATAAGAGCTTCTGCGGCCATGATATGTGCAGGACCCACGCGCGCTGTGCAATTACGAAGGGATCTCTGAAGTATTGGGACCCACAGGTATGTACCGTTTGTGACAAACTAGTAAAAGAGGTCCACAGAGTCAAGGGATGCAGCAAGAGATATGCTGCGAAAATGGGTCAGAGGTTTTCAGAAGAACACCTGTGGCCCATATCTTCCTAATGAGAAGATGAGGGCTTGTCTGTTCTCTAGGGCATCTTCGGATGCAATTATTCCCCAGGCTCAACCTGAGATTCCCCTCGTCCAGATTCCGATAGAATCTGAGGTATCCGATGCCTTGAAGGCCATCCAATTAGAAGACAACATGTCAGTTGTCTTCGAGGAGATGGAACGTGATCTCCTAGTGGAAGAACTGGAGCAAGAAACTGTCTTTCATCCTGAAGGCGACGCAGAGAAAACTGAAACGATTTCGGTTTCATCGTCTACGGTTGCCTGGGCCTGTCACGTCGACTTCTTCTTCTGTCCCCCAGCTAGACTTGATCACCAATACGCTGCACTCGCTTTTGTCTATGTTCCAGGACATGCAAAAGCAGTTGTCCGAGAAGGAGGCTTCTCTACGGACTGAAATGCACCAGCTCGTGTCTACGCGTTTAGCCCCCAAGAAGCTAAACATCAAAGATCTTCCCGCCTTTTCTGACATCAACCCTTGGAGGTATGCTGAGCACATGCCGATGTCAGGGGGGAAGATTTTCCTCTCCGACAAACTGGGCACTGTCCCAGTAGATGATGTGGAGTTCTGGCCCAGCAAAGGGGCCTATCCGGATTGTTACGTCCGCCTGAGGACGGAACCCCCTTCCAAAGAGGAAACCGAGCCGAAAGAGGTCATCATTCTGGACCTCCCCAAGGCCCAGGCCTTGTTTACCAAAACCTTGAAGGAGAGGGACTTCACTAATTCCAAGGTGCCGGCTCTCAGCAAGAAGCACCCTTCTTTCATTGCTGATTCTTCCCGTGCCTTCCCCTTTATGGATAAATGGTTTAAGGCAGCCTTGAAGGCAGTCGAGGCAGGAAAACCTTGTCCTACACTTGAGGAATGTAGACCCCAGATATGTTCATGGTCTTTGCCAAAGCTCATTTGGCAACGGTCACCAAACACCTATATAATTTCATTAAAGGCCGCCGGGCTTGTAGAGAGTTCGTGTTCGCCTCGGTTGCGGTGAGGCACGAACCAAGGAAGCTGATAGCCTCCAACATCTGGGGAAAAGACCTCTTCCCATGTGAAGTGGTCAAAGAGGTCGTGGACAAAGCCGCAACGGAGAACAGGAATCTCCTCTCCAAGTGGGGCTTGTCCTCCAAAAGAAAGTCAAAAGGAAGACAAAATGACCCAGAGTACCCTCTCGTCCTCGACAACAACAACAGCTCTCTGTGGCCATGGTGCCCCAGACGGTGGCACAACCACCCACCACTTTCCAGCTGGTGCCCCAACCAGTGGCGACTCAGTCGCCCGTCTTCACCCCAGCCTTTGAAAGGCAATCGACGACCTTTAGGCCGAAGTCTCGAGGTTCCTTTCGGGGAGCCTCTAGACGCCCCTTTAGAGGTAGGGCCAACAGAGGTGGACGTGGCCAAGGAGGCAAACCCTCCAACCAGCACTCCAAGTGAGATGCTACCGGTAGGAGGGAGACTTCTCCTCTTCCGGGATCGCTGGACCTTCGATCCCTGGGCCCACAGCCTAATCAAGAACGGACTGGGGTGGAGCTGGAATACAACTCCACCGAACTTCCCTCAATTCTTCCAACACTCAACCCCCATATTGGAAGAATACGTTCAGGAACTCTTAGACAAGAGAGTTGTAAGGAGGGCAAAGTCCATCAAATTCCAAGGAAGGCTGTTCTGTGTTCCAAAGAGACTCGGAAAAGCTCAGAGTCATTTTGGACCTATCACCACTCAACAAGTTCATAGTGAACTACAAGTTCAGAATGCTGACGCTCCAACACATAAGGACCCTTTTGCCCAAACAGGCATACACAGTCTCCATAGACATGACAGATGCATACTGGCACGTTCCAATCAACCATCAAGTCTCCCCCTACCTAGGATTCAAGCTACAGAAAAGACAGTACATCTTCAGAGTCATGCCCTTTGGTTTGAACATAGCCCCAAGGGTATTCACCAAGCTTGCGAATGCGGTCATTCATCAACTACGCCTAAAGGGAATTCAGGTAGTAGCCTACCTGGACGACTGGCTGGTATGGGCAGCATCCAAAGAAGAGTGCACGCAACCCTCCAAGGAAGTGGTCCAGTTCCTGGAACACCTAGGATTCAAGATCAACTTGGAAAAGTCTCGACTATCTCCAGCTCAGAAGTTACAGTTGCTGGTTGTCCACTGAAACTTACAGTCACACTGCCTTTCCATTCCATCAAAGAAGAGGAAAGAGATAGCGGGATCTGTCAAGAGACTCCTTCAGTCCGCCAGGATATCAAGAAGGCAACAGGAGAGAGTGTTGGGGTCTCTCCAGTTTGCCTCAGTGACAGACCCAGTATTGAGAGCTCAATTAAAAGATGCATCAGGAGTTTGGAGAAAATACGCATCAAATGCTCGAAGAGATCTAAAAAGACCGATACCAAATCGTCTGCGATCCCTCCTCAAGCCATGATCGGAGGCCAAGTATCTAAAGAAGAAGGTACTCCTACAACCGCCTCCACCGTCAGTCACTGTTCACACGGATGCCTCGAAGGAAGGGTGGGGAGGCCACTCTCACCATCGGAAAGTCCAAGGAACCTGGTCTTCCCTCTTCAAAACCTTCCACATCAACTTTCTGGAAGCCATGGCAGTTTTTCTTTCACTGAAAAAACTGAAACTTCGCTGCTCAATCCACATCCGACTGGTATTAGACTGCGAGGTTGTAATGAGATGCCTAAATCGACAGGGCTCGAGATCGCCTCAAGTCAATCAAGTGATATTGGCCATCCTCCGGCTAGCGAAGAAGAGATGGCACTTGTCAGCAGTTCATCTTCAAGGGTTCCGCAATGTGACGGCGGACGCTCTATCCAGGTTCAACCCGATAGAGTCAGAATGGTTCTTAGATGCAAGATCATTCTCCTTCATCTTACGCAAAGTCCCAGGACTGCAAGTAGACCTCTTCGCAATGAGCGACAACAAGAAGCTACCCCAGTATGTAGCCCCGTACGAGGATCCTCTAGCGGAAGCAACGGATGCAATGTCCCTAGATTGGAACAGATGGCCCAAGATCTACCTGTTCCCTCCAACCAACCTTCTGCTGAAAGTCCTCAACAAACTGAGATCCTTTCACGGAACGGCAGCATTAGTGGCCCAACAGCGTCTGGTTCCCCCTGATAATGGAACTACGCCTGAAGCTGATCCCGTTGCCGGATCCAGTTCTGACTCAACAAGTGCAGAAATCGACTGTCTCAGCTTCATCACAGAAAACTCGGAATCTTCATCTCATGATTTTCTCACCTTAGCAGTCAAGAAAAGGTTCGGGATTTCAAAGGACAGTATTAACTTTTTAGAAGAATACAAGTCAAAGTCAACGAGAAGACAATACGAGTCTTCCTGGAAAAAATGGGTCGCCTTTGTCAAGGCAAAGAAACCAAAGGAGATTTCTACGGATTTCTGTATATCCTTCTTCATCCATCTCCATGAACAAGGGTTAGCAGCCAATACGATTGCTATGTGCAAATCTGCCCTAACCAGACCCGTGCTGTACGCCTTCCAGGTGGACTTCTCCAACGAAATCTTCAACAAGATTCCAAAAGCCTGCGCTAAACTTCGGCCCGCAGCCCCTCGAAAGCCCCTTTCATGGTCCTTGGATAAGGTTCTTCACTTAGCATCAACCTTGAACAACGAAGATTGCTCTCTAAAAGACTTGACTCAAAAGGTGATATTCTTATTTGCACTAGCCTCAGGAGCCAGAGTTAGCGAAATAGTGGCCCTCTCGAGGGATGATGGCCACATTCAGTTCACTGACCGCGGAGAACTGAACCTTTTTCCGGACCCAACGTTTCTCGCCAAGAACGAGCTGCCCATTAAGAGGTGGGGTCCCTGGAGAATCTGCCCTCTGAAGGAAGAAGCTTCCCTATGCCCAGTGGAATGCCTAAAGGTCTATCTTCGTAGAACTTCAGACTTTAAGGGAGGTCAGCTTTTCAGGGGAGAAACACCAGGTTCGACATTAATCTTGAAACAACTAAGGGCGAAGATCACCTATTTTATTCGCAGAGCGGATCCAGACAGTACACCCACAGGTCATGATCCGAGAAAAGTTGCTTCGTCTCTAAATTTCTTTCAAACTATGTCGTTTGAAAGTCTTCGCGCTCACACTGGATGGAAGTCATCCAGGGTCTTCTTCAAGCACTACGCGAAACAACTACAGGAGATCAAACACTTTGTGGTGGCAGCAGGTAGTGTACTAAAACCTGCCGCTTGATCTCTGCGAAGAACAGTGCACTATTTGGGACTTTTAGTGAAGGGTGTACATGATATACTTTTATGGTGTATCATGTTGAGTGATGTGTCTAGTGCATGACACTATAGACTGTTCTGATTACACGGGCGATATTAAGCATAATAGACTGACACATGTGCCATGCATATTCGTATGCAAGTGTTCCTTGTAACAACAGAATCTAAAGTGAAAATTTCTATATTTCCCATAGAGTGGCTTGTGTTTCCTTTTCAGATGAAACCTACAAAATTTTTCTGTTATTACCAATTATGCTTTCACAAAGATATTTTCAGCGAAAAATATGATTGATTGTAAATGTTACAACCATGATTTCTGTATTCTATTGTAATAAACGATAGTAGGAATCTTTGCATCTCATTTTGCCCCAAATATCCTAAACCATTCAATAAAGGGTGTCAGAGCATCTTTTTATCCTCTTAATTTTGGAAAAATATTCGGAACTAATGTTATTTTGTTCCAAGCAAACATTCTTCAGATAATTCGTTATGCTTTTAAGTTCAGTCACTGGTAATGACTGATTGTACTAACCTGTTTACCTTACTGAATTAAGGTTTCCTACACGAATGTAAACCTGTCTATCTGTCTCCATGAACAAACAGATTCGGGAGGTATCAGTAACCTACACAGATCATTTCCATTCAGAGTACAAACTATGCTTTATGTATATGAGGACACTAATATACAAACTTGTTTGCTAGATTGTTCCTTGAACTCACAATCCTCGGGTTTCCTCCTAGAGTCTTCCCAGACTCTTCCATGTAGGGGGCAGGAAGCACTGACATAGTCCATGATCAGCTGAATGATGTATAACGGTAACATCAAGTGTCTCTGGGTCCAGACGACCAAGGAAAATTTATCTCGAGATGACTGGCACTATTGAAAATCCACAGATACATTAATGCTCTGGTAAACTTCCATCAGGACGACATGGCCTGAGCGCAAAAAACGAATTTTGAGCGAAGCGAAAAATCTATTTTTGGGTGAGGTAGCCATGTCGTCCTGATGGACCCACCCTCTTTTTGACAAAGGATAATGAATCCCTCCCTAATATACTGTATCTGTAGCACCTATATAACGCTACAAAGAATGACTAGATGGCGCCACGCAGAGACGGGCTGGCGCCCAATTACAGTACAGTAGGAGTGTTGCCTTAATAACGGCTCTCCTATAATTCTTGCCACTCTCCCCTCTCGAAGCGTAAACGATATTAGGGGTGTAGATAGCTATGTGACGTATCAAGAATACGTCCTCTGATATGCGATATCCCTTTTAGAAATATAAGGGATACTCGCTCCAGGAGTTAGAATTCTGGATACCTTTAGTAAAATTCTCTGGGATATATCACTGTAGTCAAATATAACCTAGGAAGCTAAGAAGGAACTTCCATCAGGATGACACGGCTACCTCACCCAAAAATAGATTTTTCGCTTCGCTCAAAATCCGTTTTTAGAAATATGTTGAGGAATCATCAGAAACAGGCTTCTTTGGATAGATATTTCTCCAAAAGATAAGTGTCAGAAAGCAAAGATGATAATAGTGATTCTATTAAAAAAGCTAAAAAGAGTAAATTTTTAAGTTCTAAAAAAAAAATCGTAAAAAAAATTTCAAAAGACAAAAATACTGTAGTAAAAACAAAAAAGCATTTTTAATTTTAAGTGTTTAATAGTAAGAATAAATTTATTATTAAGTGTACATAACATAATTAGCATTGATACGTTTTTATATCTATCGTCTCCCCCCTCTGCCTCCACTCACTACCAGCTCAAGTCACGTTACTCCAAAGGTAAATAAAATTTAATTTTTCCTTTATAGTACAGTACAGTATATAATTTTCATTTTTAACTGAAATGTTATTTAATTATATACTGTACAGTACATGTATATTATATATAAGTATACTGTAGTACAGTACATGTATATTATATATAAGTATACTGTAGTACAGTGCTTACTATACTATTTTGTTACGTACTAATTTTCAATGTTTTTACACGCGGTTTTGCACGCATTAGCTATTCTATTGCCCGCCATACGACATTTTCACCATACGATACCAACTCCGGAACGGATTAATGTCGAAGGGGGGGGGCCCTACTGTATTCCTCTTCCTCTGCGATCGTATACGAGAGAGTTTCGGCGATTAAAGTAGTCGAATCTCGCCTGCCACTAGGCTACTAGCCTAGTGGCTTTAGTATATTTTCATACATGTTCCCGGTTTACCCTCGTGTATCGTTTTATCTATTCAGGTGGAGATAGATATCTCCTAGAATTATTATATAAATCGATACTAGTCTCCAGTGGAGATTTAAGGGTAATCCCTTCTTCCCTCTGAGTGCACCCTTAGGCTACAACCCTATCTTAGTCTTGCCATCGAGTAGACACTCCGGCTTGACTAGGCTAGCGTTCTCTGTCTCTTCCCTTGGCCGGCAGATAGCAGGCTTTGGGTTTTGGTCAGAACCTCAGAGTATATAGTCTTTTGTCGGCGGCCGGCCGGCAGGGTGAATAGTCATTCCCCTGCTGGACTGAGCCGTCGGCATAGGACCTCCCTAGGCCACACTTGAAGTGGTTGTATGATGCTGCCACCTTCTCCCTGCGGTTTAGAAGACTAGTCCTGTGCTCGCAGACCCTAGGCTGAAGAATAGACATGCTTCTGCCGCCTAGGATGGCGCCGGCACCGAAACCCTGTTTCTCCTTTGTTGAGAGGTGGCGGTAAGACTGCCGCCATAACCTTAACTATATTGGCAGACCCTAGGTTGAAGAATAGATATTTTTCTGCCGCCTAGGACGGCGCCGATATTGAAACAGAGTTTCTTCGGGGTGTGGTAGGACCGGCAACCCTGCCTCCTCCTCCCACACTTCATACAGGACCCTTTTCCCTACCCCCGCTGTCCTTTAGTGATGGCCTAGTCATCGCAACCCTTTGGCCATCGTCCTACAATCTCACCACTTGCCGGCGGATTGTGAGGCCGGCCGGGGCTCCTACATAGCAGCTACTTAGTCGCTCAGCCTTCTCTTATGGACGCAAAGCTCCGGGAAAAGCTGTGCCGGATGGGCCGGCTGCTGGTGGGAGACCCCTCTTCTGTAGAGTGTTCTTCAGTCCTCTCTTGGACTGCCATCCACATACCAGTGACCGGCAGTGACTGGCAACGGTTTGTGTTTGGATGGAAGCTTGAATGAAACATTCTCCCCCTTCCAATTGAACCCCCATTCTGGAGGAAGGCAGTAAGATTAAGTACTTACATCCTTATTTATTGTTAATAAACATTTAATACGGTACCCTTCACTCCATTCTTTCTCTCTCTATCGGCTAGTGCCACCGGGTACTAACCTAGCTGGCAGATGACGGCCGGGTTGGTGCCACCGGTCGCCGGCTGGATCGTGCCGCCAGCTGCTAGCCTAAAACTACAGTATATGATTATACAGTAGCCAGTATATTTGCAGTATAGATCATACTGCAGACAGAAAACTAAAGTATATATTATTCATACATACATATACCAAGGCACTTCCCCAAATTTTGGGCGGTAGCCGCCATCAACAAATGAAACAAAAACAAAAAAGGGGACCTCTACTCTCTACGTTCCTCCCAGCCTGACAAGGGACTCAACCGAGTTCAGCTGGTACTGCTAGGGTGCCACAGCCCACTCTCCCCCGTTATCCACCACAGATGAAGCTTCATAAGGCTGAATCCCCTACTGCTGCTACCCCCGCGGTCATCTAAGGCATCGGAGGAAGCAGCAGGGCCTACCGGAACTGCGTCGCAATCGCTCGCCATTCATTCCTATTTGTAGCACGCTCTCTTGCCTCTCTCACATCTATCCTCCTATCACCCAGAGCTTCCTTCACTCAATCCATCCACCCAAACCTTGGCCTTCCTCTTGTACTTCTCCCATCAACTCTTGCATTCATCACCTTCTCTAGCAAACAGCCATTTTCCATTCTCTCAACATGGCCAAACCACCTCAACACATTCATATCCACTCTAGCTGCTAACTCATTTCTTACACCCGTTCTCACTCTCACCACTTCGTTCCTAACCCTATCTACTCGAGATACACCAGCCATACTCCTTAGACACTTCATCTCAAACACATTCAATTTCTGTCTCTCCATCACTTTCATTCCCCACAACTCCGATCCATACATCACAGTTGGTACAATCACTTTCTCATATAGAACTCTCTTTACATTCATGCCCAACCCTCTATTTTTTACAACTCCCTTAACTGCCTCCAACACTTTGCAACCTTCATTCACTCTCTGACATACATCTGCTTCCACTCCACCATTTGCTGCAACAACAGACCCCAAGTACTTAAACTGATCCACCTCCTCAAATAACTCTCCATTTAACATGACATTCAACCTTGCACCACCTTCCCTTCTCGTACATCTCATAACCTTACTCTTACCCACATTAACTCTCAATTTCCTTCTCTCACACACACTTCCAAATTCTGTCACTAATCGGCCAAGATTCTCTTCTGTGTCTGCAACCAGTACAGTATCACCCGCAAACAACAACTGATTTACCTCCCATTCATGGTCATTCTCGTCTACCAGTTTTAATCCTCGTCCAAGCACTCGAGCATTCACCTCTCTCATCACTCCATCAGCATACAAGTTAAACAACCACGGCAACATCACACATCCCTGTCTCAGCCCCACTCTCACCGGAAACCAATCACTCACTTCATTTCCTATCCTAACACATGCTTTACTACCTTTGTAGAAACTTTTCACTGCTTGCAACAACCTTCCACCAACTCCATATAACCTCATCACATTCCACATTGCTTCCCTATCAACTCTATCATACGTTTTCTCCAGTTCCATGAACGCAACCTACACCTCCTTACCTTTTGCTAAATATTTCTCGCATATCTGCCTTACTGTAAAAATCTGATTCATACAACCCCTACCTCTTCTAAAATCACCCTGTACTTCTATGAATGCATTCTCTGTTTTATCCTTAATCCTATTAATCATTACTCTACCATACACTCAACAAACTAATACCTCTTGAATTACAACACTCATGCACATCTCCCTTACCCTTATATAGTGGTACAATACATGCACAAACCCAATCTACTGGTACCATTGACAACACAAAACACATATTAAACAATCTCACCAACCATTCAAGTACAGTCACACCCCCTTCCTTCAACATCTCAGCTCTCACACCATCCATACCAGACGCTTTTCCTACTCTCATTTCATCTAGTGCTCTACTCACTTCATCTATTGTAATCTCTCTCTCATTCTCATCTTCCATCACTGGCACCTCAACACCTGCAACAGCAATTATATCTGCCTCCCTATTATCCTCAACATTCAGTAAACTTTCAAAATATTCCGCCCATCTTTTCTTTGCCTCCTCTCCTTTTAACAACCTTCCATTTCCATCTTTCACTGTTGTGGAGGATTAATTTTTGTTTTATTTTTTGTTTATTTTCTTTTGCCAAATCCTGTGTGAGAGAGAGAGAGAGAGAGAGAGAGAGAGAGAGAGAGAGAGAGAGAGAGAGAGAGAGAGAGAGAGAGAGAGGTAGTTAGTGTATCGATTGTTTGTGGTGAGAAAGACTGTTGGTATAAATGAGATTGTTTGTTTATGTTTTTAGTTAGGTTACGACAGTGGTGAATGTCTTGGGTGAATGCTTATTTTTTTATTTGACTGCTGCTCGATTCAGTTGTGTTTGAATGCTGGATTTTACCTTATTTAATCATTTTTCGACCAGCGTGGAAGTTATTATATATTTCAACAGCCGTGATTCCTCCTTTGAGAGAGATATTTTGAATATTGATTGATGACCTAGCTTGTTATAAGGGACTTGGAACTGACTGCTATTTTAGATTTGGATAAAATTGGTAACGACTTGGCTGTAAGAAGGAATTTTCGGGTGATGATGATGATGATGACACCCATGACCCCGAGGAGTTAAGGCCGTTATGGCAATTTAAGACAGTCTTCTGGTTTCATATAGTGGTGTTGGGCCAATAAAGACAGTTGGCTAAGTGATTGATTATTTAAGTGCTTTGTTTTTGTGACTGTTATCTTGCGGAAGTGTTAGCGAACACTCGCAATATATATATATATATATATATATATATATATATATATATATATATATATATATATATATACATATATATATATATATATATATATATATATATATGTTTCTGTGTTTTGGAGTTTGGGTCGTGGTAAATTTAAGTTTGTTTTGTTAGTGTTTAGTTTTAAGCTTTATTTATTTTGAGGGTTTATTTCAATGGTGGTATGATTAATGTCTATTTTGGGTTAAGTGTATGATTAGTGATAAGTGTGATTTTTCTGGTTAATGTTGAGCGTTTTAGTTTGTAAGGAAATATAATTTTAAGGATATGTTTTGTTTTTTGTGTCCTTTTGTCTAAGAGTCCAGTTTATGATAAAGTAAGGGGAAAGTTTGTATTGAGGAGACATTGGTCTGTTTAGAGTGATTCAAGGGTGTGGGGGTTGTTTTGCAACATCCCGCCACATTATTTTGACGCCCGAACAGGGACTGCCGAGGTGGGATTGAAGCTGGACTCTTTGACGAAGGACTGATAGGATAAGAGATTAGATTAAGGTTGAAGAAAAATGGAAGGTAAATTAAAGGCTTTGGAGGAGGAATTGCGGCATTATCAAGAACGGGAGCAGATGTTGATAGTTGAGAAAGAGAGGTTGCTAGTAGAGAATGAGAGGTTGAACTGGGAGAATGAGGCGATGTAGAAGGAGCTTAGGGAGTTGAAGGGAACTGTAGAGAGAGTGGAAGAATGTGTTGAGATGAGGATGAAAGAGAATGAGGAACGAATGGAGAACCGATTGGAAGCTATGATGGGGCAAGTCATGGGGATGATGAAAACTATAATGGGTGAAGGTGCAGTCGGAGGAGTGTCCTCAGCTTCGGGTAATGGGTTGATAGTGGATGAGAAGGCTAAGGTTAGTGATAATGGGAAAGGAAGAGATAGTAATAGTAATAGTGATAGTGAGATTGAAGATAAGGGAATAAGGCATAGTAAGGATGAACAGAAATGTGATAGGAATCATGAGAAGAAAGGTAAAGTGATGTGAAGAAAGAGAAGAAAAAGTATCAGGCTAATAGCAAGGACGATCGTGAATGGGTGAAAGTGGCGAGTAAGAAAAGGGCTAGGAAGAGTATGATCAAGGATAGGAGTATGACTGTGGAATTAGATTCCTTATATTCTAGCGAGGAAGTAGGAAACAAGAAGGAAGGTAGCAGTGATGATAGCAGTGAGAATGAACGTGATGTGTGTAAGACTGTGTTTATGAGAGAGGTACCTCGGTGTGAAAGGTTCAATGAGCATAGTAGTAGGGATGTATACGAGTTTTTCAAGGAGTATGAGAGGTATTGTCAGGATAAGTATGGTGATAGTAAAAGAGTTTGGGCTAGGGAGTTAGGAGAATATTTGACTGGGTATTTGTTGACGATGTATGGAGTGATAATGAGTTTAGGTGACGTTGATTATGAAAGTGTGAAAAAGAGAATAATTGAGCAGGTAAAACGTATGAAAGGGAGTGTTAAGTATAAGCGTAAGAATGATTTTGATGAAGCACAGATGAATGCAGGAGAAGCGATATTGATGTATGTATGTAGGTTGGAAACTTTAGCTAGGAAGAAGTATGGGGATGAAGGTATAAATGAGAATAAGGAGTTAATGAAGAAGTTTTTGGCTACTGTACCCGAGAATGTTGCTGAGTTTGTTAATTTGAAACGGAAGGAGAAAATGAGGTGGACAAAAGAAAGATTGACATGGTATGATATTTTAGAGATAGTTGAGGATTACGAGTTGGATAGATGTATGAAAGAAAGTAAATCTGTGAGTGTAAGAACTGGAATGGAGGAAAGTGTGCCAGAATTTGTTAGTTTTAGAGATGCTGTTATGAGAGGACCGATGAGGTTAGCTGATAATGTAGTAGATAGGAGTGTTAGGGCGAGTAATGTGGGAATACCTCTAAGGACAAATGAAGGGTTTAGGCAAGGGAATCAGATTTGGAGGGATAGGAGTGCTAGTGCACCGCAAGGTAGGTCAGGTAGTTGTATTCGTGAAGAGAAGTGTTATAGATGTGGGAAAGTAGGACATAAGAAGAATGAATGTAGATGGGCTCTGGGTGCTTGTTTTGGATGTGGTGAGGTAGGTCATAGAATTAGCGAGTGCAAGAAAGAGAAAGGGGTAAAATGTTATCGGTGTGGTATGACTAGGCACATAGCGAGTGGATGTCGTAGTAATCGTATGAATGTGATTTGTGGTAATTGTGGTAAGGATGGGCATTATGCTAGAATGTGCAAGGAGCCGCGGGGTAAGTGTACTGAATGTGGTGCAGATGGGCATGTAGCTAGAGTATGTAGGAAGAAGGGAGTAAGTCAGCCAGGATGTTCGGGAAACTAGAGTGTAAGAGGGTTCAGCTGGGTGAGTCCTGTGTGTGCGGAAGGAATAGGATCAATGTTTGTGAGAATGGGATGAATAATTGTTTGGAAATGAGCAAGTATGAATCTAGTATGCATGAGAAGTTAGGGCTGGAAAATAAACAATTAGTGTTAGTTGAATATAGGAAAAAGAGGCGTTTGAAAGTTTTAAGTAAGGATGAAAAAAGGGAAAATTTTATAAGTAAAAGTGAGAATAGAAATAAGTATGACAAGGGTGTAAATGTGCAAGTGAGTGTGGAAGATAAATGTATTAATACAGATGAATCATGGCTGAGTATGAATGATACCTATAGTGTGTGTGGTTTTTCATTAGATGATGTAAAAGAAAGTATGACGAATGCGAGAATGAGAGATAGGAGAATGATAAGTAGCATGAATGAATCTTTTGCTGAAGTTGAGAATGTTTTTGATGAAATGGATGAACTGTTTACAGAAGTGAGTGTAATTATAGGGCCAAACGAGAACGCGGTAGATGAGATTGTACATGATATATTAGATGATAGGGATTTAGATAGGAATAGTGTTAATGTAGCGAATGATTGTGGTAAGGAAGAAGTGAATGAGAGAGTATATGGAGGCCCAGTTACTCGGAACAGAGGTCCTGTTCCCGACTGCGACTGGGTTATGAAAAAAATAATGTAAGTGGTTGTGGGAGAATGTAGTAGGATTTGGCAAAATAAGGGGGAGGAATGTGGAGGATTAATTTTTGTTTTATTTTTTGTTTATTTTCTTTTGCCAAATCCTGTGTGAGAGAGAGAGAGAGAGAGAGAGAGAGAGAGAGGTAGTTAGTGTATCGATTGTTTGTGGTGAGAAAGACTGTTGGTATAAATGAGATTGTTTGTTTATGTTTTTAGTTAGGTTACGACAGTGGTGAATGTCTTGGGTGAATGCTTATTTTTTTATTTGACTGCTGCTCGATTCAGTTGTGTTTGAATGCTGGATTTTACCTTATTTAATCATTTTTCGACCAGCGTGGAAGTTATTATATATTTCAACAGCCGTGATTCCTCCTTTGAGAGAGATATTTTGAATATTGATTGATGACCTGGCTTGTTATAAGGGACTTGGAACTGACTGCTATTTTAGATTTGGATAAAATTGGTAACGACTTGGCTGTAAGAAGGAATTTTCGGATGATGATGATGATGATGACACCCATGACCCCGAGGAGTTAAGGCCGTTATGGCAATTTAAGACAATCTTCTGGTTTCATATAGTGGTGTTGGGCCAACAAAGACAGTTGGCTAAGTGATTGATTATTTAAGTGCTTTGTTTTTGTGACTGTTATCTTGCGGAAGTGTTAGCGAACACTCGCAATATATGTATATATATATATATATATATATATATATATATATATATATATATACATATGTTTCTGTGTTTTGGAGTTTGGGTTGTGGTAAATTTAAGTTTGTTTTGTTAGTGTTTAGTTTTAAGCTTTATTTATTTTGAGGGTTTATTTGAATGGTGGTATGATTAATGTCTATTTTGGGTTAAGTGTATGATTAGTGATAAGTGTGATTTTTTTTGGTTTATGTTGAGCGTTTTAGTTTGTAAGGAAATATAATTTTAAGGATATGTTTTGTTTTTTGTGTCCTTTTGTCTAAGAGTCCAGTTTATGATGTAGTAAGGGGAAAGTTTGTATTGAGGAGACATTGGTCTGTTTAGAGTGATTCAAGGGTGTGGGGGTTGTTTTGCAACATCCCGCCACACTGTCTCTTCAATTCTTGAGCCAGCCTTCCTTACTCTCTTCACTTCTTTCCAAAACTACTTCTTATTCTCTTCATATGAATGACCCAATCCCTGACCCCACCTCAGGTCAGCTGCCCTCTTTGCCTCACGTACCTTGCGCTTTACTTCCACATTTTTCTCTCTATATTTTTCATACTTCTCTATACTATTACTCTGCAGCCATTCTTCAAAAGCCCTCTTTTTCTCTTCCACTTTTACCTTCACTCCTTCATTCCACCATTCA
Source organism: Palaemon carinicauda (assembly GCF_036898095.1). NCBI lineage: Eukaryota > Metazoa > Arthropoda > Malacostraca > Decapoda > Palaemonidae > Palaemon > Palaemon carinicauda. Next base: position 62,095,552 of record NC_090757.1, on the reverse strand, counting down.
CTGCCCTTCCTCATGCTGCCTCCAACCACCTTCTTGCCACACACATCACTTGCAATCCCATCAAAATTTTCTTTTACTAACTTCCACTCCTCCTCTAAATTACCAGTTTCTCTTACTTTCACTTCGTCATATGTCATTTTCAACCTTTCCTGATATTTACTTTTTACCCCCGATTTTATTAGATCTTCAACCTTCACTAGCTCCCTTTTACATCCACCTACTCTATTCCCCCACTCTTTTGCTACAACTAATTTTCCTTCCACCAAAAAAATATATATTATACAGTAGTTAATTTCCAAGATACCCTGTGTATCCTTGCACAGTCTTTAGTTGAGACCAAGTATATATGGAAAGAAAAGATTTCTTTCAACATACTGATAGATGATCAGTTACTATTTACCCACATTATTAAAACCTTTGGAAAGTCAGTGTTAAGTTACACTTATCTATCCTTACAGGTTAGAATTCTTCCATTGGGTTTCCTGAATAGGAAAACTCTAGGTTTTAATTATGGGCGAGGTCGCAGCAATTGGCTGGATAGGAAACTCAAGTATGTGTCTTTCCTAGTTCTTTTCTAGCTTGTCTAGCCTAAGCTATATGCAAAAATATTAATAATAATATTTTATATAGTTTATCAGGTGAGATGAAGTACTGCCTACTCAGTTATTTTTCTTGTCTTTACAAGAGGACCATCCTATGTGCCTTCGAGTCTTTTTGCAATATTAGGAGCAAGGACTTCTGTGGCCATGAAGAGTGCAGGGCTCATTCTCCCTGCTCCATCTCCAAGGGACCTCTTTAAGTACTGGGACCACCAGGACTGCAATGTTTGCAAGGCCTTGGTTACCGAGGGATTTGATGACCCCAAGACAGCTGCGCAGATGGGTTTGTGGCTTTCAAAAGAATGCCACGGGACCTTACCCTCTGAGTGAACTGATGCACGCCTTGCTGTTCCCTAAGGCGGGTGTGGAAGCTGTCATACCCCAGCCTCGACCTGAGATCCCTTGCGTTCAGATTACCGTAGATGCAAAAGTCTTGGACGCGATGAAGGACATCCACCTAGATGAGAGGATGTCGGAGGTGTCTGAGGACACCGAGAAAGACCTTCTAGTGGAAGGTCTAGAAGAGGAGTCTACCTTGGCTCCTGAAGATGATGAGGATGACGTCGAATCGGAGTCCGTTTCGTCGGTTCCGGCCCCGGAACCATTACCCTCTACGTCTTCTGCTCCTCCATCAGATGATATGAATAAGACATTGGCCAGTCTTATGGCAATGATGGAGAATCTTCGTAAGCAAAACGAAGAAAGGGACGCTGAACTGAAGAGAAAGATGGACCATCTTGCCGCGTCCCGTGGGTCTCAGAGGAGACTCAACGTGAAAGATCTTCCCTTGCTCTGATGTGAATCCTTGGAGGCATGCAGAATACATGCCTATCACCAACGGGAAGATATTCATATCAGAAAAACTGGGGGCTGTCCTTATAGATATAGAGGGAGTCGATTTCTTGCCCAGCTTTCAGTCTTACCCAGACTGCTTCGTCCGCTTGAAGGCGGAACCGACGTCCAAGGAGGAGACAGAACCAAAGAAGGTCATAGTTCTTGACCATGAGAAAGCTCAGGCTCTGTTGTCAAGTAGCCTGAAAGAGAAGGACTTCACTAACTCGAAAGTGTCAGCCCTTAGCAAGAAACACCCCACCTTTCTTTCCCTTTACTGCAAAAGGTTTTAAGGCGGTTATGAAGGCAATAAAGGCAGGTAAACCTTGCCCTACACCCGAGGAGTGTAGACCCTTATCCCTAGCCCTGCCTACGGAGGATAAGGACTGGAAGGAAATCCACCTTACCTTCTCAGTTGGGAAGTTGGAGGCAGATATTGCTGGACGCCAGTTCAGCGAAAACCTCCCTAAGCTGTCTGACTTTCTCTTGCGTAGGGAGCAAGAGACAAAGGAAAGACTTGCCGCATCCCTGTCCCTCCAGATTTGTTTGGAGGCAACGGCAAGCAATAGCAGAACCCCAGACATGAACATGGTCATGGCCAAATCACATTTGGCTAACCTGGTCAAGGACCCATATGGCTTCATGAGAGCCAGACATGCATGTAGGGAGTTCGTGTTTGCTTCGGCTGCAGTAAAACACGAACCCAGGAAGCTGATAGCTTCCAATATCTGGGGAAAGGACCTCCTCCCGAGCGAAGTGGTCAAGGAAGTGATAGACAAGGCTGCCACGGAGAATAGAAATCTTCTCCAGAAGTGGGGCTTGTCGGCGAAGAGGAAGTCTTCCCCGGATGAGTGTCCCCAGCCTAAGAGGAGGACGAAAAGACCCAGGTTGCCCTCTCGCCCCGTCAGACAACAGCAGCAACAACTTCCCGCAGTTCCCATGACTGCGGTGCCCCAGATGGTGGTTCAACCCCAACTATCTTGCCAGATGGTGCCTCAGCAGCTGGTTGCCCAGTCCCCAGCATTTACTCCTGCGTATGAGAGGCAGACCACTACTTTTCGTCCTAAAGGTAAAGTGTCGAAAAGGGGCTACTCTAGATACCCCCCAAGAGGAAGAGGGGGTAAGGGAGGACGCGGTCAAGGAGGCAAGTCCTCCGGACAGTCGAAGCAATGAGATGCTTCCGGTAGGAGGAAGACTCCAACAATTTCAGGATCGCTGGACCTTCGATCCTTGGGTCCACAGCCTAATCAAGAACGGACTAGGATGGAGCTGGAGGACAGCTCCACCATCATTTTCTCAATTCTTCCAACACTCCACCCCCGTCCTGGAAGAATACACCCAAGAACTTTTGAGCAAACGGGTGATACGGAGGGCAAAGTCCGTCAAATTCCAAGGAAGGCTGTTTTGTGTTCCCAAGAAGGACTCAGACAAACTCAGTCATTCTGGACTTGTCGCCACTCAACAAGTTCATAGAAAACAAGAAGTTCAGGATATTAACCCTTCAAAACATAAGGACCCTGCTGCCAAAAGGGGCGTACACAGTTTCGATAGACCTGGAAGATGCTTACTGGCATATTCCAATCAACCGCCCCCTCTCCTCCTACCTAGGATTTAGGCTACAAAAGAAGAAATACATTTTCAGAGCCATGCCCTTCGGACTAAATATAGCCCCAAGGATCTTTACAAAGCTTGCAGACGCAATCGTTCAACAACTACGCCTGGAAGGTGTCCAGGTAGTATCCTACCTGGACGACTGGCTGGTGTGGCCAGCATCCAGGACGGAGTGCATGCAAGCATCCAAGAAAGTGATCCAATTCCTGGAACATCGGGGATTCAAGATCAACGTCAGGAAGTCTCGATTATCTCCAGCTCAGGAGTTTCAATGGCTAGGAATACCGTCTCTCCATTCCCCCAGGGAAGAGGGGAGAGATTGCGGGATCTGTCAAGAGACTACTGAAATCCGACAGGATATCAAGACGCCAACAGGAGAGAGTACGGGGTTCTCTTCAGTTTGCATCAGTGACAGACCCAGTGCTAATAACACAGCTAAAAGATGCATCAGGAGTCTGGAGAAGATACGCATCAAACACTCGAAGAGATCTAAGAAGACCGATACCGACTCGACTACGATCACTTCTCAAGCCATGGTCGAAGGCCAAGAACCTAAAGAAGTCCGTACCCTTGCAACCACCTCTACCTTCAGTTATCATCCATATGGACCCATCAAAGGAAGGATGGGAGGTCACTCCCATCAACCGAAAGTCCAAGGGACTTGGTCTTCTCTATTCAAGACCTTCCACATTAACATTTTGGAGGCCATGGCAGTCTTTCTGACGCTGAAGAAATTGTCCCCTCGCAATTCAGTCCATATAAGACTGATCCTGGATAGCGAGGTGATAGGTAGATGTTTGAATCGTCAAGGCTCGAGATCACCCCAAATCAACCAAGTGATGTTGGCCATCTTCCGCTTGGCGGAAAAGAAGAGATGGCATATATCAGCAGTTCACCTTCAAGGGTTCCGCAATGTGACGGCGGACGCTCTATCCAGGCTCACGCCGATAGAGTCAGAATGGTCCCTAGATGCAGGCTTATTCTCCTTCATCTTACATCAAGTCCCAGAACTGCAGATCGACCTCTTCGCGACGAGCGACAACAAGAAACTACCTCGTTACGTGGCCCCATACGAGGACCCTCTAGCAGAAGCGATGGACGCCATGTCCCCCGACTGGAACAGATGGAACCGGATTTACCTGTTCTCACCAACCAATCTCGTAATGAAGTTCCTCAACAAGCTGAGATCCTTTCGAGGAACGGCAGCTCTAGTGGCTCCCAAGTGGCTAAAGAGCAATTGGTTCCCTCTAGTACTGGAACTGAAGCTGAGGCTGGTCCCTCTGCCAGACCCAGTACTGTTTCAACAAGTACAGAAGTCGATTGTCTTCGCTTCATCACAGAGAACCCAAAACCTTCATCTCATGATTTTCTCTCCTTAGCAGTAAAGAAAAGGTTTGGGATCTCGAGAGACAGTATAGACTTCCTAGAAGAATATAAGTCTAAATCAACCAGAAGACAATATGAGTCATCTTGGAAAAAGTGGGTTGCTTTCGTCAAGGCAAAAGGTTCAAAAGAAATCCCAACGGACTTCTGTTTGTCCTTCTTTATCCACCTTCATAAGCAAGGTTTGGCAGCCAATACGATAACCACGTGTAAATCAGCCTTGACTAGACCTCTGCTATACGCCTTTCAAGTAGACTTGTCAACCGAAATCTTTAACAAGATCCCTAAGGCTTGTGCTAAATTCAGTACTGCAGCCCCTCCGAAGCCTATTTCGTGGTCCTTGGACAAGGTCCTACACTTTGCTTCAACAGTGAACAATGAAGGATTGCTCTCTGAAGACTTAACCCAAAAAGTTATTTTCTTGTTTGCTCTAGCCTCAGGGGCCAGAGTTAGTGAAATAGTGGCCCTATCCAGAGATGAGGGCCATATTCAGTTCACAGAAGTGAGAGAACTGGATCTTTTTCCTGACCCAACATTTCTTGCTAAGAACGAGCTACCCACCAAAAGGTGAGGTCCCTGGAGAATCTGCCCTCTGAAGGAAGATGTCTCGCTGTGCCCAGTGGAGTGTCTAAAGGTCTATCTTCGAAGAACTTCAGACTTCAGGGGAGGACAGCTTTTAAAAGAGAAACCGCAGGGTCAAACCTATTCCTAAAACAACTAAGGGCAAAGATCACCTATTTTATTCGCAGAGCGGATCCTGACAGTACACCCGCATGTCATGATCCAAGAAAAATCACTTCGTCACTGAATTTCTTTCAGTACATGGACTTTGAGCGTCTTCGCTCATACACTGGATGGAAGTCATCCAGAGTGTTCTTCAAGCATTATGCGAAGCAAGTGCAAGAACTCAAGCGGATCGTGGTGGCGGCAGGTAGTGTACTAAAACCTGTCGTCTAGTGCTGCGATGAACAGTGAATTGATTGGGACTGTCAATATAAGGGTGAAGGTATTGACACGTCACAGTGCAATACTTTGAATTAAGTGTCACCAAGGTGATGCCAAGGACTGTTCTAGTTATTTGAGGTGAAGAAACATAGAGATAACACTTGTGTCGTGTGTTCTTACACAGTGTGAAGAGACAATCAATATCACAGAAATGCATATTAAAAAATTTAACAAATTTTCAGATTACAGTGGCTCTAATATATTTTTCCCTTTCAGGTGAAACAAACATTTTCAATATTAAACTTACCCGATAATCATGTAGCTGTCAACTCCGTTGCCCGACAGAATTCTACGGGAGGGATACGCCAGCTATCACTATACTAGAAGGGGGTGTACTCACCAGCGCCACCTGTGGCCAGGTACTGCAGTACTTCTTGTTGACACCACCTCACTTTTTCCTCTGTCGTGCTTCCGGCAAGACGTTCTGGGATATGCTTATGATTTTGGAGTATTGTTCACGGTTTTTGGTGAAGTATTTCTCTAAGATTTCAGCTGTCGCTATACTGGAAACTTTTCTTATTAGCTTAGATAGCTTTTATTTGGTTTTGATTAATGGTTAACGATCTTTTTGCTTGATTTGGAATCCCCCTTGACTAACTCTTTGATTCAAGATGTCTGACCTTTCACAAGCCCCACCCCATAGACGATGTAGGTCTTGTAATAGGCGTGTTCCGAAGGCCTCGGTTGATCCTCACACCGCTTGTTCTGACTGTAGGGAAAGACCCTGTCAGTTGGAAGATCGATGTGAGGAATGCGCCGGACTTTCGGAACTTGAATTTGTTCGATTCCTGAAATATTCAACCAAGTTAGAGAGAGAGAGAGTTAGGAGGAGTTCTTCTCGCTCTTCACTTTTTTCCTCACCTCATGATCCTCAACCTTTTCCTCCCCCTGTAGTGGCTACCCCCGAACCTACTATTTGTACTCAACCTGATATGTCCGTTGTTTTGCGTGCCATTCAGGCTTTAGGTGACAAAGTGGAATCGGTGGTTAGTGATCATAAGTCTCTTATGGCAGAAGTCAAAGAACTTAAGGTCAAAAGTGCAGTGGGAGGGGATAGTGCCAGTGCTGTGCCAAGTGCTAGTGTCAGTGCGGTGCCAAGTGCTAGTGTCAGTGTCAGTGTGGTGCGTGAGGGTACTTCTGTGCGTGCCAGTCGTCCTCCCAGTCCGGGACCTCTTGCAAGCTCCCAAGCCCAGGGGAGAAGCAATGTCGAAGGGCAAAAGGGTTCGGCAGGCCTTGATCGGCGCACAGAAGTATCCTCGGTGGTTGCGGGCGTGTCTTACAGAGACCGTCACTCCCACCCGCAGACGATTGAGCCCGTCTTTTACTCGTCTGCAGAAGATTTGTCAGGGAGAAAACGCTGGACTCAGGTCTCAAGACCTCTCAAACGCAAAGTCCAGACCTCAAGAGTTCTACAACCTGGTTGCAGTCATTGGATTAGCTCTGACTCTCCGCAGTCATCAGGTGACTGCACACCTCCTAAGAGAGGTAAGGTGATGCCGCAACAGACCTCATCTTCTGTTAAGGCTTTGCCTCAGCAGACCTTAGCGTCTGTCGACCCCAAGATGACTTTGCTTCAGTCCATGCAGTCACAGCTTGCGGTCTTAATGCGTGAGTGTCAGGCTGAGAAGGTTACACCTCCTCCTGCGATCGCTCCGCCTCACCGCAGTCCAGTCTGCCAGGCGTACGAAGTTGAGGTTCCTCAGGATACCTTACCGCATACTGAGTTGCCAGTTACCAGCGGTGTGCAGCAACCTCCGCCTTCCTTAAGGCAACCTCAGCAATGGGAGCAGGAGTCTTATGCCTTACTTCCTCCGCTTCCGCTTGCGGTTCCACCAGCGAGGCAACATTCTCTTGAGGTACGACAACCTCTTCCATCCATGAGGCAGCCACCTCAGCACTCGCTGCAGCGACCTCAACCCTCCTCAAGGCGAGAGCCTCAACTCCTTAGGCTAGCACCTCAGGAACCTCAACTCGCGAGACAGGAACTGCGTTCTGCGCAGCCGCTACCTCAACTCTCGCAGCTCACACCTCAGGAACCTCAACTCGTTCCTCAGGAATCTGCTACTGCGCATCCGCCTCCCTTACAGCAAGCGCAACTCTTGAGACAAGAAACTCATGCTAGGAGTCAGCCGCCTCAACCCATGCGCCTACCTTCCTCTACTCTTCTTGACCAGTCTTTGCAGCCTGAACCTCAGGTTTTAACTCAGCAACAGAGACTTGAGGATGAAACCACAAGCGTTTATGCACCCGCTTGTTCAGATTCTGCTGTTCAGCATACCACTGTTACTTTTCCTCCCACTTCGCTACACTCTGGTGATGAGGTTTCTGAGGAGGAAGCTGCGCACCTGGATCCCTCATCAGACGTGGAAGAACAGAAGTCTTCTCCTCTACCCATTGACTTTCGTAAGGTCCTGGCTCTTTTCAGAGAGGTATACCCGGACCATTTTGTTTCTGCTACCCCCCGCTCTCCTCCATCTGAGTTTTCGCTGGGCATGCAGCCTGTTAAGTCAACTTATACTAAGCTCGTCTTTGCTAGGTCCTCTAAGAGAGCTTTAAGAATATTAGGGGAGTGGTTGCAGTCTAAACAGCAACTAGGGAAGACTTCCTTTATGTTCCCACCTACTAAGCTCACTTCTAAGGCGGGCGTATGGTATGCCACAGGAGAGGAACCAGGCTTGGGAGTCCCTGCCTCTGCCCAGGCTGACTTCTCAAGTTTGGTCGACTCTCCTCGTAGATCAGCAATGAGGCGCTCTAAGGTTTGCTGGACCTTCTCCGATTTAGACCACTTCCTAAAGGGTGTATTTCGTGCCTTTGAGATGTTCAATTTTCTAGACTGGTGCCTGGGGGCCCTGAGCAAGAAGACCTCCCCTGCGGACAAGGACTCGGCCATGCTTTTAATGTCCTGCATGGATAAAGCAATTCGGGATGGGTCTGGCGAGCTTGCTTCAATGTTTGTGTCAGGAGTTCTTAAGAAAAGGGAGCAACTTTGCACCTTTCTTTCTTCCAGCATCACACCTTGTCAAAGGTCTCAACTCCTTTTTGCTCCGCTTTCTAAGTTCTTGTTTCCCGAAGAGCTTATCAAGGATTTGTCTGCGGCCCTGATTCAGAAGGACACTCATGATCTTGTGGCCTCTTCAGCTCGTAAGACTAAGGTTGCTCCCTCAGCTCCCAGGACTTACCGCACCCCAGTGGCTGATACTCCTGCTACAAGGTTTATTCCGCCCTTTCGTGGCAGAGCCCCCAGCCGAGGAAGCTCCCGTCCAGACTCTTCCAGGAGCAGGTCTAGGAAAGGTCCCAAGACTTCAAAAGGCAAACACTGACTCTCCTCCTCTCCAGACAGCAGTAGGAGCCAGACTCAAGACCTTCTGGCAAGCTTGGGAAAAGAGAGGTGCAGACGCCCAGTCTGTCAGGTGGCTAAGGGAGGGTTACAGGATACCATTCTGCCGCAAACCCCCTCTGACCACTTCTCCCATCAACCTCTCTCCCAACTACAAGGAAAAGGACAAGAGGCTAGCGTTGCACCAGGAGGTGTCGCTCCTGTTACAGAAGAAGGCAGTGGTTATAGTCCGGGACCATCAATCCCCGGGCTTCTACAACCGTCTCTTTCTGGTGGCCAAGAAGACAGGAGGTTGGAGACCGGTGCTGGACGTCAGCGCGCTCAATGCTTATGTCACCAAGCAGACGTTCACTATGGAGACGACGAAGTCGGTCCTAGCAGCGGTCAGGCAGGAGGACTGGATGGTCTCGTTGGATCTGAAAGACGCTTACTTTCACGTTCCTATTCATCCAGACTCCCAACCTTTCCTGAGATTCGTTTTTGGAAAGGTTGTGTACCAATTCCAAGCCCTGTGTTTTGGCCTAAGCACAGCTCCTATGGTGTTTACGCATCTGATGAGGAATATTGCAAAATTCCTCCACTTATCGGACATCAGAGCCTCCCTTTACTTAGACGACTGGCTGTTGAGAGCCTCCACGAGTCGTCGCTGTCTGGAGAGTCTCAACTGGACTTTGGACTTGATCAAGGAACTGGGTCTGTTAGTCAACTTCGAAAAGTCCCAGCTCATTCCCTCCCAATCCATAGTTTACCTGGGAATGGAGATTCGGAGTCAGGATTTTCGGGCTTTTCTCTCGGCCCCAAGGATAAGCCAAGCCCTAGATTGCATCCTGAGCATGCTGAAGAGGAACAGTTGCTCGGTGAGACAGTGGATGAGTCTCACAGGGACCCTGTCATCATTAGCCCTGTTCGTCGAGTTAGGGAGACTCCACCTCCGCCCTCTCCAATTCCATCTAGCAGCTCATTGGGACAAGGATTTGACGCTCGAAGCAGTCTCTATCCCTGTCACCAAAGAGATGAAGACCACTCTCTTGTGGTGGAAGACCAACCTCCTTCTCAAGGAGGGCCTATCGTTAGCGATTCAGACCCCCAATCTTCATCTCTTCTCGGATGCATCAGACTCGGGCTGGGGCGCGACCTTGAACGGACGGGAATGCTCGGGAACGTGGAACAGGGAACAGGAAACGCTCCACATCAACTGCAAGGAGCTACTGGCAGTTCATTTGGCCCTTATGAACTTCAAGTCCCTCCTGCTAGGCAAGGTGGTGGAGGTGAACTCCGACAACACCACAGCCTTGGCTTACATCTCCAAGCAGGGAGGGACCCATTCGAGGAACCTATACGAGATAGCAAGGGACCTCCTCATTTGGTCAAGAAGTCTAAACCTCACTCTAGTAACGAGGTTCATTCAGGGCAACATGAACGTCTCAGCAGATCGCCTAAGCAGAAAAGATCAAGTCATTCCCACGGAATGGACCCTTCACAAGAGCGTGTGCAACAGACTTTGGACCTTGTGGGGTCAGCCTACGATAGATCTGTTTGCCACCTCCATGACCAAGAGGCTTCCTTTGTACTGTTCCCCAGTTCCAGACCCAGCAGCAGTTCATGTGGATGCTTTTCTGCTGAATTGGTCCCATCTCGACCTTTACGCATTCCCACCGTTCAAGATCATCAACAGAGTCATTCAGAAGTTCGTCTCGCACGAAGGGACACGGCTGACGCTGGTTGCTCCCCTTTGGCCTGCAAGAGAATGGTTCACAGAGGTACTACAATGGCTGGTCGACGTCCCCAGGACTCTCCCTCTAAGAGTGGACCTTCTACGTCAACCTCACGTAGACAAGGTGCACCCAAACCTCCACGCTCTTCGTCTGACTGCCTTCAGACTGTCGAAAGATTCGCTAGAGCTAGAGGCTTTTCGAAGGAGGCAGCCAGTGCGATTGCCAGAGCAAGGAGGGTATCCACTCGTAGAGTCTACCAATCCAAGTGGGAAGTCTTCCGAAGCTGGTGTAGAGCCAATGCAGTTTCCTCTACCAATACCTCTGTAACCCAAATAGCTGACTTCCTATTACATCTAAGGAATGAGAGATCCCTTTCGCCTCCTACGATTAAAGGGTACAGAAGTATGTTGGCTTCAGTTCTCCGCCACAGAGGTTTGGACCTTTCTTCCAACAAGGACCTTCAAGACATCCTTAAGTCTTTTGAGACTTCTAAAGAACGTCGTTTACCCACTCCAGGCTGGAATCTAGACGTAGTCTTAAGGTTCCTTATGTCTCCTAGGTTCGAACCTCTCCAGTCAGCTTCCTTCAAGGACCTTACCCTCAAGACTCTTTTCCTCGTCTGCCTTGCAACAGCTAAAAGAGTCAGTGAGGTTCATGCCTTCAGCAAGAACATTGGGTTCACATCCGAATCTGCAACATGTTCTTTACAGCTCGGATTCTTAGCTAAGAATGAACTTCCTTCACGTCCTTGGCCTAGATCGTTTGAAATTCCTAGCCTTTCCAACATGGTAGGTAACGAGCTAGAAAGAGTTCTTTGCCCTGTCAGAGCTCTGAAATATTATCTTAATAGGTCAAAACCTATACGAGGACAGTCAGAAGCCTTATGGTGTGCAATCAAGAAACCTTCGATGCCCATGTCCAAAAACGGAGTTTCGTATTATATAAGGCTTCTGATTAGAGAAGCCCATTCTCACATGAAGGATGAAGACCTTGCTTTGCTGAAGGTAAGGACCCACGAAGTGAGAGCCGTAGCCACTTCGATGGCCTTTAATAAGAACCGTTCTCTGCAGAGCATTATGGATGCAACTTATTGGAGGAGCAAGTCAGTGTTTGCATCATTTTATCTTAAAGATGTCCAGTCTCTTTACGAGAACTGCTACACCCTGGGACCATTCGTAGCAGCGAGTGCAGTAGTAGGTGAGGGCTCAGCCACTACATTCCCTTAATCCCATAACCTTTTTAACCTTTCTCTTGAATGCTTTTATTGTTGTTTTTTGGGTTGTTACGGTAGGCTAAGAAGCCTTCCGCATCCTTGTTGACTTGGCGGGTGGTCAATTCATTCTTGAGAAGCACCTGGGTTAGAGGTTGTGTAGAGGTCCTTTAGTATGGGTTGCAGCCCTGTATACTTTAGCACCTTTGAGTTGATTCAGCCTCCTAAGAGGAACGCTGCGCTCAGTAAGGAAGACGAACTTAATAAAGGCAGAGTAACGGTTCAAGTCGACTTCCTTACCAGGTACTTATTATTTCATTGTTATTCTGAGATAACTGATTATATGAAATACGGGATACTTAGCTATCCTTTAGTCATGTACACTGGTTTTCACCCACCCCCCTGGGTGTGAATCAGCTACATGATTATCGGGTAAGTTTAATATTGAAAAATGTTATTTTCATTAGTAAAATAAATTTTTGAATATACTTACCCGATAATCATGATTTAATTGACCCACCCTTCCTCCCCATAGAGAACCAGTGGACCGAGGAAAAAGTGAGGTGGTGTCAACAAGAAGTACTGCAGTACCTGGCCACAGGTGGCGCTGGTGAGTACACCCCCTTCTAGTATAGTGATAGCTGGCGTATCCCTCCCGTAGAATTCTGTCGGGCAACGGAGTTGACAGCTACATGATTATCGGGTAAGTATATTCAAAAATTTATTTTACTAATGAAAATAACATTTTTCTGGACTTTGATTGTAGAACATGTTTCTCATTGCTTTTATTAACATTATGTTATATATGATGATTCTGCTGGTTATCTATTACCAATAAATACTTGATGTGTATTTGCGTCTTATTTCGCCCGAAAATTGATTTTCAATAAAAATATATCAGAGTTTTATTTTCCTTTAATAAACTGCATATATTTATACAAACAAGATATATAGCTAATACCTTTGTTCTTATACGAGTACAAACTTTATCTGGTAATGCTTGGCTTGTTTCAATCAGACATACGTACATACAGTGAGACCTGTATGTACTTGATGCTATGTTTGTTCATATGTTATATGCAAACCTTGAGACTCCTTTCCTATGTCTAGTATGACTCTTCCCTGTAAGGGGCAGGAAGCACTAACATGGTTTATGATTAGCAGTAATGACGTATAACGGTAACGTCATATGTCTCTATGGTCTGAATGACCAAGGAATAACTGTTCTGAGGTTAAGGCACTCTTGAAAATCCACTGATACAGTACTTTCTAAATAATTCTCTGGTAACCTTCCATCAGGACGATTTTAAGCCAAGCGAAAAATCTATTTTTGGGTGAGATAGCCATGTCGTTCTGATGGATCGGCCCTCCTTTTCGATAGAAAAGGCCTTGGCAGGATCCCTCCCGAAACTACTACAGTATATCTGTAGCACCATGCTCAACGCTACAAAGGAATAGTGTGTGGGGTTGACGTACAGCGCCATCTAGATACTTGTAGTAGTAAGGGAGGAAGGGTAACCTTGATATCGGCTCCCCTTCTAATTTTTCCACTTTCCCCCTCGAAGCGAAAATGCTATTCGGGGTGAAGATTGCTATGTATCGTATTAAGATATACGTCCCCTGATTTATGCAATATCCTTAGGAGAAATTGTAAGGATATTCGCGCCAGGTTTTAGAATTCTGGAGACCTAAAGGTAAATTTTCTGGGAATATCACTGTAGTCAAATATCCCTTAAAAAGCCACTTATAGGAACCTTCCATCACGACGACATGGCTATCTCACCCAAAGATAGATTTTTCGGTTCGCTCAAAATCCGTTAATCTGGACAGTCACATTACTAAATATCTCAACACACAGCTTGCGTAGGCCGCAGACCTTGCGTAGCAAGGTTTAATGATGTATAGGGATATCCACCTTCCTAAAGGGTGAGTCACCCTTAATAAATAGTGTAGGTTTGTATTCCAGTTATGGAACAAATGAAAAATTCATAGGTAATTTGTATTTTTCCTAACGATACAAACCCTTAGGTATTTATACAAGCTTACCCGTCAGCCCTATCCCCCTTGAAATCCTACCTCCAAGCAAAGGGAGCTAAATCACAGGTGTGTGAGTGGGAGCGGTAGCAAGCCACCTACCCCTACCCCCTCTAACTAGCGGAATGGGTAGTTATCCCTTGCTAAATTTTAATGGCTCGTTCTTTCAGCTTCGCCAAAAGTAATACCCCTAATAAATTGCTAAAGGTTTTTACCGTTAGAAAAAAATGCAAATTGTCTACGCATTTGTCATATTTCCTCAGCGAGCAATGCGGTACTTCTTCGATCAGCTAAGTCAGCTAACGTAGAAGAGTAGAGTCGTTCGTTCCTGTGAAATCTACTGTACATGCCCCATCACAGTCCTGCCCCTGTGACAGTTCTTGATCAGCACGCTGGCGATATGCTCTAACGAGGACTCCCTGTCGGGAATGGTACAGTCTCTGCAACATTTTCTATTAATACTCCTCCGTTCCTCAGGCTCAAGCTTAGGAACGATGGCAGTGGCATACTGTACTGGGTTCCTTCCGTTGTTCCAGTCGGGGGAGCCGTTCAGAGTGAACCCAGAATCTAGCCTCAGCTACGTTTTACAGGGAGTGCTCGATGCCGACCTTCAACTTGAACAAGGCTTGTTTTCAGGAAGCAGAGAGCGCTGGCCGGAGGTTTGCCTCCAGGGTTTTGACAACTTTCTCTTCCGAGGGAGAGTTAACCTCTCCGGTTGTTGGGCTGCTGTCCCTTCTGAGGGAGAACTTCCCTTTATCAGCTCTTTAGCAATTTTCCCACTTCTGGGGAGAATTGCTGACAGCTCGACAGAGATCAGCAGCTGCTAACTCATCACCAAAAACTATGCTCTCCCCCATGCTGAGCCAGGGGGAGTCTCTCCTGCGGGTGGTCGTCTTTCGTCCGCAAGTGAGACCCCCATAGAGACTCAGATCCAGAGATCTTCTAAAGACCAACTATTTTCTTTTGACTCAGTCAGAATAGGTTCCATCTCCTTAGGAACCGTGCAGACGTTCTCCATCCGGGGGTTCGTCAGGCTTCGGACGTTCTTCCTCCCTGCGGTAAGGAGACATCTTTTCTGTCCTGTCAAGGACCGTCACGCTGAGCCTCTGGGTTCTCGTCACACATCAGCTGTGCATGACTCGCCAATTGTTCACTACTCGTCAGCTGTGGGGAACAGATTCCCTCTCCGGATTAACCGTGCAGACGTTCCCCTCCGGGGGTTCATTAGGCTTCGCAGTTTATCAATCCTCGCACCCCTGGACGTTCTCCTCCCCTGCTGTAAGGAGACATTGTTTCAGTCCTATCAAGGACTGTCACACTGAGCCTCCGGGCTGTCGTCACACGTCAGCGGTTCACTACTCGTCAGCTGTGGAGAACAGGTTCCCTCTCCGGTGGAACCACGCAGACTTTTCCCTCTGGGTTTTTGTCAGGCTTTGGAGTTTATCACTTCGCTACCCTTGATGTTTTATCCCCCTGCAGTAAGGAGACATCTTTTTAGTCCTGTCAAGGACCATTACACTGAACCTCCGGGCTTTGGTCACGAGTCAGCTGTGCGTGACTCACGAGCTGTTAACTGCTCATCAGCTGTGGAGAACAGTTCCCTCTTCAGAGCAAACAAGCAGACGTTCCCCTCCTGGGGTTCGCTAGGCTTCACAGTTTATTACACCTTGCCACCCTAGACATTCTCCCCCCTGCAGTAAAGAGACGTCTTTTCAGTCCTTTCTAGGACCGTCACCTTGAGCCTCCGGGGCCTTGTTACGCATCAGCTGTTCGCCAACCATCAACCACATGTATTTTGCTAGCTGTTAGCTACTCGTCAGCTGTGCGTGACTCTCCAGCAACTCATCACTTGTCTTCGTACGAACACTCCTCACCTTGTAACCGCAACCAGGTGGCTCGTGATCGTCACTCCTCACCGAGAGACCATAACCCTTTGTGAGATTGCCAGCATTATTCTGCTCAGAAAAGAGACAACCGCAAGTCCATCTCTTTTGGAGGAATACCTGACCTCGCACAGGGAGCTGAAGAACTTGAATACCATTTTCAAGTCCTCGGCTAGAGCTTCTGTGCCTCAGCAAGAGAGATTAATGGAAGTTGTTTATTCCAGAACATCAGCCTATCCTGACGTCTATAACCAACCCTGGGCTCCTATGGGTGAGAGTACGGAGGTGGATGAGCAACGAGATTTCGAGGACGATCTATTGTGTAGAGCTGCTAGCCCGAAGCTTACGGAGGCTGATTAAGGGGACCTCTGCCTGAGCGTACCTTCTGACAAGTCTTGGCCTGGATGAGAACCATCAATGGTCTGTCAAATCCCTCGACAGTCCCACAAGAAGGTATAGACACTGTCCTGGATCGTGTCTATGGCACTCAGAGTCCCCTCGGGGGATCAGTGCAGCTTTGTCCTGGTCAAAGGGGTTGAAGAGTGCCAGGAGACACCTACCAGAGGGGTTCCCTTCCAGAGACTTGGGACTCCTGGCATCGGTCTCGGGTACGGAGATCATTGACCAGGAGAAGGTAGCGAAGTACAGTAACACCTTGCCATATAAGCATACAGTAATGCATTCCAGGACCGGGCTCATATGTGAATATACTGGTATCTCAAGGCAATTTTTCCCATATGAAATAACTGGAAAACATTTAATCCGTTCCTGCCCTCTTATAAACACCCAAATCAATTATATGACAATGGAAAAAACAGGCTTTTAAGAGGGCTGGACGGCTAATGCTGTTTTTTTAAGGACAGGACTTTAACATTCATACTACTTAATAAGTTGACTTAGGACAACTCCAAACTGCATAGGATTTTTGCTTCTGACCTTCGGTTTTGCCACGCCAGGGCGATTTATCCTGAAAATGAGTGTTTTTTAAATTCTATCTCCTCCCTTGGTAATTAATATGAAGACCTTGGATTACTGCCCTATATAGACCTGATGTAGACCTCCAATCAAATGAAGAGTTTCTAAAAGTAATTTTTTCCTTATGGTTAAAAAATAAACCCTGACCATAAGGGGAAAAAATTAAAAAAAAAATATGAAAATAAATTCTTCATTTCATTGTTTTATAATCTCTTTCTAAGTTATATACCAAATTTCAATGCTTTATCTTTAAAACTAAGGGAGAAGATGGAATTTGAAGGTCAATAAGTATAGTTTTTGAGATACGGGCATTCAGAGTTTTCCTTTGTATTTTTACAAAGACAATATTAATAAATCGTGATTATTATGAATTTTATGTTTTTTGGGGATATTAATAAACCAAAACAATGTTATTTATCATAATTTAATCATAAATGAAGAGCCCTTTGCTCAATATCTTGCTTCTTAGGCTCTTGTCAGGTAAGGTGGCTGGACCTCTATCCACAACACTCCTCTCTCCTTCACTAACCCCTCTAATTTCACCGATATTACCCACATTTGAACTCTTATTAGAGCCAATTTTCTTCTTCCTTATGTTAGCGAGATGTTGAAATTGTATTTTCCTTTTGGGCATGATGAAATTCTTACTGAAACCAAGAAAATAGAAACGTAAAAAAAGTGAATGTCAGAGGTTTAAACTCAAACGTCTACTCTCCCTGATGGCTGAGGGTGTAATACTTCGTCTTGTGACTCATGGAATCTATACAAATGCCATTGCTCACATTTTTTTTTCTTTTTATGTTAACATATTAGATTATCAAAATTTATGATAACAGAAAAAATACTGCATTTTCTTGTATGAATCAATGATTTCGGCTTATTGGGTTACTTTTAGTAATTACCCTGTAACTATGATAGTAAGAGGAATTTCAACAAAATATATTGTATACACATTCTTCATTGGCAATATGAAGCTCAGTGAAATTTTTTCAGGATTTTGTGTTTTTCGTCCTATACCCCTTATTTTGGGATACTGGCCGGGCCCCGTAATTGCTATAATAGTTTACATACACTCACAAAATAACATAAATGATTTCTGGACTGTGATCTGCATTAAAATGTGGCATTGTTATGGAGTTCTTACCTTCGAGACAGACTGTAGCGGCTAACTGTGGCGTGTGCGGAGGTGGAGAGAGGGTGGGAGGTATGGAAGGAGAGAGAATTGGATGGTACCATATTTACTGTTTGTTACACATAGCATAATTCTTAAACTTGACATAGCTTAATTTTTAAAAATCTTATTCCTATTTACTTTTTATACTTTTTTTTTTAATTTTGTCCTGGCGCAAAATACAAACCTTATGCTCTTTAAGAGTCATTATTATTTCGGAGAACCTGAAGATTAGTCGAAACAAAGTTAACCAGTGTTTAACTACCTACCGCTAGTCAGCTGGAACTGATTTCTTTTCATTTTCTTTTCAGGTGTGCTTGTGCGTGAGGATCAACCATGCTGGTTTGTCGGGTTTAGAAGGGCGCTGGTGTTGCACCATCATGTCTTATGAGAAGACAGATCCTAGCGGTCTCTGTCCTTTGTGCCGAGGTCACTAGTACACGGAGTCTTCCTGTAGTGTGTGTTGGGAGTGGTTGCCCTCCCAGTGGTTGAGGTTTAGTAGGCGGAAGAAGAAGGCTAAGAGGGGTTCTTCCCTTTCGAGGTCAGCCACGAAGAAGGTTTGCCGTCTTTCTCCTCCAGCTTGATCTCTCCACTCTGACTTTGCTTGACCAGCTTCCTCCGGGGAACGGTCGAGTACTAGTGGCGCCCTTGTAACGCTGGGATAACCTCATGTGGTGTCTCCTCCCACTGCAGGCCATAAGAGAGTCCTCCATAGGGGAGTCTCAGACAATGCTGTTCGTCTACTGTGGCCCTCTTTGGTGTTGTCTCGTCCTCCGTCAAAGGAGAAGCGAGAAGTCTTCTGTTCTCCCCGACGTCCCCCTTGGTTCGGCGGGAGGACAGGAGCAGTTGACGACAAGCACTCCTTGAAGTAACTTGTCACGAAAGGTTTGCCTTCCAGTGTTGCACAGTCTGACCTTCCAAGGAATGACGATGTAACACACCCTTTTGTGTGGCAGCTCCCTTCTCTGCGAGGCGATGCGCCATTGGAAGGGGGAGTTGATCCATCATTTCATTTGTGAGGAGAGATCTTCTCCGACCCTCCCTTCTGAGCAGCAGCTCCCTCGTCCGCTAGGTGATGTGCCATTTGCGAGAGGAACGATCTTCCCCTGATTGGTCTCCTCCAATTGGTTTCCACTGAAAGGTTTTGAATTCGTCTATATCGAACTCAAGCCCATCATCGCACAGCTTCTCAGAGCTAGATGACGAAGGATTGAGGAGATTTCCATCTGCCCCTCTATGTTGTCATCATACAAAGCACTCAGGGCATCACGAGACCAGTCTCGCATGAGATCAATCAAGCAAGTAACTCTCCGGAGTTTACACCGGTCTCGCCCCTTGATGTAAAGGAAAGCACCACACCTTTCTTCTTCGGGAGAACAGCTAGTAAGACAGCCCCCATTCTTGACGCTCTAGGACAGGATCTGGTTTCATCACCAAAGGCAGAGAAGCTCCACGCATTGTCGCATGCCTTTTCTTCCAGCAAAAGGAATAGGAGATCTAATCAGCTGGAAGCGAGGAAACATGATTCTCGTCAGGAGAATAAGGTTCCTAAGCACTCTAGCAATCACTATCTTAGGGTTGAGGTTAGCGAGGGTACCAGCTTGTCTTGCCTACCAAACTCGCAGCGGTTGTTCGCCCCGCAAGAACTCAGCCTTGAGAGGGTTGAGGCGTTCCCTCCACCCCTCCCACATATTAGCCGGACAAACAGGGAGGTTGAAGCATCAGGTAATTTGTTAACCAAGGATGGACCTTGGTTTTAAGACCTGGTGAAAGTGCCTAAACAAGTGATGGGGATCTATAACAACGATCCTCCGGTAGCAGCAGCGAAGGTTCATGTCATTCATTTGGATTTGCCCAAGAGATCTAGGGATTTTTCCTACCCTAGGCGATCTTGTATAGCTAGAGCGCCATTACCTCTTCCGCCTCCTGTCACTCAGAGAGCCTCAAGGTATGAGTATTACCTTAAAGCTAAGGATCCGAAGATCATGGATTCAAACTGGGAGGGACGGCAGGGACTCGGGTCACGACTGCGAAGACGGTTAGGGAAAGAGAGATTGCTTTGCCCGGAAGGTCTTAGTCCTCTAATCTTTGCACAGACTCTCGCTCTGAGTGCTGGAACCCTTTTAGGGTCAATGGCTGGGAAGATCCTTCAACTCAATTAAAGGATACCTCTCTACGAGTTGTTTCCGAGGGCTCTAAACTAACAGAATCAATCAGGAAGAGGAATCCTCTCTCTTTGATGAATTTGAGATTCAACCAAGAGAGGAAAGACGCGAAGACTTTACCCAAGTATTGGTGTTCAATGGATAAACATCAGACTCTAGGGGAACAGGCTACCGTCCTGACCACTAACACAAGACCTGGGCATAGCTGCCTTCCCCCAAGAGCCCATTCGGCTTCCTAAAGGTTTTCCGTTGGCGACTCTCACCACTTTTGGTTATGATCACCCTACTATGGATGTTAGCTAGGGAGAAGAAGAACCTTTCGCCAGCTCGAATTTCACCCCTTCATAGCAAAGAGATTTGTGTAGGATCTTTTTAAAGGTTCTGGCTTGCATCAGGAAGGTGAATAACCTGCAAGAACCTGATGACGTCCCTACCGAGAACAAGGATACGGCCCTGGACCAGTTTTCTGGCACTCCCTTAACCCTCCAGACCCAAGGTAGCTTTACCTTGGGGAAGGGAAGTTAAGGCAGCAAAGAAGAAAGCTTTTGCCCAAGTGGCTGGTTCCTCTCGCTCACTTCGTTCGGTAGACTCCTCTAGGTTTCCTTACATAAGGCAAAGGAAGTACTATGGAGTAGGGAAAGACGATCTTTCCCCCTAACACTGGATCCAGTGATCGTATCATTGACCCAGACACCTTTGGAGAAATTGACGACTTTCCCTGTCTAGTTTTCTGCTGCGGATACTGCCAACATGGAGCGGGTTGCAAAGTGTGCCTTGCAATTTGACTCATGGCAAGACGATTGGTTGGACACGGTTGGTTATCTGGTCAAGAAAGAGGACTTCTCCACTCCTAAGAGGAGGGAGACACTGCTTTCTTTCCTCCTTTCCGATGTGAGGACACTCGAATTCTTAACAGGGAATGTGGTTAACCAATGGGTTAACTGGGTCTTGAGGCAACATGATGCAGTTATCTCAAGATTTCAGAAACAGGGGCCGAAGAGAGAGGCAATGAGACTGCGCACCGCTCCAATAGATGGACCCGCCCTGTTTGACAGGGAAGACAATGAGAGCATAGCAGACTGATGGAAAAGGGCGAGTCAAGACACACTCCTCCAACGGGATGTCTCCTTTCGCGCTTATCAGCAGGCACCTCCAAGGCAGAGACAACCTTCTCCAAAGCCACAAAGCAGCCAGAAGCATAGCACCCCAGAGAAGAAAGGACAGAATTTGAAGCCTCCCTTTCTTCCCAGAGGATGCAAGAGGAAGGGCTAGAAATCATGGCGAGGACATCCACACTAGGGAGGGCAATCCCCTAATCAATCCACCACCTGTAGGGGGATGCCTAATGAGCAGATGGCAGAGGTGGATGGACTACGTAGCCGACTCCTGGTTGACTTACCGTACAGGCAGTCATGGATTTATGATGGAGATAGGGACCAAAAGACGTGTCGTGAGTCGATTTCGACGTATGTCATACTCAAAAAGTAAAGTTTCCGTAAATTTATTATGATGGGTCATGATTTGGCAATAATCTTGATCATAATTTATCAATAGTTTCTTAATATTTATCATTATTTAATTTTCTTGTTTCATAGGATATCATATGATCTATTAATGCATTTTTTGTAATCTATTTTTCAATTTCCGATGCATTTTACCAGTCAAGAATTACCCAATATTTTGTTTACCTTTGGTTATGATCAGCTGATCTGAAGGTCGCGCTACCGTATCGAAAGATAGCGTACATCCGAATTGCATATTTTTATATAATTTCTTAACTTATTCGAAATATCTTCGTCATGAATATTACATCAGCGCCAATATGTTACAGGAAATCACAGTTTCCATACAATTCATTTTAGCCATGTTATAAATCATGCAAAAACATTCTCGCTCTTTCTCTCTGCGTGCATGTGTGTGTACTCTCGCATGCATACGGGTAGTTCATTTAAAAAGCTTCATACATTATTCAATTAAGTTCATTATTAAGCCTTCATATCTCATTAGACATTATTGTGTTTAATTGTGGTTTATTAAAGCATGTTTATTTTTTATTTTTCAATTTCTTGATCATTTCAATAATCAACAATTACTTTTGATTTACTATCGGTTTGCATCAGCTGATCTCAAGGTTACACTGCCGTATTGCGATTATGCGCACATACAGTACGAAAACGGGGTTATATAATTTTCTTAACATTCGAAATCTCTTCATAATGAATATTACATCAGCACCAATATATTGTAAGGTATCACAATTTACATAGTTTTTTTTTATAGACTTTATTAGTTATGATAGGAATACTCTCTCTCTCTCTCTCTCTCTCTCTCTCTCTCTCTCTCTCTCTCTCTCTCTCTCTCTCTCTCTCTCTCTCTCTCTCTCTTTTAGTATTTTGATTTTTAATTCACTGTTAAATCTTCATATTTCTTTGAACATTATAAGAAATTTTTTGTATCATTACTTGATGTTTTCATTAAGGGAATATAAGTAATGCATCGAAAAGAAATCATTTGAATTGCCACCTACCTTCCGCCAAAAATATGACCTCATCAGACTCTTTTTCTTAAATTTATGGTAAGTTGTTCTATTCTCATAGCTTCTGATTCTGATCACAAAAACACTTGATATCGTTACTCGGTGTTTCGATGATGGGAATACTGCAATAAGATTACTCGGTATACGGTTTGTCAGCATGCTTCCCCCAGAAGTATGACGTCACAAGACACGTGACGTAAACTCTACAAAGAACGACTTACAAAATATGTAAATCCCTTTTTTTTTCCGAAAGAATTTATTTGCTTAACCTAGATACTTACCTTTCTCTTCCAAAAATCATTTCTAAGTGAAAATTATGAGTTTGTAACAGTAAGTATGATTTTTTATAAAAATAATTGCTTTAGACCAGACCCTTTTCCTCTGACCTCATTGTTTTGTCATAAATGATCCAGGCAACACAAGAAATAAACTCCTTTCATATATACAGTAAGGCCTAAAGGATATTTACCCGAGGACCACCCAGCCGTGAGAAATTAGTCTTCTTTGTCTTCTTCTGAGGTTAGAGTGTCTGAGAGCCTGTGCAGATGCAAAAAAGTTTATAAGAAAAAATATTATTGAAGAGAAATTATGTTATTTATATTAAAATATAATTAAAAAATTGGTTCATGCTGTATTAGAATACATCATTTACAGTTTCTCCTGATTCTAGTTTTCTTTTGCAATTTACTGTTTTTGCATATCTTATTCATTCTGGCTTTCCTTTGTAGTCTATGATAGATTCCATGAATGTTTTTCTCTTTTACCAGGGAAACCGCCTCCTGATGGTAACAGCCGAGAAGATCCCCTTGCATCCAGTAGGGCAATAGGTGCATGGCTTTATCATGTAAATTCCTCGTGGGAAAAGAAAGTTTGTCTTAAACCTGATGTGAAAGAAAGAGACCTGAAAAAAACAGTAGAAGACTATGTTAAATTTGTGAATGGTTTGGAAATTCTACAAAAAGTTCCAGGCAGGCTGTCTTACAAGGATGTGGAGTTTGCTCATAATATTTTCATAAAAAAACCCAACGAAATGGTTTCAATGTTGAAAAGTATGTGTGAGAAAGATGAATCAAGACAATTAAATGAGAGAGAATCTGATGTAGTGGAGTAGTTTTGGAGTTAAACTTTTGAAGAAGTTAAGTTTCCTATTGTCTGAAGTGCAGTTCATGGTTAGAAAGTGTTAGCAGTTTATGGAAATAATGTGTGGAAACTACTAGTACTAATGAAAATGTGTTCATCTTACATTCATAAGTAGGCCTATGGGGTTTTCTTTTCAACTAGTTCCATTATTTGCTAGACAAATATTAGTAACTACAGTTAACTTGAAGTTATGTATAGAAATATATTTTAATATATATAATGTATAGTATACAGTACAGTACTTATAATTGATTTCTTTCTGAACAATCTTCTCAGTTTTATATTTTTTAGATTCTCCACAGTTTTGCGTATATATTGTTATTTTTATTTTTGGATCTTATTTTAACTGTAGACTTCTGACAGGATGTGCTCCTCTAACCCAGGTAAGGTTTCATCCTTGGTTTTGGACAGCTTTTGTAATAGGAAAGAATTTTGACATCGTCCATCACAGTACTGGATTTGAAAGCAAGACGGTTGTGTAAACTGAAGCTAACTAAAGTTTGTCAACCTTAGAATTTTTGTTTAGAATTATGGAAAATGTTGAAATTTTCCCTGAAAATATATGTGATATTCTATATATGTTTTGAAGACTGTTTTTATATAAATGGTACTATTAGTTAAGATTAGTACACTCTTATAGGGGAAAATTATTTTATTACAATTAGAACCATTCCATTATTAATAAATAACTTTGGCATGCTTTCCCTATATTATTTATTAAATCAAGGGTCAATCATAATTGTTGTGTAAATTGTATGCTAGCATGTTTTGAAGTTTCAAAAATATATGTTTTGTTTGCATACTTGAAATTAAGTGTACTGTACTTTATTAAAGTACGAATTATGATAAAATAATTTTGTTAGATAAAATTTTTTTTATATATTTCCATTACTTTATTTGACACATTTTTGCATTGTATGAAATGTTTATTTTTAAGTATATTAGCTCATATACAAAACCATTGCTTTACAAAAGTCAGTACAGAATGAGCTTCAGCCTAATCTCTAGACATTCCTTAGAAGGGGAAAACTCCTTTACGCTGTTCATAGTATGAATGGAGTTCCCCAAGCAGAATCCTGGTGATGAATATTGGTTTTTCTTTGTATTATATACAATTTCTACAAGAAGTTAAAGAAAAGAGCATATTCCATAAAATGATGGGTTTGTGTTTGAAATTAATTTTTGGTTTATCAAATCCTTGTTTTTTAATACAAACCCCTTACTTTACAAAAGCCTTTAGGGCTTTTTATGTTGGAACAACTCTTATCCAAGAAGATTGTTTTTAGCTTATGATACTGTACCGTTTAAACTCTGGAATTAAATTCGGTAATATCCAAGATTCTCAAGACATTAATAAAGGGATTTTGACAAAGGAAAAATCTCTTTCTGGGCAAGGGACCTGTGTCGCCCAGTGAAATGCTCCTTATAGCACCATTTCTAAGGTATAAATACTGCTAAATATACCAGAGAAAAAGTTGCATGGAATGCCAGGAATATACCCAGGTCGTTCACCCTTATAGGGTGTCGGTATAGTAACTGGGGCGTGTTAAAACCACTACCAGAAGTCCCTTACCAATTAGTCTTCTCCTTCCTCAATATCCCCCGATACTACGAGGTGCCGTTCTACATCCGACTACTGCCCGCTACTACGGCTACTGCCCTCTACCATCATTCCTAATAGCACCCCAAGCTTGGGCCAGCCTAGGGTGAGGAAAAAGGGGGTAGGTTCACTGGGCGACACAGGTCCCTCGCCCAGAAATAGATTTTTCCTTTGTCAAAATCCCTTTTCTGGGCTCAACCTGTGTCGCTCCGTGAAATAGTAACAGAGAATTGGTCCCATAAGCTTGGAAATACACATAGTTAAGGAACTGAAATAAAATTAGAATAATTTAGTTAAGAGTGTTTTAATAATAAACCTTAATATACAAATCACTTAAATTATAATACCAGGTCAGAGAACCAAAACTTATTGGTAAAATTAGAGAAAAAACTTCCAATAAATAAAGAACATGAGTTGTCTAGATATAATACAAAAAACATTAGTAATATATGAACATCATAAACACGGGTTTAAGTGCAATCCAAATAAAGGTCTAGGTTAAGGCAGGGACAATAAGCAAGGCAGGTAGGAGAAAGGGCACTAAAAGGAAATAATAATATATGAAGATAGGACCCTGTTATAATGGTTCTGTTATATCCGGAGGAACCACATTCCCTGCTGCCACTGTTGCAAATTTTAGGGCTTCCAAGGATTTTAAATAGTGGCGTTTGAATACTGCTGGTAATTTCCAGCCTGTATATCTTTTTAATTCTTTAAAATTCATGTGATGAAAATAATTGACTGATGTAGCTACTGCTCGGATATCATGGGCATGTGGGACTGATTCCGGGTTGGCTTGTTTAATAAAATAAAGAATCTGTTGTCTGATTCCTTTCAGGGAAATGGTTCTTCATTCTCTCTAATAAACAAAGGGCCTGAAGACATTTTAGAAGTTCTATTCAAATAGGCTTTCAGTGTTAACTGGGCACAGAGATAGATCCTGTGGAAGTGGGACAATCTTCCACAGGGTCCATCTATTCTGTGGATCCTCATTCTTTGCTAAGAATTTTCTATCTGGAGAGATTAATATTTCACCAGAAGAAAGAAAGTCAATGTGATCTGGTTCTCTAGATAATGCTGAGAGTTCAGATATTCTGGCTCCTGAGGCTAAACTTATCAAAAATAATTTCTTCCTGAGAAGCGTTATATAAGTGCATGAGTCATTATCAGTGTCAGAAGCTAGTTTAAGGACATCATTTAAAAACCAGGAAACTGTGTGAGGACGAATTACTGGTTTTAGTCTAGCACAAGCTCTTGGAATAGACGAAAAATACGAAACTGTAAGATTAATATTGAACCCAATCTGAAATATTTTCTTTAAAGCAGATTTAATTGTAGTAATAGTATTAGCGGCTAGGGCTCCTTCAAAGTTCTGAAAAAGGTAACTGACAGATTCGTAATCATTGTCTGAACTCCTGAGTCTTTCAGAAATTTGGCTAACTTCCTTACAGCAGAATTATATTGCCGAAGGGTAGATTCTCTTTTGTCTGACTCTAGGAACAATGTGTTAAGAGGGTCAATCTCAGCATCTTTTTGTGCTGCAAATTTCATAAAGTTCATAAAGTTATGGCACTCTGAATTCTTGAGGAAGCTGACACACTGCAAGTTTGTACTATCTGTGTTAACTTTGGGTTGGGAATCCGCCGAGGGCGGAGTTTCAGTTTCACCAAGAGAGAAAACCAGTTGCTTTTGGGCCAATTGGGGGCTACTATTGCAATCTGTCCTTTGAAAGTCCTGAGCTTGTCTAGGAATGTCATTAGTATGTTTATAGGTGGAAACAGGTAAATCCTCCGCCAGTTGTTCCAATCTATGGACATGGCGTCTGTGGCATAGGCCAGAGGGTCCAGGTTGGGGGCTACATAACATTGTAGTTTGTGGTTGGATTCCGTGGCAAATAGATCTACTTGGAGATCCGGAACTTGTTGGCAGATCCAATTGAATTAATTTTTGTCTAAGGACCATTCCAACTCCAGCGGAATGAAAGTGCATCCGTGACTACATTCCTTACACCAGCCAGGTGAACAGCTGACAGGTGCCAATGGTTCTTTGTTGCCATTGTGAAGATTCCTATCATCATATGATTTATGTGACTTGATATGGAACCTCCCCTATTTATGCAGTGGATTATCACCGCGTTGTCTAGTATTGGTCTGATATGTTGTTTCTTTGACTGGGAAAGTCTTTTTAGAGTCAAGAACACTGCCATGGCCTCTAGGATATTGATGTGTAGTTGACAAAATGTCACTGACCACAAACCCCTGGACCTTTTCGTATTGGGAGTAGCCTCCCCAACCGCTTAGGGAGGCAGCCGTATGGATTACTAATACCGGCGGTTGGAATTGTAGAGGTACTGATTTTGCCAAGTTTTTGACTTTCGTCCATGTTGAAGTCTTTTCCTTAGTATTAATGGAATCCGAGAAATTTTGTCTCAATTTTTCCTGTTTGCTTTGGATCGCCAAACTCGATTGATGTCTTAAAGTTTGGCTTTCAGTAATGTGTCTGTTATTGAGGCAAACTGGAGTGGGCCTAAGCTTCTTTCTTGGTTTCTCCGGGATGTTAGTTTGTCCTTGAGAAAGCTTTTCGTGTTTCTTGCTATCTCTTTCCTCTTTGGTGGAATCGACAGCTTGTGTGTGGTCAGGTTCCATTGTAGACATAACCACTGGAAGCAGGTTGCCGGAGTAAGACGGGACTTTTTAAAATTTATTTGGAACCCTAAGTGTTCCAGGAATTTTATTACTTTGTTCGTCGCCTTGTGGCATTCCTCGATGCTGTTGGCCCAAATAAGCCAATCGTCTAGGTAGGCCACTAACTGTATTCCTTGAGTTCTCAGCTCTTGGACTACTGTCTCCGCCAACTTCGTGAATATCCTGGGCGCTATATTGAGTCCGAACGGCATCACTTTGAAGGTATATGAATCCTAGGAAAGGACGTAAATGCCTTACTATCGGAACATGATAATAAGCGTCTGTAAGATCTATAGAGGTGGTGATGGCCCCACGGGGAAGTAAGGTCCGCACCTGCGAGACGGTCAGCATATGGAACTTGTCGCATTGAATGTATGTATTCAAATGGGACAGATCTAAGATGACTCTTCGTTTGTCTGAGTCTTTCATTGGCACGCTGAACAAGCGACCTTGAAATTTTAAGCGTTTTACCTCTTTTATTGCATTCTTCAGAAGGAGATCTTTGGTGAAAAGTGTTAGATCTGCCATTGGAATCTGATAAAAACTGGTCGGTGGAGGGGGCCCTTGTATCCAACTCTACCCCAGGCCCTTTGTTATTATGCTGTGTGCCCATTTGCTGAAAGTCCAACGGCTCCGGAAGAGGTATAGCCTCCCTCCTACCTGAGGAGTCTCATTGGTTTGCAGAAGGTCTCCTTCCACAGCTCCCTCGGAATCCTCTGCCCCTCCTGGAAGCTCTTCCGCTGCCTCTATGGCGAAAGGTTCCCCTAGCTCTACTACCTCTCTCATGCCTATTATACCCGTGAAACACTCCTTGTGATTCAAAGGTGGGGTTATAAGCCAGAGACGTAGTAAACGGAGTAGTGGCTAGTTGTTGTTGAGGTGGAAGGGTGGCTCACCTGGGATACAGGCAATGCCTGTACCAGTTTGAGCTTGTGGACCTTGGAAGGATTGAAACTTCCTTGGTCTTTTTCTGCCTCTTGATTGTGTTCTGGTGGGTTCGAATTTTCTTTTAGGAATTAGACCCCACCGGACTCTGAGGCTTTGGTTGACCCTGGCTGCTTCTCCGAGGACGCTATTTACCACGTCCTCCGGGAATAGGTCCGCTCCCCAGATCGAGGCCTTAATTAGTCTGTTAGGCTCATGCCTAATGGAGGCCTCAGCTAAGACGTGCTTCTGGCAATTGCTTCGGACCACTGCAAAGTCATATGCATCACACTGTAGTGTGTGAAGCAAGGACTTTGTCAAGATCTTAAAAAGTGGCTCCTTGGCATAGACTAACGAAGTCATCTCCGCCATTGTGGCTGAGTTGTCAGATCTACTCAGCCTGATTCTAGCTTTGTACTTTATCTTAATCAGCGAGTCCGAAAGTGTGGGGAGTCGTTCACTGAACTGTGTGGTGGCACAGTCTGGGTTCAATTTCCCTGCCGTGAAAGTAGCTGGGGCGTCAATCCAGCATTCTTGGTCTCCCGGGAACAACAGGGAAGTTAGGTCCGTTTCTTTTAGTTGCGGAATGGGCTTGTCCTCCATAGCCGCTTGTAAGGTATGACCTAATACCTTTGTGGTGCATGGTGTTGGGGTTTGCCCTTCCACCACGAACATAATATACGTACCTTTATGAGGGGTTAATTTCATATTGACACATTCCCTCTCATTTAGAGTCCGGACCCAGTCGGACTGAGCTTGCTCTTTTGGGAAGATAACGGTTTCCTTGGGAACCTTATCTACCCTTATTAGCGTTTCCTCTGTCAGGTGCGCGTAATTAGGGAAGGGGAATTGTAAACCCGGCGGGTAGAATTCAAAATCTTCTACCAGACAGGTACCACATCCTTCAATTGTCAGCATGCCCTCGGAGAACGGCGCATGAAGAGCCAATCGCCATGGGTTGTTATGTACGAATGCCGGGAGCTTTGACGTGTCCGGGACCACAAACTGTTGTTGTTGTGGTAGCCCGGATTGCAAGAGATTTTCTATCAGGTTTTCCTGATTTTGCAGTCTCTGGGCTAAATTGTCCATAGACTGCAGGTGATCGACAATTGGTCCAATCTGGGATTGGACTATACTCCCCATCCTCTCCATGAACTGGCTCGAGAAGGCTATCGGATCGAAAGCAAATTCCGGTGTCTTCCCCTTTGAGCTCCTTGCTCTCGACTCTCGATGTAGAGGATTAGCCCTTGCCGAATCTGTCAGCAGCTTAGAAGCTGATGATGGTCTGGTTGAGAGAGGTTTGGGTAACTTAGAAGGCTTGCCAGCTTTGGGTAGGGCCTTTTTTATGTTTTACTTTAGGGGCTACTGAGCATGGCTTGTCCCTAGCCATGACATTCCCAGTGAACCCCTGGAAAGAAGTTATAGAGGAAGAGTTAGACTGCGCCGAACTAAGAAGAGGAATCTTAGACCAGACGCCACCTGCCTCACTTACCTCCCTACCTTGTCCTGTGGAGTTGACGACCATCGGTTCGACATCTAAGTTGATCGCTGCTACGTCTTCTAATACGTCATCGCCTAGTCCCTCCAGATCTTCAGGGAGGACTTGAGTTTCTTCCCTGATCCTGGCGATGATTGGGGCCGCTACTTCTGTTGCCACTGCCGCCGACATCTTGGCATTGGGGTAAAGCAGGGCGCACATTCTTCCGCCAGGATATACGGCTTCCTAGCCTTCACATTACGGCCAAAGCCACCGCCCCAGGTCTTGAGGGTCGCCAGGGAAGCACTCTTGATGGCTTGACTGGTCTGAAAGGGATATTCCCGTTAGAACTTAACCTATAAAAGACTATGCATTTTCAAGTTCCAAATTTCCAATATGTTCAATAATTATTTCCAACATTTCTAGTATGCTCAATAATTATATCTAGAGGACGGAATGTAGTACATACCGAGTCACTCGTTAGGTCTGAGACCAAAGCGTAACAGATCTCGCATCCTTCCGGATGCCAAACCAAAAGATCGTCCACCTGGACCGCACACCTGGCATGAGATCGGCAGACCTCATGCCCGCACGATTGCTGCAACACAGCAATGCATGCTGTCTCCTGACAGCCTACCACCTGTAAGTTAATTTGATATATGAGTATCGAATTTGATTGTGCCGAATAGTCCACCGAGGAGGGTATAGGGGGAGGGAGACCACCAAGAAGAGTGGCTCGCTCGAGATCAGGTGATCACTGTGGCCGGTCGGGTGGAACAACCCTCCGAGACACAGTGGAACCACCCGATTGAGGCAGTAGGCCTATGGCTTTCTGTCTAAAGCATGCAGATTAAATAAAAATAATAATAATTTACTTGAAATATGTGTTCTAAAGTAAAGTAAGTTATAACATAATGTGAGTAAAAAAGGGGATAGGGAGATAGGGAGAGGAACATGGTGTGATACGCGCGTATAGCCTAACTCTCCAAAATCGGGTATAATGCTGACCTGGTCAGGAAGACTAAACTGCTCTAAACAATAACTAGCCCTCCAAAATCGGGTATAATGCCGACGTGTCCCAACTCCCTGCATAATATTCAATAGGAACATCTTAACCTAGATATAATATACGTATATTGAAGGGGAAGTTCACTGGCGTAGGCTACCTTCCGAAGCCGCATACGGCCCGGTCGGGTAGGCTAACCAAATGAACGCCAAAATAGCCTAACTAATACTTAAACGTTAATAAACTTCAATAACCATACTTAAACACTATATAAGATGTCTAGAGCTAAATAAACAAGACTACAATTAGTATGAGGAACTAATTGAAAGTCGTAAATAATCATGAAGCTCTTGGAGGTAGCGACACCAAAATGGCTGCCGAGGGTAAGGCATCACACAATACTGCTGAGACCAAAATTAACAATATTATTAATGTATGTGTGTCGCTACCTTGAATTATCAAAACAGATAATTGCAATACTTAACTTGGGAGTAGGGGTCTCCAAAAAGTCAGACATCTTCACAACACAGTAACAAAGAAGCTATGAACACAACGCGTGTGGATATCACGGTGCTAAGAAAGGAATGATGGGAGGCACGAGGGGTGGTAGTGTTGGTAGAGGGGAGTAGCTGTAGTAGCGGGCAGTAGTCGGATGTAGAACGGCACCTCGTAGTATCGGGGGATATTGAGGAAGGAGAAGACTAATTGGTAAGGGACTTCTGGTAGTGGTTTTAACACGCCCCAGTTACTATACCGACACCCTATAAGGGTGAACGACCTGGGTATATTCCTGGCATTCCATGCAACTTTTTCTCTGGTATATTTAGCAGTATTTATACCTTTGAAATGGTGCTATAAGGAGCATTTCACGGAGCGACACAGGTTGAGCCCAGAAATAAGAGGTTGTGTGATACACTTAAAGCTTGTTAATTAAGTTTAGGTTCAATTTGGCTGAATTTATACAAATAAGGCCAAAATGTATACCAGAAAATATGAATATTTATTATGAGAATGAAGTCTATAAATCTAAAACCCCTCTCAGTTATAGATCAAACTTGGCTTGCAGTCACTACAAGTCCAATAAATGATAGGTTCAATGACTTGCAGTTAAGACCTGTGATAAAAATGAGACTGTATATAAAATTAGGTTAATAGCCATACATCCATGTCTCACTTAATGACATAATTAAGTTCCCAAGACCAGGTCATTGAACAAGAATTACCAAAATTGTAAAAGTTTATCTTGAGAGACCAAATGTCTTTTGCCAACTATGAAGTGGATATTTTACAAATTTAATATTTCTTTTAATCTACAAAAAGAATTATTTGAACTTATGAATTTATACTAACAGTCACTACAATGTTTATATTGCTTTCAGCTTTGTGGTGTTTTTCTCCTAGATTCTTGTCTTCACATATTATTACAATAAACTTTGACATCAGATGTTTTTGGTTAGCATCTGTATGACACTAGATTAGTATATTCATTTGAAGAAATTCCAAGCTCATATCTGGTCCACCTATATAAATAAGTTATCAAAGTATTATACAATTTTCATTGGATTATACATAGAATGTTCTATATGATAGATTTATATGATTCATATTGAAGGTTAATCTTAATTGCCAGTTGGTAGTATGTGTACATGTCAGTAAAAGTGTTTGGTTTGTTTTCATTTGTATCTACCGGACAGTGATTGTTAATGATACCTAACTTGCATGACTGGTTAAGATCTCTTGAAACAAACATTTAACCCATCATGTGTCCCAAATTAAAGGTCTTACAGCATTTTGTATTTTGTGTCTTGCTGCTTTCTGTATAATGTACAGTATTGTACATTTAATGCTGTCATTTGTATTTTTATAAGAAATGTTTAGAAATTTCTTGCCCCTTCTTTCATACATCGATCTCTTCTCTACAATGAATATGGGGTTTATTAAATGGTAAAAGGAATATTTATTGATATAAAAACTATATCATTATAATTTTAAATGTGGAGCTGTTAAGCTTTCAAAGTGACTTGGCTTAGCCAGTAAGATTTTTTCTTAGTAAATTATCATTTAAGCACTTCAGTAGATAAAAACATACAGGTCCCCCATGATATATTAGGTCTTCTTAAGGGAATGTTCTGCTAGGTTTTGTAAATTCATAGCAGTTTCTACCTTAGAAATGATGTTAAAGGAGCATTTCACTGGGCAGCACAGGTCTCTCGCCCAGAAATAGATTTTTCCTTCGTCAAAATCCCTTTATAAAGTTTGAAGAACCTGCTTGAGAGGAGTTTTTGTTTTTGCAAGAGATGGGAATTTAGGATAAGCCAATGTTCTGCTAGGTTTTGGAATATATCTTAGTTTGACTAGGTATGATTCTAGCCTACTCGTTAGACAGGAGCTTTAATAAGCAGGCTGAAGCCTGTTTAAAAAATCAGGTCTTGAGGGAAACCTATTCTGAAGGTTCACAAGCTTTGCTGAATAGCAATTGACACAGTAAACTTTCTATGACAATCAGAGAAATATCCTTTGAAACAGTTTTACTGGGACAAGTAAATAGGCATCTTTCAGGGTAATGGACATAAGATGGCTGTCTTTGAGGAGGAAATACTTGCACCAATATAGAAACAAAACCATGAACAGTTTCTAAAGAACGAAAGCCCTTAAAGAAAACGTCAATGTTTTTAAAAATGGTGACAGAGAAGATCTCTTTTGAGAAAATGTGATGCTTTTATAAAATGAAACAAGGTTTTCATACACCAGTTCTCCAGCAGTCACAACAACATGCCTTAATCGTGACAAAATAGGAGGCCACTAGATATGGCTTGGGCTTTACATCTTTGTATTCCTCCTCAAGTTTTTAGCTTTTCATGATAAATGGTGCATTGTGCCATTCATTTATTTCATATCATTCACATTGATTCATTATTACCCTTGCTATGTGGTTGTTTTTAAGGATTTATGTTCTTAAAGTAATTTATAAGTGTTTACCTTTGGAGCTGTTTGCATCATTCCTACTAACAATCTTTCAAGTACCAACACTACTATCATTTGTTTCCATATGGTTAAGCAATTCTCAGTAGTTCCTGTTTCTTTTATTATTGGTATTGCTTATATCTTGAGTTTTATGGGGAAGTTTTATATCTAATCTATAGGAGACGTTCTTTTACAGAAATAAAGTATTTCATGAATAATTGTTTTGTAAGAACATACGGCAAAGTAATCACTTACCAATAACAATAAGGAAATTAATGGAATATTATTAGATTGAAGGTAGTCTAGCCCTCACAATTTTTTTTAATTGAGATTGCCTATGAATTGAGAATACCACTCTTCAACACCAGAGGTTCTTAGTGATGTGGAAAGGACAACTCATTTTCTCAAGTGTGCCTGGAGATTGTACTGACTTTGACATAGGCTTCTGTAAAGTAATGGGTTTGCATTGAAGTAAATTGGGCTTCAAATTTAATCCACTTAAATTGTACAGTATTCATTGTTATGGATTATTGGAAATCTATCGCACACTATAGTTTTCTATTACAGTTTTAAATTACTGTAACTGTACTATGAATTTAATATTTGATTTCAAGGAACTTTTCAAATAATAGCTATTTTGAAATTGTTATATTTCTTTACTTTATATAGTGCTTTATAAGGTTTCATATTTTTTTGTATAAAGGGTCAAATGCAATGCAATATTTTAATTTTATATGGATAGTTATAAGTATTTTTTATTGTATATTGGTTTACAAAATTATGCTTCATTATGAAATTGCAATACACTTATTTTTTTTAATTTGTTAATAAGACAAGTTTATATTCTTTATATTGAATCTCTTAATTAGGGCATTTGTATGATGAAACATATTACAATATATGTTACCTTATAGTTTAACTTGAATAACCTCTCTGATAATACATCTTCTCTGAAACTGAAAAATATTCATAGAATTTTATAAAAAAATTTGGTTCAATTGCCCGGAATGCTTATCAGTAAAGCTTCAGTATAAAGCAAAGCTTTGAGATTTTGATGTAATGCATCTAATTATGAACTAATCATCACTTGTCTACCTTTTTCATGCTACTGTACATAGAGTAATCAGTAACAACAGATTTATGCTGGAACCACAAACCCTTCTAGAAATGTGGGACTATTTCATATGGCTCTGAACAATGATTAGTTTGTGCTTTTCATATATTATTAATCTTAATATTATTATTACAGAATTATTATTATTATTGTTATTATTATTATTATTATTATTGTTATTATTATTATTATTATTATTATTATTATTATTGGCTAAGCTACAATCCTTGTGGGAAAAGCAGGATGTTTAAGCCCAAGGGCTCCAACAGGGAAAAATAGCCTAGTGGGGAAATGAAATAAGGAAATAAATACTGTGTTGTGCAGGCTGATGAAGTAATCTTTAGTTCATCTTATATCTAAGTATAAAGTATCATGCTCAAGGAAATACCATATATGTCTGGGTATAATTATATTTTTTGGGCCATTACATTTAAAGCTACTTACAGATGTTTGGACGACTAGATACTCAGGAGTTATTAGTGATAAGAAAGTTTAACTTATTCATTTAACCAAATTTTTTATCTTACAAGATGGGTCTGAGGGATTTCTCTGAAAAGAAATGGAAACAAGCAAGGTACGGTAATATGATAAGGTAAAATAATGAATAGCAGGAGACTAAAAGAAGCAAATTAAAATTGAAAGGAAAACAGCAATAGAGCTGGGGAATGAGATTTGCTAGAAAGAGTTTATGAATGCCTACATGGAAAACACAAAACACAATATATGTGGTACAGTACTCTTACAGTAGGCGGAAACCTGACAAAAAATGGAAGAGAAAAATAGTAGACTACTGAGATTTACAAGAAGTTAAGGAACGCTCAGCAAACATGGTGATTGGCGATATGTGATGTGTTACGTTTTTAACAAAATTATATGGAATTCGATCAAGCACAGGTCAGAATGATAAAGTATTAGAATAGGACAGTTTACAATTGAATACTTACTGAATTATTTGATATAAAGTACAAGTAACTTTCAATAAGAGAAAATAGGGATACATACATACATATACCAAGGCACTTCCCCCAATTTTGGGGGGGTAGCCGACATCAAACAAATGAAACAAAAAAGGGGACCTCTCCTCTCTATGTTCCTTCCAGCCTGACAAGGGACTCAGCTGAGTTTGGCTGGTACTGCTAGGGCGACACAACCCACCCTCCCCCGTTATCCACCACAGATGAAGCTTCATAACGCTGAATCCCCTACTGCTGCTACCTCCGCGGTCATCCAAGGCACCGGAGGAAGCAGCAGGGCCTACCGGAACTGCGTCACAATTGCTCGCCATTCATTCCTATTTCTAGCACGCTCTCCTGCCTCTCTCACATCTATCCTCCTATCACCCAGAGCTTTCTTCACTCCATCCATCCACCCAAACCTTGGCCTTCCTCTTGTACTTCTCCCATCAACTCTTGCATTCATCACCTTCTTTAGCAGACAACCATTTTCCTTTCTCTCAACATGGCCAAACCACCTCAACACATTCATATCCACTCTAGCTGCTAACTCATTTCTTACACCCATTCTCACCCTTACTACTTCGTTCCTAACCCTATCTACTCGAGATACACCAGCTATACTCCTTAGACACTTCATCTCAAACATTCAATTTCTGTCTCCGTCACTTTCATTCCCCACAACTCCGATCCATACATCACAGTTGGTACAAACACTTTCTCATACAGAACTCTTTACATTCATCCCCAACCTTATATTTTTTACTACTCCCTTAACTGCCCCCAACACTTTGCATCCTTCATTCACTCTGTGACGTACATCTGCTTCCACTCCACCATTTGCTGCAACAACAGACCCCAAGTACTTAAACTGATCCACCTCCTCAAGTAACTCTCCATTCAACATGACATTCAACCTCGCACCACCTTTCCTTCCCGAACATCTCATAACTTTACTCTTACCCACATTAACTCTCACCTTCCTTCTCTCATACACCCTTCCAAATTCTGTCATTAATCGTCCAAGCTTCTCTTCCTCGTCTGCAACCGGTACAGTATCATCCGCAAACAACAACTGATTTACCTCCCATTCATGGTCATTCTCGTCTACCAGTTTCAATCCTCGTCCAAGCACTTGGGCATTCACCTCTCTCACCACTCCATCAACATACAAGTTAAACAACCACGGCGACATCACACATCCCTGTCTCGGTCCCACTCTCACCGGAAACCAATCGCTCACTTCATTTCCTATCCTAACACATGCTTTACTATCTTTGTAGAAACTTTTCACTGCTTACAACAACCTTCCACCAACTCCATATAACCTCATCACATTCCACATTGCTTCCCTATCAACTCTATCATACGCTTTCTCCAGATCCATAAACGCAACATACACCTCCTTACCTTTTGCTAAATATTTCTCGCATATCTGCCTAACTGTAAAAATCTGATTCATACAACCCCTACTTCTTCTAAAACCACCCTGTGCTTCTAAGATTGCATTCTCTGTTTTATTCTTAATCCTATTAATCAGTACTCTACCATACACTTTTCCAACTACACTCAACAAACTAATACCTCTTGAATTACACACTCATGCACATCTCCCTTACCCTTATACACTATAGTGGTACAATACACGCACAAACCCAATCTACTGGTACCATTGACAACACAAAACACATATTAAACAATCTCACCAACCATTCAAGTACAGTCACACCTTTTTCTTCAACATCTCAGCTCTCACACCATCCATACCAGATGCTTTTCCTACTTTCGTTTCATCTAGTGCTCTCCTCACTTCCTCTCTTGTAATCTCTCTCTCATTCTCATCTCCCATCACCGGCACCGCAACACCTGCAACAGCAATTATATCTGCCTCCCTATTATCCTCAACATTCAGTAAAATTTCAAAATATTCCGCCCACCTTTTCCTTGCCTCCTCTCCTTTTAACAACCTTCCAATTCCATCTTTCACTGTCTCTTCAATTCTTGAACCAGCCTTCCTTACTCTCTTCACTTCTTTCCAAAACTTCTTATTCTCTTCATATGAATGACTCAATCCCTGACCCCACCTCAGGTCAGCTGCCCTCTTTGCCTCACTTACCTTGCACTTTACCGCCACATTTTTAAACATTAAACTTACTCGCTGGTTACATAAAGATAGCTTTTGTCCTCTGACGTCCGGCAGAAATTCAAAACTCGTGGCAATCGCAGATAGAGTAGCCAGGTGTACACTAGCGCCCTCACGCGAGCAACACAGAACCATTCCATGAATCTCCAGATTTTCCCTGCCGGTCACATCGGCAACATCATTGGAATTCACTCGTGATTAACCTGGATTTTAGCAGTTTTCTTGTTGATGTACTCCTAAATATGGTTTGTTCCGTAACTGAAATACAAACCACGTTATTTACATGGGGTAATTACTTCGGCGTAGCTGAATGACGAGCCATAAGAATTTTAACGAGGGTTTACTACCCCTCCGCTAGTTAGCGGGGGTTAGGGAGGGGTAGCTTGCTACCCCTCCCCCCTCACACACACAGTGTGAACTCCACTTTACTTTTGGCTCGGATGGCTCCGCTCCCATCCTCACTTGACAGCCATTATTGTTTTGTCTTTTTAACTTACCTTTTCTTATACTTAATATATTTAAACATTATTGATGTTTATACTGTATATATTCTTGTGTATAGAATATAGTAAGTTTCCTCTTTCAGTGTTTGTGCGGTGTGTGTTGTGTACGTCTATGAGAGTGATCGCCGGCTTAGCTAGGCCACCACGATTCTCTTCTTGGTCACGGCTGTTCACTCCTAGGCCACCATGGTTGCCTTCGTGGAGTACGGCTCCCCTCTCGAAGTCGTTCACCTCTTTCTCCGTACTACGTCTTCGTTAGCTTCTCGGGCCGAGTCGCTATTTCGTCTTATTTGTCTCAATTATTTTTATGAATATAATTGTATTTTTAACTTTTCAGCTCGGGGAACACGTCCCTTCGGGGGTCTGTGTTCCTTGGAACATTCAAAGTCAGTTACATAATTATAGTTGTTATAATTCTGTTTTGTTAAGTTTTTCGTCCCCCCTCGCCCGTGCATGTCAGTGGCGCAGGAGGGCGCATACCTACTTTCGTTCTTATGTTTTACTTTCCCTCAGGGTTTCTCTTCGGAGTTTCACCCGGGGGGAATTTCTGTTAAATAATGATTAATTTTTATTTCCCAGTTTACGATGCTGTTTCTTCGTGCCTGTAGTGTGCCTTCGAAGCAGAGCTGTCCTGTTATGCCTGGGGAGTCTGCTGTCGCCGCCGTCTCTCTAGGACATCGTCAGGGGCCTTCCCTTCTCTTAGAAGTTCCCCCGTGACTACTGTCAGCTCTTCAGTGCATCCTAGAACGATAAGGAGGTTCGCCTACAGGGTAGTTTGTTAACTTCCCTTCTTACCTTCTTCTGGTCCTTAGGCGGTTATGCTCTTGGGGCTGAGCGACCGCCCTTGTAACTTGCTCAAGGGGCTGAGCGGTGGCAAGGCCGGACCATGGTACTAGCGACTATGCTCTCGGGGCTGAGCGGTCGCTTCTGCAGCTACGCTCAAGGGGCTGAGCAGCTGCAAGATCAGTCTTGACCTCTAAGGGCTCCTCTTCGGAGGATTGCTCCTTTTTGTCTCTTCTACGAAGTGTCTCCTCCTGTTCGCGTGAGAGGACACTCATAGAAACTCCTCTCCGGAGGCTTGTTCCTGTTTACGTCAGCTGATCTTACGGCCCTTGGGGGCTCCATCACCAGTCTCTTCTACGAAGTGCTCACCTCTCTCGTTCGCGAGAGAGGCCACTCATAGAGACTCCTCTTCGGAGGATTGTTCCTGTTGTAGCAGCTTTCTGTTCAGTCACTTACGCTTCGGTGTTTAGTGATAGGGAAACTTCGGTTTCTCTTTTTCCCTGACCCTTCGGGGTCTCGGAACTTTAGTTACGCAGATCCCTCGGGCTCTCGTAACTTTAGTCACTTCTACACTTCGGTGATTAGTGACTGGGAAACTTCGGTTTCTCGTTTG
This sequence comes from Palaemon carinicauda, assembly GCF_036898095.1. Classification (NCBI taxonomy): domain Eukaryota; kingdom Metazoa; phylum Arthropoda; class Malacostraca; order Decapoda; family Palaemonidae; genus Palaemon; species Palaemon carinicauda. Next base: position 62,055,193 of record NC_090757.1, on the reverse strand, counting down.
CGCTGACCCTTCGGGGTCTCGCAACTCAACCCCTCGGGGCCTCGCTACTCAGGCTACGTTAGATCTTTGGTCTCTCGTGCCCTCAGTGGACCTGCTGACCTGCCGTATCCGTTCCTGACTGCTGACGCGCTTTGGGCGCCCACGCTCCCCGTTATCCAACGGGCTCCTCCCTTCGGGGCAGGAGAGGCTTTCTCACACTGTGAGTAAGTCCCTTAAGCGCCAGGTATCCCCTGCGCGCCAACGTTCCCTTGCACACTAGCGCTCGGCTGCTGTTCCTGCTGTTCCTGAGACTTCCTTCCAGAGACACCCTGTTCCAGAGGCTGCTACCAACGTTCCCTGCGCATTAGCGCACATCGTTGGAGTTCCTGAGATAACGCACAGGCGCTCACCAGCGGTTCAGCCTGCGGTGTCTCCAAGTCTCTTCTACGAAGGACACCTCTCCCGTTCGCGTGAAAGGTTCCTCACAGAGACCACTCTTGGAGTGTTTAGCAGTACTACCAGTTGATCATCGGCTCTCTGAAGCAGACCTGCCTTGGTCCTCTTCAGGGGATGCCCTCCCTTTTAGGGACACATCCCAGTTCCTGATCTACGAGTTAGCTGATCCTTCAACCTAGCGCGCGTGTACGCTCTCTTCGACGATCTTCTGTTGCGTTCTAGGCGCACAAGGGCCGACGATCTTCACTAGTGCGTAAGCGCCGAAGATCATCCGCGCACGGGATGGTTTCCCGTGCGCGATCTTCGAGGCCCTTCTGTGCGCGATCGTCGAAGATCGTTAGCCGATGATCTTCTGATACGCGCTAGGCGCGCAAGCACCGACGATCTTCATAACGCGCGTAAGCGCCGAAGATCGTCCCACACGCGGGATGGTCTCCCGCGCGCGATCTTCAAGGTCCGTCCGCGCGCAGGAAACCGTGTGCGATCGTCGAAGACCGTTAGCCGACGATCTTCTCATCCGCGCTAGGCACGCAAGCGCCGACGATCTTCATAACTCGCGTAAGCGCCGAAGATCGTTCCGTGCGCGGGATGGTTTCCCACGCGTTGATCATCGAGGTTCGTCCGTGCGCGGGATGGTTGCCCTCACGCGATCATCGTGGATCATCCGCGCGCGGTTTCCCGCTCGTCCTTGCGCAGTTTCCCGCTCGTCCTCGCGCGGTTTCCCGCTCGTCCACGCGTAGGATGATTGCCCGGGCACGATCATCACGGATCGTCTGCGCGCGATCCTCGTAGATCGTCCGCGCGCGGGCACCCAGGGATTCCCGCGCGCGATCGCTGACTATATGCTCTCGCGCGCGAGCGCCGACGATCTTCGCACACGCGTAAGCGCCGAGGATCGTCCGCGCGCGCAATCGCCGACGATCGTCTTACATAGCCGGTGATCGTACTCGCGCGGGCACCAATGGTTTCCCGCTCACAATCACCGACGATCTTCTCTCGCGCTAGCGCCGACGATTTTTGTACACGCGTAGACGCCGAAGATCGTCCGCGTTATTTCTTCCGCGCGCGGGATGGTTTCCCGCGTGCAATCGCCGATGGCGTGCAAGCACCGGCGATCTTCTGGCGCCGAGATCGTCCGTGCGTTGGATGGTTTCCCACGCAATCGCCCACGATCTTCTTTCGCGCGCAAGCGCCGACGATCATACGCGTGGAAGCGCCGAGGGTCGTCCACGTGGGCACCGATGGTTCCCCCCGTGCGATCGCCGATACGCCCACGCGGGTACGCGAGCGCGGTTATCCTGCTACGCACGTTTCATTCACTCGCTACCCAGAACTGTGCTTTTCGCGCGATCACCAGCGTGATCGGCGCACCGTTCTCCAACACGATCGCGCCCGAATTACATTAGGGATTCTGGCGGTCAGGTCACCTTCGCGTTCCCCTCCCCGCAGCGCAGAGCAGCGCCCTCTCCGGAGGAGGGGAGGTTTCCAGACAGGTCAAAGGTCTCTTCTCCCTTCATTGCAGATTCTCTATGGGCGAACCCTCATGTGTCAAATCCTCCAAGGATCGAACGATCCTCTTCCCTCCAGAGGGACTATCTGACAGCGCGACGGTCGGTCAGCAACCCTGGTGGGACGCCGTTGTCAGAGCGCTTACACAGGCGATGAGCCTGTGCTTTCTGGCTGGGGTCACTAATCAGTAACAACTTCCTCCCCCCCCTGAAGAGGGAGAGAGGAATCCCTGACATGGTATCTCCTCCAAGGACTATCCTGTCTCTTCGCGAGTCCTTACGCAGGCTCCTATCCCTCCTCAGACTTCCTCCCCCTCGCCTGCGGATGAGCATTACCCATCCCCAGGAGGGTCGGAAGATCCGGTCCTCTCCCCCATCACACAAAAGGGGGAATCCCCGCCTCTTCCTGAGAAATCTTCTTGTACGGAGGGGGCGAAAGCCTTACATTCTTCATTGCTGGAGTCCTGTTTCCCTCCTAGGGGGGAACCGAAGGCCCTATCTTTCGCAAGGACCCGACAGGAACCAGATGGACCCTTGGAGCATGTCTACGAGTCTCCCCAGGAAGAGCCTCCGGGGACGGGAGACCTCGCTGCCAGTCCATCAGGAGGAGAGCTCCAGGGGTCGGAACTTGCGTTCTGGCAGGTCCTGACCCTCAGGAGGAACCTCAAGGGGACCCCAGACCCAGAGATTCCTCCTCGTAAAGGGAAGGATACGGTCCGGGACCGAATATACGCCACCCAAGAACTCCCTAGGGCCGGTGCAGCTTTGCCCTGGTCTCAGGGAATGAAGAGCGCCAGAGACAAGGCCGAGGGCCAGCTCTCTGAGCTTGCCTCCTTCAATAGATCCGGTCAGTAACGAGCCCCTCCCTCCTCCCTGGGTAGGGATCGGTAAGGGGACGGGCCCTCCGGGCAGAAGTCCAGACCATGTTGAAGATGCGCTCCCTCCAAGTGGTTGCCAACGGGTCCCTAGGCTTCTTTAATCGACTCCTCCCTGTGAGAAGGCGTCTGGAGGCTGGAGACCGGTCATCGTCCTCTCGACACTGAACGGAGTTGTCAAACAGTCTCTGTTCAGCATGGCGATGGCAGACACGGTCAGTCTTGCGGTGAGACCACAAGACTTCACGTGTACTCTGGACCTGTAGGACGCGTACTTCCAATCCCAGTCCACCCGTTTTCAAGGAAGTACTTTGGATTTTGCTTGGAAGACAGATATACCAGTTCAAGGTGCTGTGCTTCGGTCTCTCCACAACACCTCAAGTGTTCGCCGAAGCTTCCACTCTGATCTCTTCATGGGCTCACAGGATCGGCATCCGTCCCCTCCGTTTCCTGGGCGACTGGCTGATCCTAGCAGACTCGAAGGCAACCCTTCTTCGCCGTCGGGACAAGTTCCTCGGACTTTGCCAAGTTCTGAGGATCATGGTGGTCCTCGTGGAGTCCTCCCCGCAGCCCTCTCAGAGTCTGGTATACCTAGGCATGGTCTTAGACACCAATCTCCCGAAGCCTTCCCTTCAGACGACAGGATAGCAGGGCAGAGGAAGGTCGCGAGACCTTTCCCCACACGAGAAGAACCTCCAATCCAAACGTGGTTACGCCTCTCCTCCCTGGCCCGTCTGGTTTCCAACAGTCGCCTCAGGATGAGTTCTCTCCAGTGGCGACTCAGGGCGCGGTGGAGTCAGGGACACGACTCCCCGGACGCCTGGATCCCTAGGGGACAACCGGAGCAGACGGACCCCCAGTGGTGGGAAGCAGACGAGAATCTACAAAAGGGAGTGGACCTTCTCGTTCTTCCCCCAGACTTGATGCTGTTTTCAGACGCGTCAAAGAAAGCGGGGGGCCCCACGTTCTGAACCACGGGACCTCAGGCCAGTGGTCAGAACCAGGAAAGTACCTCCTCTAGACCTACTAGAGATGAAAATTGTGTTTCTGGCACTTCAGTAGCTCCACCAAGCCTGGCAGACTACTCTGTGGTTGTGAGGATCAACAACACCACAGTGATGGCCTACATGCTCAGACAGGGAGGTACTTTTTCAGTACAAACATCCCATCCTGCAGTAGGGATACCGAGATGGCCTGAGTTCCCCTCGATCACCCTAGCAGCTCGCTTGATTCCAGGCAAAGGAATGGGCTCGCCGACAGTCTGAGCAGTGTGACACAGACACCAGATACCGAGTGGTCTTTGGATCCTCAAGTGGCCTACAAAGTCCTGACTCGGTGGGGCTCCCCTCTGTGGACCGGTTCGCTACAGCACTGAACTGCAAGCTCCCGCTGTACTGCTCCCCGGTCCCGGACTCCAAGGCCCTCTGGTAAGATGCCTTCCAGCAACGGTGGGACAACATCGATGTGTTCGCCTTCCCCCGTTCTGACTGATGAGGAGAGTACTCTACAAGACCAGAATATCGGTCAGTCTCTCAATGACCTCCATAGCTCCGCTAGGGCCTCTCGCAGAATGGCTCACCACTCCCTCTGTAACTCCTTACGGAGTCTCCGAGGGAACTCCCTCCACGTCACGGGTTACTCACACAACCACAAGCCAACATCCTCCACAAAGCCGTAGCTTCGCTTCGACTTCACGCCGGGAGACTATCCAGCATCTCCTCAAAGAGAGAGGATTTTTGCAACAAGTTGCGAAAAGGAGGTCTGGACACCTGCGCAAGTCTTCCGCAGTAGTCTCCCAGGCGAAGGGGCGAGTTACTGTGGTCGGTGTCTTATACTGAAGGGCGAGGGGACAATTTCTTCAGTGTGAGGAAGACTGTCATGGCCTCCAAAATGTTGATGTGGAAGGTCTTGAATAGAGAGGACCAAGTTCCCTGAACTTTCCGTTGATGAGAGTGGCCTCCCCATCCTTCCAATGATGCGTCCGTGTGGATGATGACTGACGGTGGAGGCGGTTGCAGAGGCACTGACCTCTTCAGGTTCTTGGCCTCCAACCATGGCTCGAGAAGTGATCGTAGTCGGATCGGCATTGGTCTTACTAGATCTCTTCGAGAGTTTGATGCGTATCTTCTCCAGACTCCTGATGCATCTTTTAGCTGTGGCCTTAGCACTGGGTCTGTCACTGATGCAAACTGAATGGAGCCCAGCACTCTCTCCTGTTGGCGTCTTGATATCCTGTCGGATTTTAGTAGTCTCTTGACAGATCCCGCTATCTCTCTCCTCTTCTTTAATGGAATGGAGAGGCGATGTGACTGTAAGTTCCAATGTATACCTAGCCATTGAAACTTCTGAGCTGGAGATAGTAGAGACTTTTTGGTGTTGATCTTGAATCCCAGATGTTCCAGGAACTGGATCACTTTCTTGGATGCTTGCATGCATTTCGTCTCGGATGCTGCCCACACCAGCCAATCGTCCAGTTAGGTCATCACCTGGACACCTTCTAGGCGTAGTTGTTGAACGATTGCATCTGCAAGCTTCGTGAAGATCCTTGGGGCTATGTTTAGTCCGAAGGGCATGGCTCTGAAAGCGTACTTTCTTTTTTGTAGCCTGAATCCTAGGTAGGAGGAGAGTTGACGATTGATCGGAATTGGCCAATAGGCATCTGCCATGTCTATGGAAGACTTCCTCTTCGCCGACATGCCCCACTTTTGGAGAAGATTCCTGTTCTCCGTGGCGGCCTTGTCGACTATCTCCTTGACCACTTCATTCAGGAAGAGGTCCTTCCCCCTGATATTGGAAGATATCAACTTCCTGGGTTCGTGTCTCACCGCAGCCGAGGCAAACACGAACTCCCTGCAAGCCCTTCTAGCCCTAACAAAGCCGTAAAAGTCTTTAATCAGGGTTGCCAAATGTGTTTTGGCCACGACCATGAACATATCTGGGGACCTATGTTCACTGCCCATTGCCTCCAAAGTAATCTGGAGGGACAGAGAGGCAGCAAGCCTTTCCTTCGTCTCCTGCTCCCTACACAGGAGAAAATCAGACAACTTAGGGAGGTTTTCGCTAAACTGACGTCCAGCGATATCCGCCTCCAACTTCCCGACTGAGAAGGTAAGCTGAATATCCTTCCAGTCCTTGTGATATGTAGGCAGGGCTAGGGAAAGAGGCCTACACTCCTCCAGTGTAGGACAAGGTTTCCCAGCTTCCACTGCCTTGATCACCACTTTGATCCCCTTGTCCGCAAAGGGAAAGGCCACTGTCGCTGGAGCAAGGAAGGAAGGGTGTTTCTTACTCAGGGCTGGCACCTTTGAATTAGTGAAGCCCCCGTCCTTCAGACTGCTGGCCAACAAAGCTTGAGCCTTTGTATGGTCAAGCACTATGACCTCCTTCGGCTCTGGTTTCCTCTTTGGATACCGGTTCCGCCTTTAGACGAACGAAGCAGTCAGGATAGGAATCAAAGCTGGGCCAGAACTAGAATTCCTCGATAAGGACAGCTCCCAGCTTTTCTGAGATGAAGATCTTCCCAATCGTGATAGGCATGTACTCAGCATGCCTCCATGGGTTTACCTCAGAGCATGAGGGAAGATCCTTGACATTGAGTCTCTTATGAGACCCACGGGACGCTGCAAGCTGATGAATCTCCCTCCTTAGCGCAGCTTCCCTTTCTTCACTCCTCTTTTGGAACGTCTCCATCATGGCCATGATGGCAGACAGGGTCTTATCTGATGTATCAGGTGGAGGAGTGGAGGACGTAGAGGGCACTGGTTCTGGGACTGAAACCGACGAAACAGACACCGTTTCAACTTCATCCTCTTCCGTCTCTGGAGCCAACGTTGACTCCTCTTCCTGACCTTCAGCAAGAAAGTCCTTCTTTGCGTCTTCTGACACCTATGACATCCTTTCGTCGTCTAGATGGATGTCCTTCATCGCATCCGAGACATCCATATCTACGGAAATCTGGACACAAGGGATCTCAGGGTGAGGCTGTGGAATAACAGCAGCCGCAGATGCTTTGGGGAATAGATAGGCCATCATACGCTCGTTAGGGAGGTATGGCCCCGTGGCATTTTTCTGGAAGTCACGAACCCATCTATGCAGCTTAGTCCGAGCTGCATCCCTTGACTCCGCAGTCTTGGGGTCTTCAAAGGCCTCACTAACCAAGGCTTTGCACACATTACATACCTGGGGGTCCCAATATTTGAGAGGTCCCTTGGTGATGGAACAATGGGAGTGCGTTCTACACTCCTCGTGGCCGCACAAGTCCTTGCTGCGGATGTTGCAGAAGATGCTGCAGCACTTCACATGGTCCTCCTGTAAAGAGAGGAAAATAAAATGAGTATAAGGTAGTTCATCTCACTAGATAAACTAATAAATATTATTCATAATATTTTCCATTTTATTTTATTGCATATAGCTTAGGATAGTTAAGCTAGAAATTAATTAGGAAAGACACATACGTGTGTTTCCTGCCCAGCCCATTGCTGTGACCTCCCTCAAAATTAAGCCTAGGGTTATCCTCCTCAGGAGGCCCATTGGAAGAATCTAGCTTATAAGGATAGATGCGTGTAACTTAACACCAATTTCAAAAAGGATTGATAATGAGGGTCATAAGTAACTGATCATTTATCAGTATATGGAAAGAGAATTCCTTTCCTTATCTTTTTTGGTCTCAACAATAGACTGTGCCTGGACACACAGATTATGTTGGAAATTTAACTACTGTATACTTTTATACCATAGTTTTCTGTTTTCAGTATGATCTATACTGCAAATATACTGGCTACTGTATAGACATATACTGTAGATGCAGCCAGCATGTTGCCGGCAAGGCTAACACCTAGGGCACAGTTCAACTGGCACAACATCGTCTGGAGTGGTAGCCGGCGGGTCACCGGCTGTTGGCACACTATCCCAGTCAGCATTCTATGTGACAGGGTGGTGGCCAGTAGTCAGAACTCGGCTGGCTCTTGTCGGCTAAGTCAGTTGTGTCAGCGGATCATTGGCTGTCAGCACACAAATCTAGCCAGCATCTTGCCGGCTAGGGTAGCAGCCGGCAGCCGCCAGTTAGGTTAGTACCTGGCGGCACTAGCCGATAGAAAGAGAGAAAGCAAGGAGTGAAGGATGTTGTAAGAGCACTGTCTCACTTCCTTCCTCCAGAATGAGGGTTCAAATGGAAGGGGAGAATATTCGATATTCAGGCTTCCACCCATCCATCTCCATTGTCGGTCACTGCCGGACACAGGTTGTGAATGGCAGTCCAAGAGAGGACTGAAGAACACTCTATAGCAGTGGTTCTCAAACTTTTTCATGAGCGACCCTATTTGAAACATTTCATTCCTTCGCGACCCAGAGTAAAGTGAAGAGAAAGAAAACATGCAATGATATATACACTTTATTTTGGAAAAAAAATAGTGTACAGCTTTTCATTCACAAAACTAAACTAGTGGGATTTATGGCACTGCTTTTCCTTTTCACAAAACTAAACGAACAGGATTCATGGCACTGCTTTTCGTTCCCAAAACTATATTAATAGAATCCATGGCACTGCTTTTAATTCACAAAACTAAATTAATAGAATCTATGGCACCATTACATGGGGCCCAGGAGGAGGGAGGTGGGGGGAAGATGAACATACATAACAAAAGTAATTTGTGGTTAAAGAAGAATAATTCAATTAAGCAACTGAAATACACTGAAACACTGAAAGCATGATAATGTTCCTGTGTCCCTGCGACCCATCAAAATTGATCTCGCGACCTAACTTTGGGTCGCGACCCATAGTTTGAGAACCACTGCTCTATAGCAAAGGGATCTTCTGCCGGCAGTTGGTCCCGCAGACACAGCTATCCCGGAGCCTGTGTCTGAAGGGAAAGCTGAGCGACTAGTCCATACAAGCAGAAGTCCGAGCCGGCCCTACAACCTGCCGGCAAGCGTTGAGATTGCAGGATGACGGCCAAAGGGTTGTGATAGCTAGGCCATCACTAAAGCACAGAGGGGGGAGGGAAAAGGGTCCTGTATAGGGTGTGAAAGGAGCCGGCAGGTTGCCGGGCCTACCACACCTAAGGAAGCTCTGTTCCAGTATAGGCGCCATCCTAGGCGGTGGAAATCTATTCCCCAGCCTAGGGTCTGCCAATACAGTAAAGGGGCCGGCAGCCATGTAGCCACCACCCTTAAACAAGAGAGAAACAGAGTTCCAGTGCCGGCGCCATCCTAGGCAGCAGAAGAATAACTATTCTTCAGCCTAGGGTCTGTAAGCACAGGACTAGTCTACTAGACCGCAGGGAGAAGGGGGTAAATCATATGACCCCTTCAAGTGCAATCTAGGGAGGCTTAGCCTCCTATGCCAACAACATACACCGGCAGGGGAATCTCATTCACCCTACTGATCAGCTGCTGGCACAAGACTATGTACTCTGAGGTAACGAGATTCTGACCCAAACCCAAAGCTTACCATCTGCAGCTAAGGGAAGGGGCAGAAAAACCCTAGCCTAGTCTTGCCTGAATGACAACTCGAGGCAGACCAACTAGGGTTGTGGCTACGCTCAGAAGAGAAAGAGGGATTGCCCTATACACTAGGGTAACCGGGGAGTATGTATGAAAGTATACTAAAGCCACTAGGCTATTAGTCTAGTGACAGTGAGATCGACTACCTAAATCATTGAAGTTCTCTCGTATACTATCTCAGAAGAGGAAATTTTATATGCAATTGATATATCTTACATGTATAAATTGCCTAATATCTTCATTTGAATTTAATAACACCAGGAATGCTTATTATATCATGCATGAAAGTAAACTAGAACGCATAGGCTAGGAAGCCTAGCGTAAACAAGATCGGCTACCTAAATCGCCGAAGTTAATGCGAATACAATCGGCATAATATAATTAATTCCTAGCAATGAAGACTAAATACCTAATTTCATTTATGCTATTATACCGGGAAAGTCGTTCTGGCTAACTAAATAACTCATGCGTTATGAACGACAGCGCTGAAGACGCCTCCAATTCAGGCAAGAGCTCTGCCAAAAATTAACTTAATTTTGACTTAATTTTTTTACTTTACGGCCAGAGCTAAATTTATACAACATAAGGATCAAATACTCAACTTTCCAGAGGCAGAAGAAGCTGGAGATTGCATGATAAATCCGAAATACTGAGAGAGCTACCGGGAAAATCACCGAGCGAGTTCGTTACAGAAAAAGAAATAAAGATGGTGGCGCCATCTGAGCACTCAAACAGTAACGGAGGAAGGGAACCTTATTAACAGCTCCTCTTTTATTTTGCCACTTTTCCCCCTCGAAGCGTAAACACTATGCGGGGTGCAGATTGCTATGTGTCGTGTCAAGAATACGTCCCCTGATATGCGATATCTTTAAGGGAAACTTTAAGGATATTCGCGCCAGGAGTTAGAATTCTGGAGACCTTAAGTTAAATTCCCTGGGAATATCACTGTAGTCAATTATACCCTAGGAAGCCTCTTAAAGGAACCTTCCATCAGGATGACATGGCCTGAGCCCAAAAAGGCTCCTCACTCTTTAAGTCAGTGTGTTACTAACAACGAAATAATGGACAATATAAACTTTCCAAGTGGTAGTTGGATGTGTATAATTTATTGCCTTATTTTTATATCGAGTGAATTATGCAATTTTATGCTGTAGCCTAGTATGTTGAATATGTATATATGAATTTTGCAATGTAGAATGTAAATCTATTTGTCTAAGAAATAGATGTTTTAATCTAGATTAATCCTCTTGGTGTGGAGAATTTTTATCTAAATGTTTGAGTGGGAACTTAGTCCGGGAAAGTCTCCCTACAGCAGTTACACAAAGATCAACAGGGGAGGATGAGCACTTACTCTTGTGGCACAAACACCCTGCTAATAGCTTTACTGCCACAGTTTACTAACCTTCACTCTTTAAATACAAAACGGGAAATTTTACTGTCCAGAGGCCGGAGAACTCCACATGTGAAAATAAAAGTAACTTATGGCCTACTCTAGCTTTGTCAGGTCTATAGTCATCTCACTCTTAGTCTCTGTTCCGACTCCGTCCCAGTTACCCCAGTGAGATGCTGGACAGGTATCTTACGTTAATGTAATTAGAGACAAAACAAAAATGGGAGCAGTGATGTAAAGTAAAGTTGAAAAGTTAAAGATATGGGCCTTTACCTTCGAAGCAGATATATTTATACAAAGTTCCTCGCTGAAACCACTTATAGACTTACTTGAGCTTACTCCTTTCAAATATTGGGTATTCTGTCCCGTGATCAAATATTCACAATTTACACGTTAAAATAAACGAGGGAGCAAAAATACGAAAGAGGTTTAATTAACCTAATATTGATTTATTTCACAAATTTACATTAAAAGAAACGGACATCTCAACAGCACAAAAAATGGTATCAAAAGAAATGCAATTCAAATAATGAAAAATGGTTGATTAGACACGTAGTCTACAATTATTAATAATAAAAATTGGGTCGAATACGTGGCCCATGTGACCCAGAGACTGTGCTAGTCTCAAAAGCAAAAAATATCAAAAAAATATTTACTGTACACACAATCCCACTGCACACAGTCCGAATATGTAAAAGCCAGTTATTCTAAGCAAGTTAAAATTAGTCTAAGCTAAAAAATTGGGTAATAACTATGGCCACTGTTGTAGTACCTACACTCCTTTGAGATTGTCCTTTGCCCATTGACTGTTGACTTGGATGCACAAGTTGGCACTTTGCACTCTTGACTGGCTCACCCCTAAAATTCTCACTTTGAAAGATGACAAATTCGTAGATAATTTGTATTTTTCCTAACTATACAAACCTTAGCTATTTAATAGGGGTATTACTTTTGGCGTAGCTGAAATGACGAGCCATTAAAATTTAATGAGGGTTTACTACCCACACCGCTAATTACCGGGGGTAAGGGAGGGTAGCTTGCTACTCCCCCCCCCCTCTCACACATACCTGTGTTTGAGCTCACTTTGCTTGGAGGTAGGACTTCAAGGGGGATAGGGCTGGCAGGCAAGTTTGATTAAATAGCTAAGGTTTGTATAGTTAGGAAAAATACAAATTATCTACGAATTTGTCATTTGTTCCGTAACTGACATACAAACCACGCTATTTAATAGGGGTGACTCACCCATTAGGAAGGGTGGACGTCCCAGCCAGTACTGGCTTTTTGGCTTTGCCCGGGGATTCGTTATTTGAGCGTGTCAGCAGCCAAGAAACAAGGAGTCCCTGCACCTCGCTAGAACCTTGCTACGCAAGGACTGCGGCCTACGCAAGCTGTGTGTGAAGGCATAACGAAGTGTGACTCGTCCTAGGAAGTTGATCCGAAGTTCTTTAGATGGAAACTTGTAGACTAGGACTTTCCCAATACCACCTCGTCAGGGTATGGGGACGTAACAGTATTAACTTAATACTAGGAACACAAGGAAACATAGATTACCTGCAGTGGTTTGAGGTCAGCTATGCAGAGAACCCACGATACTGCTTTCCCCAAGAGAGGGGATGATTAAGAAAAGAATAAGGGCCAGTCAAACCTTTTCATTCATGCAGACTAAAACTGGGTAACAATGCCCTCAACCTTCTGCTGCTTGTCTAATAAGGAGCTTCAGGTTTTAAACCAGCTGTTGTGCAGCCACCACAGGGCCGATAGAGAATGTATCGAGCCTCCTGTGGGTCACGTCTTGCTGGTATTGGGCTGTGAAGGTTGTCTGACGCTTCCACACCCCAGCTTGAAGGACCTGCGTCACTGAAAAATTCTTTTTGAAGGCCAGGGAGGTAGCTACGCCCCTGACATCATGTGCTCTAGGGCGACGTGACGGAGGAGGATCTAGATTCAGGGCCAGATGAATCACCCTACGAATCCATGCAGAGATGGTGTTCTTAGTGACCCTCATCTTAGTCCTCCCTGTGCTAACGAATAAAGCTGGCACATGAGGACGAATTGCAGCTGTTCTTTTAAGATATAGCCTCAAACTCCTTACTGGGCATAGTAGGAGATGGTCTGGGTCATCTGTTACAGAACGGAGACTAGAAATCCGGAAGGAGTCAAACCGAGAATCCGCTACTCCCGGATTCTGAGTCTTAGCAATAAACTCAGGGACGAATCTGAACGTTACCTCCCCCCATCCCCTTGAATGGGCGATGTCATACGAGAGACCATGAAGTTCGCTAACACGCTTGGCTGAAGCCAAAGCTAGTAGGAACACCGTCTTCCAGGTTAGGTGGCGATCTGAAGCCTGGCGTAATGGTTCATAGGGAGGTCTCTTAAGAGACCTGAGAACTCGAACCACTTTCCATGGAGGAGGTCTCACTTCCGACTGAGGGCAGGTAAGTTCATAACTTCGTATGAGTATTAAAAGTTCCAGCGAAGAAGAAATGTCCATTCCTTTCAGCCTGAAAGCTAGACTGAACGGAATTTGTTTGACAAACTTGTTCAGTGCCGAGAGGTCGATGACTGGTCTCCAGCCTCCAGACGCCTTCTTTACACGAAAGAGTCGACTGAAGAAGCCTGGGGACCCGTCAAGGACCTCTTGGAGAGCGCCCTTCTTCAACAGGGTCTGGACTTCTGCCCGAAGGGCTTGCCCCCTTGCTGATCCCATGGTAAGGGAGCTCAATGACACCGGATTCGTCCTCAGGGGAGGTAGAGATGTTGTGAACGGGACGCGATATCCCTGACTGATTACGGAAATCGTCCAGGAATCAGCCCCGAGTTGCTGCCACCTGTCTACGCAACTTTGTAGGCATCCCCCCACTGGTGGATATGCAGGGGGACTGCCAATCCTAGTGTTTGCGGCCTCAGCTACTCCCTCTAGGATTCTTACCTCCTCTGGAGGACTTTTTGCCTCTCCTGTCCTTGACAGAAAAGGGCTTAGACACCACTGTCTTCGCTGCTGCCGTCGGTTTTGTGGTCTTGGTCAGTCGGGACTGCTGGGGTGCTGGAGGCTTATAGGGCTTAGATGTCAAAGCCCTATGAAGGAGGGAGTCTTGGTGGGACTTCCTTCACCTCTCAGCAGCCTGTTCCACATCCTTAGGCTCAAACAATTTCGTTCCTTCTAAGGAAGAATGCCTGAGCCTATTTATCTCGGTGCTAGGGATTCTGATGGAACCTCTCAGCCACTGCATCGTAACGTTTCAGGATGGTGTTTGCCAACAAGTTCGAAACTTGGTGGGCCAGAAACTCGATCGTGCGAGTGCCTGAGAGGAGGAATGTCTCCATAGCTTTCCTGGTACATTGTTTTGAGAAGTCCTTAGAGCGTATCAGGATACCTAAGGTCCCTAACCAGATATCCATTGCATAGCACACTTCGCAACCTTCTCCTGGTTAAGGATCTCGGTTGCCGAGAACGAGACCTAACGGTTGGAGTCTCTCAAGAGGGACTCCCCTGGTAAGCTCTTCCAACAAATAGTGGAGAGGAAGAGCTAAACAAGGCTCCTCCAAGATCTCGAAGTACCTCCTTTGCTGTACGCTAGGAGGTGGGAGAAGCTTGTTGCCGGCATTGGAACGGTTGGAGGAGGACAACTCAGAGAGCTGAACAGCGATCTTGTCCCTGGTACTCTTAACCCCCTGAGACCAGGGTAGGGCCGCACTGGTCTTAGAAGGTTTTTGAGTGCCAAATACGTGGTCCAAGACCGTGTCTTTGCCCTCTCGAGGGAGGATCTCAGGGTTGGCAAACCCATATAGAGCCCTCATAAGAGTCGGAACCTGCCAAAATGCATGCTCTGACTCTTGTAGTTCTCCTCCGGATGTTGGACTTGCAGCGAAGTCTCCTGTCCCCAAAGGCTCTTCTTGGGGAGATTCGCGGACGTTCTCCGAGTGGCTAGCTGGCTCCTTCCTAAGTCTAGTCGAGGATTTTGGTACCGTCTTCGAGTCCTTCGACTCCTTCCTGGGAAGGATGTAGGACTCTAACATAGACGGTGGCAAGTTCCTTTCAGCCCCTACCCGGGAAGACTTTTCAACGCAAGGTGGGGTTTCCCTCATTGGTGCGATGGGGGAATGTCCCACCTCACGTGACTCCCCTGAGGACGGGAGGTCCTCGTCCGACAGGGAGGGAGAAAAAGTCTGGGGGGTGAAGGAACCTGCCTCGAAGGCTTGCGAGGAGTCAACTTAGCTCTGGGAGAAGTCACCGTGTCCGGAACTCCTCTTTTTCTCTTCAGAGGGGTAGAGACAGCCAAGGATCTGTGACCTAACTCAGAGAGAACAGGCTTGAAAGCCTGCGTAACTGATTAGCGCACCGAACCATGGTTGTTGACTGACAGACGCACTGTCAGACACTCCCTCTGGAGGGACAGGGATCGACGGATCCCTGAGAGGAGTTTCCATAGGGGGGTTCGTCTGAAAAGAAGAAAAATTGATCCTGGACCTTTCTGGATGTTTCCCTTCCACCACAATGCGCGCTGTTATGCGCTTGCGGGGAGGGGAACGCAGCGATGGCAACCTTGCCATGCATTGTCCAGCAGCCTCGCTCGCAGGAGGGTATTAATGCTCGCGCGGGGGCGCGTAATGGTGCTCGAGCGATGGAGAATACCAGGGGTCGCGCGCGGGCGATTGCGAGGGCGCGCAGGAGAGTGATGGCGCGTAGGTGAGCGCGCGGGAGACTGTAGGCACACAGCAGAGTGCGCAGGAGACTGATTGCGCGCACGCGCGGGCGAGTGTTCGCAACTGCAGGAGAGGATGGGCGCTGGCGCGCAGGGCGTGCGCACGTATTCTCGTGGGAGCGAGAGGGTGACTGCGCGTGACTGCGTGATGGCGAGCGCTGGCGCGCTGGAGACAGCAGTTGCCGCGTTGGTGAGCGCTGGCGCGTAGGAGAAGTCTTCTTTGACTTCCTGACAGCGCCCAGATCCGAAGATCGTGGGCGCGCAGGAGAGATCGTTGTGCGTGGGCGCTGGCGCGCGGGAGAGCGCTGGCGCGCGGGAGAGCGCTGGCGCATTGGAGAGCGCTGACGCGTAGGAGAGCGCTGGCGTGCAAGAGGTTGCTGGTGCGCAGGAGGTTGATGACGCGCAGGAGGTTGATGGCGCGCAGGTGAGCGCTGGCGCGCTACCTCAGGCAAAGTCTGGTGCGCAGGAGAACATTGGCGCGCATGCTCATCATTAGCATGGCGCGTAAGGGACGTATGCGCGCGATGGCGCATACGCCCTTGATGCCCCGTAATAGGGTTCGATGCCTGACGAGCATGCAAGTCAGGTTTCGTAGGTGCGTAGCGCGCATCAGCTCTCAGGAACGGCGACGGCAGGTCAGCAGGTCTGTCGGGTGGAAGGTCGACGTGTCCTTTGAAAGGATGACCTTCCACCAAAGGGGATCGCGAACGATCCGCTGAGAGGTCCAGGACCATAGCAGGAACAGTCGGTGAACGCTGACGAGGCTCCTCTGCGGCGGACTGCAACGGAGATGATGAATCAAAGAGGCGCCTCCTCACCGCGGGTGAAGGAAGGCCTCTCTGGCGAAGAGGAAGGCGAGCCTTGCGACGGATACACCCTCTGGGGGCCATTGGATCAGCAAGCTGACCTTCTGCAGTCCTCCGAAGAGGAGTCTCTGTAAGTGAACTCCCCCGAGGGGGAGCAACACCAGCAGGAGAGATTGTTGGACTTAGTTTCTCCCTCGTTGGTTGAGCAGGAACGGGAGAAACTAAGCCTTCAGCTACTGCGGGATTTGAAGAGGCAGAGGTATTAGGAGATACCGCATTGGATACCTCTGACACCACAACGTTGACAATCGACAGAGGGTCAACCTCTGCCTAAGTCGGCGATTGCTTGACAGCGGCACCCAATCGGATGTAGTCAAGTAATGCTTACTTGGAGGGCGAACCCTCGAGCCCCAAGGAAGACCAAAGCTGAAATAGATGGGTTAATGACACATCCTCCCCCGGGGGGAGAGGTGGAGCTGCCTCGCTAGGGGAGGCAACGCCATCTCTCGAACCCCGAGCTTGGAAAACAGTACCATGGTCTACGCTACCACTCGACAGTCTCTCGAAAGAGACCGAGGAGGAGGAGGTTTGGGTAACGGAAGAAGAGTCCTTGGGTTTTTCTCCTTTCAAAGAAACCTTCGAAGGAGAAGGATCCCGCCTGGACTTCTTCCTACGTCGCCGAGAAAACCTCTCCCACTGGGAGGTATACCACTCCCTACACTCACCACACTTGTTATTACTGTCACACCGTTGGCCTCTAAAGTAAGGGCAAAGGGTGTGAGGGTCTGTCTCGACTGCCGACATGAATGTTCCGCAGGGGTGGTCGGGTAATCCAGGACAGGTGCGCGTAATCGCAGAGGCCAACTTCACTCACAAACCTGTCAAAGAGAAAGCAAAAAAGCATCAATGACTGCCAATGAGCGGCGAGGATGAAAGAGGACACGTCCGTCTACCATCCGAGCCGAGAGCAAAGTGAGCTCAAGCACAGGTGTGTGTGAGGGGTGGGGGGTGGGTTAGCAAGCTACCCTCCCCTACTCCCACTAACTAGCGGTGTGGGTAGTAAACCTTCGTTAAATTTTAATGGCTCGTCATTTCAGCTACGCCGAAAGTAATACCCCTATTAAATAGAGTGGTTTGTATGTCAGTTACGGAACAAATATGGTTTAACAGGCTTTTCTCTCTCTCTCTCTGACTGGCAGCCGCAGGACTCCTCTCTGAGTCAAGTTTTGGGAGATGGGGTGGGGGGTGAGCCAGAGGTGCATGGGTTCACTGACTGGTTGGTCGGGGCGGCTTCTGGACGAATTGGTCAACCATAAGGTCGAGGGGGATTACATGGCTTCATCTTTCCAGACAGGTGAGGGGTATGATGGCAAGGTAATCCAATGGGGGTGCCATATTGGGACTTAAGGACAGGGCAACATATTGTTGCAAGGAGTGCAGAGGAGGCAGGATTTTGTACTAGATACTTTAGAGAAATCTTGCTGCTCTAAGGGAGTTTATATATACAACAATCCTACCTATTCTGGCTTGCTAAAAATTAACAGTTAAAATGAGAATTAGCAATGGGCATACATCTTAGAACTAACAAACCTTAATTGGTATTGAGAAATAAAAGATGCATTAATTAGGCAGTATTGAAATTTATATTAAAATTCAGTTTATGAATTTAATCTCGACCCACGTAGTTTAAGGAAAGAACCAACATACACCGGGGTTATGCCCTTTTGCTGCGCTTATCTATGCTGTGACGTTACGAGCATGGTGTATGCGACTGTCAACAGATTTTAGTAGATTTAAAATAGTTTTCCCAATGTTTTGTTAAAGAAAACTTGATATAGGAGAGAACGTTTAAGGGGGTAGCTACAGTATTATTAGGAGAGAGTCGAAAATGCGAATGAAAGAAGAAGAATGAAGAAAAATTTTTCACACTTGGTTATGAAATGTCGTAGACAAGTGTTCCCCATGGAATCTAACACAAAATAACATGAGACCAGAGAAAACTACAAAATAGCTACGGACACATACTTAAAAAGAAAATCATTATTTATTTACATCCAATCTTCCTCGGTCATATGTCTCTCAATCCAGTTTTTTTTTAATAAATACGAATATTCTACGAACATCTCTTGATGCTGACAATACTGATGCACTGATGCACGAATCAACTGAAACTGTTAAGAACAATGTTGCTAGCACAAGCAAACTTTTGAAATTCAACGTATTTTAGTTACATTGAGTTTTAAGAACTAAAGGGCAAATATTGGCTTTCAATGACATATGCATAGCAGGTGAGTGTGTTTATACTGTACATACATATACTGTGTTTACATGCATGTATATATATATATATATATATATATATATATATATATATATATATATATATATATATATATATATATATATATATATATATATATATACTGTATATGTATGTATGTATGTATATGCATGTGTGTTTATATTTGCATAGACTGTAGTTACATACACACACACACACACACACACACACATATATATATATATATATATAGAGAGAGAGAGAGAGAGAGAGAGAGAGAGAGAGAGAGAGAGAGAGAGAGAGAGAGAGAGAGAGAGAGAGAGAGAGAGAGAGAGAGAGAGAGAGAGAGAGAGAGAGAGTGTGACAACAAATCTAGCCATATATATGATCGTACACTAAAAGAGGGACATAAGTTAACATGTAACTAATTCAGTGTTATATAAATTAATGATACTCATAAATACAATGATAGATGTAGCCGTTACTTAAACGGAACTGTTGAAAGTAAGGTGTATCCCATCCTTAAGATTTGATCCAAGTGTTTGGATCACTTATCGCTTACAAGAATACAATCTCCCAAGACCAAAAAAAAAAAAAAAAAAAAAAAACAATATAGAGACTTGGTACAGAGATTCGGGACAGTCTTTGAAGGATACCATATGGGAGTTTCCTCGATTATTCGAGAATTCATCAAAGAGAGACCATCACACAGTCGAAGAAGTACAAGGTTTAAGTTCAGTTATTTATCTGAGGAAAAGGAAGAGGGAGCAAATTCAAAGATCAAATAAGCTCGCAACAGTTTTAAGGAGAAACTTTCCGATAAATGATTATATTCGAGGAATTGCTCACGACTTATATTTTAGTTATTGTAATAGTCATGATAATGATGATGAAATTGTTGAATGCTGTTGTGATTTTTACCAGTTTATTAAATCTGCCCGATGTACTGGGCGGATCGCAAGGCCTTGAAGAGGCGAGATTCCCAAAACCTTCCAGGAGTTAACTAAAATACGGCGACAAAATTTACAATTTTATTATAAAAATAAACTCTGATACAAGACAAACAACATTCTTAAGCATTCACACGACTTATGAAAAAACAAGGCTGACTCTTGGTAATGTAACACGTGCTCTTCAAGCAAAAAGTCCACACCGGACTCATTTAAAAAACTGAATAGTGACAATTCGAATTCAATACACAACGAATCACACACCAAATATCCCTATTCTAATTTAACTCAAGATTCAGATCCCCAATCACAAGGATCTCTACATTAAACTGCGATATAAAAAACTACATGTCTTTCACCCAAATTTACACTACAGCCAACCTGGTACACGAGGTAGAGAGAGGAGACTAACTTATAAACAACTTATCTTTAAGGGGACGTTGAAGCAGAGGCCGAATGAGGGTCGGCAGCTTCGAAGAAAACTTCGTTTTCCCGCGTTAACTAAAGTTTCCTTAGCAAAGTGGAGGGAATTCTTAGTTTATTTATTTGCAAGGGGATTGACAATGCCTTTTCATTTACTACAGGATCGTAAAACAGTTAAGGCTTTTCTTTAAATACAAGGGAAGGCTTAAGGTTTCGGCTGAGAGCCAGAATTTGTCCATATCCAATGACTTAGAAAGTCTTTGACACTAAACACATACATAAGACATTTTTGTCATGTTGCCTCAATTTTACGTTAGATTCATCATTGATATATTACAAACAGTCAATTTCCATAACACTCGCTCCTTCCCCACCAGGTGGTTAAGATTTAGGTTCCAATACAGTCGTGTATTAAACCTGTCTTTCGCCCGCGAGATCCCCCAGCCTTACCCTTATTTGACGTAACGTTCGTGAAGTCAAATGGCGGGACTTTCGAATGGCCAGTTCGAAAATTCCCGACAAATGCGAAAAGTTTTTTTCTTTTACCTACTACATTTTGATAATAGATGTTTTAAGTAATTTTGCGTATTCAATAAGGAAGTTAATAAACGTCAATTTTATCTACTTTTAAATTTCAAAAATAAAGGTTTAAATATCTTTAGACTATATATTGATTCAAAGCTTATGTTTATATATGTAAGTCTCCTTAATAGACAGACGGTAAGCAATCGTCGTTAAGAGCAAAATCATATTATCCCATAAATCTCCTCTGATATGTCACTCCTTTAATGACTAATTTTGTTAATTTTTTGTTATGTCACTCTTTTGAAAGGATCTTATATAGGCTATATATATATATATATATATATATATATATATATATATATATATATATATATATATATATATATATATATATATATATATATATATATATATATACACAGTACATATATATATATATATATATATATATATATATATATATATATATATATATATATATATATATATATATACAGTACATATATATATATATATATATATATATATATATATATATATATATATATATATATATATGTGTGTGTGTGTGTGTGTGTGTGTGTGTGTGTTTATATTAATTACATTGCATAATACATTCTATAATATAACTGATTCATGTTAGTTACCTCAGAAAATTTTACATTTATTGATTCTTAAAAAAAGATGTTTATTGCTGCAATGAAATTGTGGCAAAATTTTCACCGGTTTACTAAGTTGCCCGATGTGCTGGGCGTGTCACAAGGCCTTAAGGGCTAGCCTCTCAAAACCATTCGGGAATTAAGTAGAATACGGCTATATTTTAACAAATTTATTATGAAAATAGTCGTCTAATACGAGAGAATTACAAAAAATAAACCTTTACTTGACATACAAAGAGACACTTGACTTAATGAACATGTGCGTAACTGAAAAAAACTATGTCCGCATCGGACTCAAGATTTTAGCAAAATTAATTAAACATTTAGAGAGTTATCACGATAAACGCCTTACCGAGACCTTTTAACGTATTTTACAAAATAACTCTGATCCCCTGGCACAAGGATCGATGAAATATTTACAGATACAAATTCTACACAACTCTAGTAAAACCTATATGGAAACCGACCTGGGTACACTAGGGGGGGAGAGAGAACAATTAGGACTTACTGTGGTTGGGGACGTCGGATCAAAGAGGCAGACCTGGCTTCTGCAACCCCCGACGTCACCTTTTTCCCGCATTTTTTCCTGAACCTAAATTTCTAGATTGGATTTTTTTATCATGTTACAATAGAATGACGTTATATTTCTTAATCTTAAATTACAAGTGGTCGATTTCTTTAGTCTCAGCGCCTCCCCTACCAGGCGGTTTCTCTTTTTGGTTCTAAACATTCTCGTCTTGAACGATATTCATTCGCCCGCGAGTTCTCTCCTCTCCCTCCAATTTGACGCAACGTAGGCGGAGTCAAATGGCGGGAATTTCGATTGATCAGTTCGAAATTCCCGACAGCAATGCCAATATTATGTATTTTTTTTTTTTTTATTATTTTACTCGTCTTACCTTGTGAAGTTTTCAGTTCTATTAATATTTGCATTTGTCTGTTTTTGCATAGCTTATACCTACTTCTCTTTAATATCAAACTGATAAACATACTGTACCATGCTCTTTTTGTGAAACCAGACAAAATATATTTTGATGTGAAAATAATATTATCATTGTTATTAATCTGTCATTAAACATTTCAGTTCTTTATGAATGCAATTACTGATCATAACTTTAATGAGCTAGTTACCCATCAAAGCTTAACGCAGCCGTAATAAAGGAGTTACCAAAGACTATATACCTTCAGTATATAGTCTTTGGGAGTTACCATTTAAACCCGTTTTCTGTTCACGAAGCTCCGCCCCAATCTGCTACTCAGGTTCAGGTTAACGTTGAGGTTTCGCCTTCGCCTTATGTCTTTTAGTTTCGTGTGTTCCTTAGTTTCACTAGTTTTCTATTTTCACCCACATTTGTTGTAGTACACTTCTCTTATTTTCAACATTTTCTTCACAGAAAAAAAAAGGAATTTTCCAACTGTTTGTGCACTATCTGCGTATAGTTGTTGGAGCTCAATTGCTTTTATTCTTATATCACTTTACTGTGGACAATCTAACATGTAGTGGTTAATATTCTCTTCTACATCACTGAATACACAGTTTATATTTCCACCTTGGTGCCTGCTTTTTATATTCAAGCCTAATGTGTTTGTCCTTGCTCTGAATAATAAAATTGACGTACACATAGATTATTTTAATATAGATTCAGAGGGCATTGGAAACTGTCTATATATGTGCAGTATACCATCCATTTCATAATTTCATTTCTATTTTTATGAAAAATATAATTTGATGATTAAAGCTGTCGGGAATTTCGACCCGATCAATCGAAATTCCCGCCATTTGACTCCACCTACGACTACGTCAAATTGGAGGGAGAGGAGAAAACTCGCGGGCGAATGAATGTAGTTCCAGACGTGAACGTTTAGAGCCAAAAAGGGAAACCGCCTGGTAGGAAGGCACTGAGACTAATAAAATCAATTGCTGGTAATTTAAGATTAGGAAAAATAACGTCATTCTATTGTAACATGATAAAAAAATCCAATCTAGAAATTTAGGTTCATGACAAATTGCGCCAAAAAGGTGACGTCGGAGGTTGCAAGGCTAGCTCGTCCTCTTTGATCCAACGTCCCCAACCAAAGTAAGTCCCTTCTAATTGTTATCTCTCCTCTCTACCTTGTGTACCAGGTTGGTTGTAGTAGAAGTTTGTGTGCAAGACGTTTAGTTTTTATATCGCAGTTTAGTGTAGAGATCCTTGTGATTGGGGATCTGAATCCTGAGTTAAATAAGAATAGGGATATTTGGTGTGTGATTCGTTGTGTATTGAATTCGAATTGGCACTATTTTCAGTTTGTTAATGAGTCCGGTGTAGACTTTGTGCTTGAAGAGCACATGCTACATTACCTAGGGTCAGTCTTGTTTTTCAGTAAGTCTTGTGAATGCTTAAGAATGTTGTTTGTCTTTATCAGAGTTTATTTTTGTAATAAAATTGTAAATTTTATCGCCGTATTTTAGTTAACTCCTGGAAAGTTTTGGGAATCTTGCCTCTTCAAGGCCTTGCGATCCGCCCAGTACATCGGGCAGATTTAATAAACTGGTGAAAATCACAACATTTGGTCCTTCGAACCGGATCGCAAGCGCTTCCCAGAGCCGGACAGGACTAATTTAAAATATGAGCTTTTGAGAGAGAGAGAGAGAGAGAGAGAGAGAGACGAACAATTAAGGTCCTCTACGTCCCGATGTGCGATCGCCCACGTGGGTCAGTTCTTTGAGTCCCTTCTTAACGTTAAATTATCCTTTTTTCCTTGCCTTGCCCAACCCCCCCAACCGTAAAGTAAAGTAATTAAGATGGCTATGTCCACGATCGTGCATATCGAGGCGTCGATGGGCCTACTGGAGGATTTACTAAGCGAAACGCAAAGGGCGCTGATAGAGACTTACTCCGAGTCCGTTTACCAGAATTTGGTAACGGAGTTGCAGGCAGAGGTCCGACAGCTTAAAGAGCTATACAAGAGCCAGCGCGTTAAGCTAGAAACTAGTTTCGAAGCCCGAATTAGGCATATGTTAGGTGAAGCGACACGCGCTTCCACTCTATTGTACAATAGAATAGATAAAGTGAAAGGCCCTTCAACGGGGAATGTTGCCCTCCCCAGGTTGAAACCGCTGCCTCTCCCCACGTTTGAAGGGGAAGTGCAAGAGTACGCATCGTACCGTGAACTATTCACGATCCACGTGGATCGAAGAGCTGATTTAGACGAAGTGTCTAAATTCACATATTTATTGGGGACGTTGGGCAAAGAGCCGCTTAGGATCATCAAATCTCTAAGTGTAACCGCCGCGAACTATAGTGTAGCATTAGACCTATTAGATAAGCAGTATGGCAACGTGCACCAGACACTCGTGATTCTGCACCGTAAGTTAGCAAACATCTTTGTGCCGTCACTAAACCCAGTAGAACTCAAAAGGTTCCGTTTTGAGTTGACCATCATTATTGAACAAATCAAAAGACTTAGTACCAATGACTTAGGCCAGGGCATGGTCATGAGCCTCATTAATCAAAAACTTTCGGAGGGAAAACTATACCGCAAAGTGGTAGAGCATTTGAGGAAATGCGACTATACGTTGGACGAGTTTTTTGAGGCAATAGATTTTATTGTAAGAATGTTAGAAGACGATGCGCTGCAGAGAGGCGACAGTCTTGAGAGTGACAAAAGACCAGACAGTAGTGTAAGACCGAAAACCCATCCCATCCACCATAATTCCTGCCCATTTTGTAGCGAACGGCATCCGCCTCACGGATGTCGCCAAGTGACTGACGTAGCTGCTAGACGTCGCATTTTACTAAAAAGGGGTCTTTGTTTCAATTGCACGAAATCAGGCCATCGTAGCGATAAATGTCCCGTTTCAAATTCCTGTAGAAACTGTAATGCTAACCACCACACTGCAATTTGCGATGCGGGTAGACCGCAATCAATCCCTAGTCCTAATAATAGTCAATCAACAACGTCCCGCCCCGTAGTAAATGCGACGCCTGCGCAGAACCAATCTGCCCCCCGTCCATCCAAAGTTAAAGTAGAATCTAAACCATGCACAAGCGCAAAGATCGCGCAGAGGTCTGATGTGGACCTCCCATGCACTATCTTGCCAACAGCCATGGCAGGTATTCAACAAAGGCAAGGTAGTAAGCGAGTCCGCCTATTTCTCGACTCAGGAAGCCAGAGGAGCTTCATCTCTGCAAAAATTGCCCGTCAATTAGGCCTACCGGTGGTAGGAAGAGTATCCTTGAATATAGCTCCGTTTGGTTCCGAGGAAATAAGCGGACAATACGATGTAGTAAGTTGCAGGGTTGAAATGGGGAAAAGAATCGTGCGTATGAAGTTGGTGGCACACGAACACGTGGACGTCCCGATACATAACGTGGGTTATGTAAAAGTCAGACAGCATCTGTTGACCAAGGGAGTCACGTTAGCCGATCCAGCAAACCAATCAGATACCATGAAGAACGTTCACATATTAGTTGGGGCTGATTATTTTAGCTATTTTGTCATAGGTGTAGAAAAAGTAGATGGGATAAATCTTTTCTTAACGCATAATGGTATGTCCCCGTACGGGAAGGTGCCACAGTGGCTGTTCCAAGGGGAAAAGGTCGAACAAGTAAGAACGTTGAGAGTGTGCAGAATCACGGACGAGCCATATCTGTATGATGTAGATGAGTGGTGGCGATTAGACCGTGTTGGTATCGCCCCATCTGAGCAATACACTGTTCGCGAGGCCGAGGCCGTGCGAAAGGTATCGCAAAGCGTTGTAAGAAAACCTGAGGGATATCAGGTTAGCCTACCATTCGGGTCGGATGCTAGGCCAGAAACAAATTATCGTAACGCTGTGGCGCAGTTGGAGTCGTTGCAGACAAAATTCAGAAAGGATAGGGAATATCTTGAACAATATCAGGGAGTGATAGATAAGTATCTCGAAGCAGGTTTTATATCAGAAGTGAAAAATCCCGTAGTGGAAGGTTATTACATGCCACACTTTGGTGTTAAGAAAGACAGCCGTACCACCCCCCTTAGAATCGTGTTCAATGCCTCTGCCAAGTCACAAGGTTGCAAGTCCTTGAATGAATGTCTTTTACCTGGGCCCAATTTGGTAGAAGTAGCATATAGTTTAATTATAAGGTTTAGGTTGAATCGATATGCCATGTTAGCCGACATAAGTAAAGCATTCCATCGTGTTTTGTTAGATCCTCGTGATGCCAAATACACACGATTTCTGTGGCGCAAGGCAGCTGGTCGAGCGCTTACCTTCGCCTTTAGAGTCGTGGTGTTCGGCATCACAGCTAGTCCATTTTTGCTACAACAAATATTAAATTGTCATTTTAAAGAGGAAGGGCGCCCAGATTTAGTAAAATCCTTTTATGTCGATAATTATCTGGCCACGTTTGAAGATATAGAACATATGAGGCGAGAGCATGAGTCTGTACATAACATCTTAAAAGGGGCGGGTATGCCCTTAGAAGGGTGGGCCAGCAATCACTTGGCCTTCGATAGCGAGAAACAGTGGAGTGAGCCTGTGAGTGTGAACGTGCTCGGGCTGCGATGGGCCCGGGACGTGGACAGATTGTGTGTGAAAGTAAGCAAAAGGATCTGTGAGTTGGGGGAGGGATGGGTGCCCACGAAGCGTAGGGTACTTTCCCTATTAGTCTCCATATATGATCCGATAGGTTTGATAAGCCCATTATTTGTAAGGGGAAAGCTTTTCCTTCAACAACTATGGGAGGATAATGTAGGTTGGGATGATGTTTTAGGAAAAGAGAGGGCTAAAGAGGCAAGTGAATTGTTGAATGATTTGAAAGCAGTGAGCGACATCACCTTTCAAAGATCAATAGGAAAAAGAGGCTTACAACTTCATGTGTTCACCGATGCCAGCAGTAAGGCATATGGAGCAGTAGCATATACTAGGGACGAATGCAATCGGGTAAGTCTGGTAACGAGTAAAACCCGGATCACTCCGAAAGGGATGAGCAAGCTGACGATCCCTAAGCTAGAGTTGCTGGCCTTGTTGTTAGGCAGCAGACTAGCAAGAACGCTCAAGGATCTGATCGAGCCACGGGAAATAGTAATGTGGACCGACAGTAAGGTAACGTTGGCATGGGTAGCATCGCCCGATGCCAGGTCTAATAAAAATGTGTTTGTTTCTAACAGAGTGGCGGAAATTAATTTTATTCAGCAGGTTTGTAGTTTCAGTCTGAACCATGTCCCTAGTCAGCAGAACCCTGCCGATATCCTATCCCGAGGTGCAACGGCTCAACAATTGCAAGCTAACCCCCTGTGGAGGAACGGTCCAGAATTCCTCAGGACCACGGGAAAGCTTGTTCCTTGCGAGAAGGAAGATCTACTACATCAAACTCACGTAGTAGCGGCGGTGCAGGAGTTGAGGGAGGAGATGTGTCCTACCCCCCCAGGCGAGATTTGGGACGTCCTGAAAGGGGAAGTAGGGTTCCAATTCTTGTTACGAGTAGCCAGACTAGTTTTAAAGTTTGCTAAGATAGAACGGCATCCGTTCAGTATTGTTGTAAAATTAGAGCAAAAACATTATTTGCCTACTGTTTATGCCTACTTAGAGGGCGGAGTCAGACCCCCTCGTGAAGTTGCTAATTTTGCTAGACAATTGAATTTAGTTTTGGTAGATAATCTCATCTGCACCAGGGGACGAGTGTCCCAGGTAGGAGAAACTGATCATTTAATTCTCTTGCCAGCCAAAGGGCATTTGGTTAGGATGTATTTAAATTATTTACATCAGATACATTTGCATTGTGGGGTGAATACTCTAATAGGTATCTTTCGACAGAAATGTTGGGTGGCGGGTCTACGTTCCATTGCGAAGCGAACCGTGCGGCAATGCCCTGAATGCAAGCTAGCCTTCCAGCCTCTAACGAGACAGCCACCACCGCCCCCCCTGCCAAAGGAAAGGATCACCCTCACAAAACCGTTCACGGCGGTCGGAGTGGACCACACAGCAGCAATACACACGGAGACACGGCCAGGATATATACTTATCGTAACTTGCATGGCCAGCAGAGCCGTGTACCTTGACTTCTGTCCCTCTTTGGAAGCAGAAGAATTCGTGTTGGCACTTAGACGGTTTAGTGCCACCCACGGTGCCCCACAGCTCATCATGTCCGATAACCATCAAACCTTCAAGGCTGCCAGCCACCTCCTGCAGGGACTTTATGAAGAGGATGAAGTCCAGCAATTCCTGAGGAAAACTGGCATAAAGTGGCGGTTTCAGACGCCCCGTGCACCTTGGAAAGGTGGGTTCTTCGAGCGTTTGATAGGAGTAACGAAACGGACCCTCCAGATAGCCCTCGGAAAGAAGTACCTGCCGGACGCCCACGTGCTAACCCTCGTGAAAGAAGCAGAAGCAGTGGTGAATAATCGACCACTTATGTACAGCGGTGACGAGCGCGAGGATGAAGTCCTCACCCCCTCCCATTTGATAAGAGGACACCAAGTCCACCTCATGGCCCCGATCTTACCGGACGACCATCTCAACGCAACCTTCACCTCTCGGAAGCTACGTGATCGTTACGTAAGATTGACAGATTCACTCAAAGCCTTTAGGGAACGCTGGAGAAGGGAATACTTGAGTGCCTTGAGAGCCCGGCACGACAGTCGGCCCGGGGAACCCTCCAAGCTGCACCCCGGAGACATCGTGCTAGTTAAGCAGGACAATAAGAAGAGAGCGACTTGGCCTCTGGGACGTGTCGTGGAGACGTATCCTGACGACAACGGAGTCGTACGCTCGGCGAAAGTGTTGTTTGAGGGTGTCGAATCGCTGCGAGCTGTCAGCCACCTGGTTCCCCTAGAAATAGCCCCCTCTGAGGATGACCATGAAGGAGACGACGGCGATGACGGAGAAGAGGGTGCGTACAGTTTGACAGCCGGAATGCCAGGGATAGCGGAGACGTCTGGGAACGACCAGGGTATGGCAACAGCTACGACAACTCAACAACCAGCCACAGGAACGGACGACAACGACGAGGAAGGTGAGAACTATGCAGTTAGTGAAAGAAGTGAAAATGAAAATGAAACTGAATCAGAGCAGACGAACGCACAAAGACGTTCTGCACGCCCATTGAGAAAGGCTGCCGCGAAACAGCGAGAACTAATGGACTGTCTGCTGAAAAGTGACGATATATAAAAAGTAGCTGTAAACTGTAAGTGAAAAGGGGGCGTGTCCTATCTGGAAGGTAGGGAGGGTGGAGTTTGTGAGGTGTGCGTGAATCTGCGGAGGTTGGAAGTGCTTAGGGGTGGAGAACGGGGACGGGATGGTCTCTCGTGCGTACAGACCGAGCGTTGCACAGAACCAACCCCTCCCTCTTGTACTCCATTAAGTAACAGCCTGCATGTAGCAGCGCTATAGAAGTCTCGATTATTGTGAGTTGAGACAGACTGAATTTGAATTGTCATGTATGTATTTCTGCCATTTCTTGAATTGTCTTAGGCCCATTGCCTAATTGTCTTTGCACTTGAATTATTATGTTTGCATTTCTGCCATTTCTTGAATTGTCTTAGGCCCATTGCCTAATTGTCTTTGCACTTGAATTATTATGTTTGCATTTCTGCCATTTCTTGAATTGTCTTAGGCCCAATTGCCTAATTGCCTTAGAGCTTGAATTGTATGCATTGCCATTGCCATTTTCTGTTTGTTTTAGGCCCATTGCCTAATTGCTTGCCATTTGAATTCTGTAAAATGTGTGTACATTATCACTTATTTCTGCTGTTCCCTATGTGTATTACACGAGTGCTTTAGAATTGCTAGGCCCATTGCCTAATTTGATCTGTTGTATGACTGTATATTATTGATTGTGTTTATTACCCCGGGGTAACATTGCTGTTGTATATTGTGCGTACTCTGTTCGAGTCGTTGCGGAGCGCTACGCAGCGAGCCTAACAGAGTCTCGGAGTAAGCCACTCCCCTCACCCCGAGTCTAGCTCCATCCAATTGACCGACGTTTCATCGCTCCTTATTTTGGGGCGTGGAGGATGTCGGGAATTTCGACCCGATCAATCGAAATTCCCGCCATTTGACTCCACCTACGACTACGTCAAATTGGAGGGAGAGGAGAAAACTCGCGGGGGAATGAATGTAGTTCCAGACGTGAACGTTTAGAGCCAAAAAGGGAAACCGCCTGGTAGGAAGGCACTGAGACTAATAAAATCAATTGCTGGTAATTTAAGATTAGGAAAAATAACGTCATTCTATTGTAACATGATAAAAAAATCCAATCTAGAAATTTAGGTTCATGACAAATTGCGCCAAAAAGGTGACGTCGGAGGTTGCAAGGCTAGCTCGTCCTCTTTGATCCAACGTCCCCAACCAAAGTAAGTCCCTTCTAATTGTTATCTCTCCTCTCTACCTTGTGTACCAGGTTGGTTGTAGTAGAAGTTTGTGTGCAAGACGTTTAGTTTTTATATCGCAGTTTAGTGTAGAGATCCTTGTGATTGGGGATCTGAATCCTGAGTTAAATAAGAATAGGGATATTTGGTGTGTGATTCGTTGTGTATTGAATTCGAATTGGCACTATTTTCAGTTTGTTAATGAGTCCGGTGTAGACTTTGTGCTTGAAGAGCACATGCTACATTACCTAGGGTCAGTCTTGTTTTTCAGTAAGTCTTGTGAATGCTTAAGAATGTTGTTTGTCTTTATCAGAGTTTATTTTTGTAATAAAATTGTAAATTTTATCGCCGTATTTTAGTTAACTCCTGGAAAGTTTTGGGAATCTTGCCTCTTCAAGGCCTTGCGATCCGCCCAGTACATCGGGCAGATTTAATAAACTGGTGAAAATCACAACAAAAGCCAATATTTTTTTTTCTAGAAAAAAGTAATTACTGAAAAAAATAATTTCCTTCTAGAATTTCATTAAAGAAAAAAGATAAATATTTTACACATATCTTTGTTATCGAATTTTTCTATTCTGTTTTGTGTAATGAATACATAAATAATTAGAATTTTGAATTTAACAAATATTCAGAAATCTTGCTTCGAAAATCTCACCTACTACACTCACACACACACACCAGCCCAACAATATAATAATAATAATAATAATAATAATAATAATAATAATAATAATAATAATAATAATAATAATAATAACACCCACTTTCATTTTCACCAATATCAAACAAGACCGGTAACTTACTGTGGCAGTTATCAACACTTCGTAAGATAATACAAGGTTAATGACAAAGAAATTATGACATTGGGTAGATGCATTTAAAAAGGATTTAATTTTTTTTGTGGGACGGGGGGTAAAACAATAAAAGAGCACTGTTAAAAAATATATCACCAACCAATGTTGCCAACTCGCCGAGTCGATCTTTTAGGAGTGTTATCTTATATTAGTTAGTCTGTCTCTGAATGTCACTCCTGATTATCCTGGCTCCTTGGCTGCTCCCGTAATGGAATTCTTATTTATAGTTGTGTTTTGGATATACCAGTACCGTCCGTGCTTTAGTTTGAGTAAGTATAGTTGTATTATTGTACTGTATTACAGGGTAATGTAAGCTAGGGAAAAAAGCTTCTTTTTTATACTGTAGGATAGGCCATTATTTTCGATATGGGCCAGCTGTCTTCATTTAGGCTCTTTAGGCTATTATACCGGTCAGTTTTCTAATTTAATGAATTATCTAATGGAAACAAATCAATTTCCGGTAAAGTTGTATTGTATTACAGGATGTGATTTCGAACACAAAATGGTTTCATTGTAGTGTATTACAGGGCAATGTAACCTAGGATACCAACTACTTTTTCTTATAGTAAAAATTACGCTCCCTTCGAAAATAACACTCGGTTAATGTCTAGGAGAGGGTCGCATGAAGATAACACTGATATTCAATTTTTTACTAGAATATGTAGGAATGTATGTATATAATGGTATACCAGTGAGATAATTTAGTGAAAATCAATAATAGTCGAAATATCGACGATCAAACTCGCGCTATTGTCTTCCTCCCAGATTTTTCTAAGTCTGTTGTTATTGTTGACAGTGTCTTATTTTTGCTCAAATGAGCCCTGTAACCACTATAATCCGCAGACAAACTAGTGCACTATGACGTCTTCACGTTTGGCCAATCACAGTGCGACAATACATTTTCTTTCCCAATGACGTCTTCACGTTTGGCCAATCACAGTGCGACAATACATTTTCTTACCCATCACAGTGCGACAATACATTTTCTTACCCAGCCGTTTTATTTCGTTCTTAGACATGAGGCCGTAGCAAGCACGTCATCTGATATTGCACAAGAAATTGAAATTCCCGTTTCTTGTGCCGACTGTTTCTTAAGTTACGGTGAATTTGTTTTAGCCTATTCGGGGAAAATCGAAAAACTTGTGGATTTGTGCCAGAGACACAATTTAATTTTGCAAAATAAAAAGTGTCCGCATTGTCAGGAAGTGTGTAGGATTGATTACAAGAAACATAGTTTTAGGTGTGATAAGTCTTACATTACGAAAGGACGTAGACTTAAGCGTTGTTCATATAAAGTGTCGATGTTTGTGGGTACCTGGTTTTCCAAAGGAAAACTGGACATTGAAACTAATTTAAAATTTAAAGTTTTGTGGGTTCAAAACTGGTTTTGCTATGAAGTGGCCATTTCTGAATTGAAATTAAATAAAGGTACTGTCTGCGATTGGTCTTCATTTTGCAGGGAAGTTGTAATTAATTGGGTATTAAGGTGCAGCAAGAAAATTGGCGGCCACAATTGTACAGTAGAAATTGACGAGTCCAAATTCGGCAAACGGAAATATAATGTTGGCCGAGTAATAGACGGCCAGTGGGTATTTGGTGGTATTGGCCGCGAATCACGAGAGTTTTTTCTGGTCCCCGTGGAAACCCGGGATCGTGACACCCTGCTCTCGCTGATTAAGGAGAGGATCGAGCCAGGCACAACCATAATTTCGGACTGTTGGCGAGCTTATAACTGTATGGCAGAGTAAGGTTTTAAGCATTTGACGGTTAACCACAGCCTTCACTTTGTTGATCCCCAGACACAGGCTCATACCAATACTGTGGAGAGGAAGTGGCGGGACGTGAAGAATTTAGTGCCGAAATATGGTAGGAGGAAAAAACACTTCGTCGGGTACCTGGCCACTTCCTACTTCAAGTTGCATGTCAGGGAACCATCGCAACGGCTTCACGTTTTCCTCAAAGCAGCAGCACATCTTTACCAACCAACAGTTTAAGGTAAGCTTCATTGATTTATAGAGTGTATTATAATGGTGATAGTATAACGAAGGGGGGGTCGCAGGGAGGGCGAAGCCCCCCCAGTAGGCCTAGGTAGGGGTACAGGGCCCCATAGGCTATGTTAAGTGGGTGTCTTAGGTTCGGTGGTGCCCTGAAAATCACTGTGGCCTTGAGGGGGGGTCGCAGGGGGGCCCGGTAGGCCTAGGTAGGGGTACAGGGCCCCCAGGGTAGGGTAGGTGGTTGTATTAGGTTCGGTAGTGCCCCGAAAAATCACTTTTTTCCTCCTCCCCCCACCCAAAAACCCCGCTTCCCACTGGGGTCCCCCATAATTGTAGTAGTAGGTTTATGCTTACATTTTATGTGTAAGAGTTAAGTCTTAGTTTATTTTTTATTCATTTCCTCATGTTTCTATGCGATGTGCAACAATAATCTAGTTGTTTTTTGCCGTTTTTCATCGTTAATACTTGAAAAACGGGTGCGGCCTTCTCCTAGACATTTACCTAACACTCGTTCTCGTCGCAAATGAATAATTTCAGAAATATATATACATCTATATCCTCTGATAATGGGGGACCCCCAGTGGGAACTCTGGGTTTTGGGTGGGGAAAACATACTGGGGAATCGATATATAATCGTAAAACAATCCTTTTCTTCTCTATACATTTCCTTCTTGTATGTATTATAACCGTAGGAAAATACAAAACAGTATAACTGGATATATTTTGGAGGAGCCGTTTCAAAGGTTATTTCATATAGTAATACAGTAACCAGTGCTGCCAACGCTTGATGTAGATCAAATGTTAGCATTCCATACCTGATGTAGATCAAATGTTATCATTCCATGCTAACATTAGCACCCATTTGTACGTACGTTCGTTCGCACCAGTTTTCGGTCTGCGCATATATCACTCCCCTGCGCAGGAGTTTCCCCTCCCCCAATTACTCTTTTTATTATCATATTATTTTCTCATTTTATATTCCCATTCAATATTATTTATCATACTTTCCATTTTTTGGGCTCAAGCCATGGCGTCCTGATGGAAGGTTCCTTTTTGGTAGCTTCCTTGGGTATATAACTACTAAATATTCCCAGAGAATTTCACCACAGGTTATCACAGAATTCTAACTTCTGGAGCGAGTATCCTAAAGGTTTCCCTTTAAGTCATCGTATTTCAACAGGGGACGCATGTATTAACGCGCCACATAGCTATCTACACCCCACATAGAGTTAACACTTCGATGTGTAGGGGCAGAGAATAGCTGGGGAGCCGTTCCACAGCTAATCTCGTTCGTGGCTACTTTTGGTACTCGAGACGTAAACAAACGGGCGCCATTGCTAAATGACGTCACTTCCGTCTCCATCCTTCGCTTAGTAGCTTGCCTTACTAGACGGATTTTTCCCTGTGCGTATCTTATCGACTTTCATCTTAGCCATGTCTCTACCCTCGGCCTCGCCTTCTTCTGGAAAGTTGAATACAAGGTTCCAGTATTGTTTAAATAAGCTCTGACCGTAAAGTAACTTTTACTTTTCAAGATATTTTATGTTTTGTGGCAGAGCTGTGCCTCGACCGGACCCGCCATTTTATGGCGTCGCTGTTGTTTTGCATGCCTTATTTAGCTAGCCTCAACAGCGTTTTCCGGCCTCATTAACTAATCGATACTATTAGTTATTTAGTCTTCATAGCTAGGAACTTTATATATCGTGTTTTGACGCTTTGTTATCGGTCATCATCTGACCCCATACCAGCTCGCTAGTCTAGCCCCTAGGCCAGAGCGCCTATCATCAGTGTTCATGCATGATATATTTCAGTGATCCTAGGTTTAGTTATGAAGATAGTGGCATTATTTTATGATACTGTTGTCTGTGATGCAAGTGTTTTCGCCTTCAGGGACCATATAGGGGATAGGTTTGTTAGTGTGCCTTTCTAACCTAACCTACATGTAGGACCCCTATATGCTTCCTTCACCCCCTGCCTTAGGGCATCCCCTCTGTGTAGCCTTGCTCCCCCTACCACGTAAGGGGATCAAGCTCATATCAGAGTATCTATCGCTTCTCTGTCCTCCCTAAGGGAATGATCCTCCCTTAGGGTTGCGTCCGAGAATGAGGAACGGCACGCCCTTCCTCTATTGCTGGGGCTAGGTTTCCGACCTTCCCTGCAATAGCGATACGTCTTCCATACTTCTTAGTTCAGGGTGTAACATCCCTGCTCTAGGTTAGGCTTGGGGGGAGTTAGTGCTGTGCCTTGCTGAAACGATACCCATGCACCGTTCTCAGACAGGCTGCCTTACCTTAGGCTAGGGAGCGTCCTCCCTTCCTTGGTGGCCGCTTTGGTACAGAGCCTCCTCTATAGAAGACCCTTCTTCTTCTCCCCTCCCCAATTCTTGTATGGAGAATTGGTAATGTTACTCCTCTATGTAAATGTGTTTGTGGTAGCTCAAGTCCCACTGATTACCGCCCAATTTCCATAACTCCCATATTATCTAAAGTTTTTGAACGTCTTCTGGCAAAACGTCTTAATAGGTTTGCTGAAGGTAATCATCTATTCCCTAGTTTGCAATTTGGTTTTCGGAAAGGCCTTGGAGCATGTGATGCCCTTCTTACAATCTCCAATGCAGTACAGAAATCCCTTGATTGTGGTCGGGAAGTTCGTATGATTGGCCTTGATTTTAGTGCTGCCTTTGACCGTGTTAATCATGAGGCCCTTGTTTTCAAACTGAAACAGTTGGGAGTGGGTGGGTCGTTTCTTAGCATTATTATTGATTTTTTAAGTAGTAGATCTCAGAGTTGTTGTTGATGGGCACCATAGTGAGTATAGGAATGTGATATCCGGTGTTCCACAGGGTAGTGTTCTTGGCCCATTACTTTTCATACTATATACACATGACATGTGGTTTGGCCTAGAAAATAAGCTTGTTGCATATGCAGATGATGCTACTCTCTTTGCATCAATTCCATCCCCTGAATGTAGATCTGGGGTTGGTGAATCCCTTAATAGAGATTTAGCTAAAATTAGTGCATGGTGCAAATTATGGGGTATGAAGTTGAATCCTAACAAAACTCAAAGTATGATTGTAAGTAGGTCAAGGACGGTGGCTCCTCAACATCCGGATCTCAGTATTGATAATGTTTCTTTAAATTTGTATGACTCTTTCAAAATTTTAGGCGTGATTCTTGACAGCAAATTTACTTTTGAGAAACATATAAGGTCTGTGTCTTCTTCAATTGCACAAAAAATTGGCTTATTGAGAAAGTCTTTTAAGATATTCGGTGATCAATCTATTCTGAAGAAGTGTTTTAATTCTTTTATTCTACCTTGTTTTGAGTATTGTTCTCCTGTCTGGTCTTCAGCTGCTGATTCTCATCTTAATTTGTTGGACAGAAACTTACGGTCTATTAAATTTCTTATTCCTGATCTAGATATTAATCTCTGGCACCGTCGATCAATTAGTTCGTTATGCATGTTGCATAAGATTTTTCATAACTCTGACCATCCTTTACATTCAGATCTCCCTGGACAATTCTATCCTGTTCGTAATACTAGGCAGGCAGTTAATTCTAATAGCCAGGCCTTCTCCATCATAAGACTAAATACTACGCAGTACTCTAGAAGTTTTATTCCAGCTGTTACCAAGTTGTGGAATGATCTTCCTAATCGGGTTGTTGAATCAGTAGAACTTCAAAAGTTCAAAGTTGGAGCAAATGCTTTTTTGTTGACCAGGCGGACATGAGTCTTTTTATAGTTTATATATGACATATTTGTTGTTGACGTTGTTAATAGTTTACATATGATATATCTCTTTTGACATTACTTTTTTTTAGAATGATTTATTGTTAATTTGTTCTCTTCAGTTATTTATTTCCTTATTTCCTTTCCTCACTAGGCTATTTTTCCCTATTGGAGCCCCTGGGCTTATAGCATCTTGCTTTTCCAATTAGGGTTGTAGCTTGGATAGTAATAATAATAATAATATGGCCTAGCCTATACTTAGGTTAGTCTATACCCATCTGTCCCCTGTCCTACAACTCCTCCCTAAGGAGGAGTTGTAGGACAGGGGACAGATGGGTATAGACTAACCTAAGTATAGGCTAGGCCATATTATTATTATTATTACTATCCAAGCTACAACCCTAATTGGAAAAGCAAGATGCTATAAGCCCAGGGGCTCCAATAGGGAAAAATAGCCTAGTGAGGAAAGGAAATAAGGAAATAAATAACTGAAGAGAACAAATTAACAATAAATCATTCTAAAAAAAAGTAATGTCAAAAGAGATATATCATATGTAAACTATTAACAACGTCAACAACAAATATGTCATATATAAACTATAAAAAGACTCATGTCCGCCTGGTCAACAAAAAAGCATTTGCTCCAACTTTGAACTTTTGAAGTTCTACTGATTCAACAACCCGATTAGGAAGATCATTCCACAACTTGGTAACAGCTGGAATAAAACTTCTAGAGTACTGCGTAGTATTTAGTCTTATGATGGAGAAGGCCTGGCTATTAGAATTAACTGCCTGCCTAGTATTACGAACAGGATAGAATTGTCCAGGGAGATCTGAATGTAAAGGATGGTCAGAGTTATGAAAAATCTTATGCAACATGCATAACGAACTAATTGATCGACGGTGCCAGAGATTAATATCTAGATCAGGAATAAGAAATTTAATAGACCGTAAGTTTCTGTCCAACAAATTAAGATGAGAATCAGCAGCTGAAGACCAGACAGGAGAACAATACTCAAAACAAGGTAGAATAAAAGAATTAAAACACTTCTTCAGAATAGATTGATCACCGAATATCTTAAAAGACTTTCTCAATAAGCCAATTTTTTGTGCAATTGAAGAAGACACAGACCTTATATGTTTCTCAAAAGTAAATTTGCTGTCAAGAATCACGCCTAAAATTTTGAAAGAGTCATACAAATTTAAAGAAACATTATCAATACTGAGATCCGGATGTTGAGGAGCCACCGTCCTTGACCTACTTACAATCATACTTTGAGTTTTGTTAGGATTCAACTTCATACCCCATAATTTGCACCATGCACTAATTTTAGCTAAATCTCTATTAAGGGATTCACCAACCCCAGATCTACATTCAGGGGATGGAATTGATGCAAAGAGAGTAGCATCATCTGCATATGCAACAAGCTTATTTTCTAGGCCAAACCACATGTCATGTGTATATAGTATGAAAAGTAATGGGCCAAGAACACTACCCTGTGGAACACCGGATATCACATTCCTATACTCACTATGGTGCCCATCAACAACAACTCTGAGATCTACTACTTAAAAAATCAATAATAATGCTAAGAAACGACCCACCCACTCCCAACTGTTTCAGTTTGAAAACAAGGGCCTCATGATTAACACGGTCAAAGGCAGCACTAAAATCAAGGCCAATCATACGAACTTCCCGACCACAATCAAGGGATTTCTGTACTGCATTGGAGATTGTAAGAAGGGCATCACATGCTCCAAGGCCTTTCCGAAAACCAAATTGCAAACTAGGGAATAGATGATTACCTTCAGCAAACCTATTAAGACGTTTTGCCAGAAGACGTTCAAAAACTTTAGATAATATGGGAGTTATGGAAATTGGGCGGTAATCAGTGGGACTTGAGCTACCACAAACACATTTACATAGAGGAGTAACATTACCAATTCTCCATACAAGAATTGGGGAGGGGAGAAGAAGAAGGGTCTTCTATAGAGGAGGCTCTGTACCAAAGCGGCCACCAAGGAAGGGAGGACGCTCCCTAGCCTAAGGTAAGGCAGCCTGTCTGAGAACGGTGCATGGGTATCGTTTCAGCAAGGCACAGCACTAACTCCCCCCAAGCCTAACCTAGAGCAGGGATGTTACACCCTGAACTAAGAAGTATGGAAGACGTATCGCTATTGCAGGGAAGGTCGGAAACCTAGCCCCAGCAATAGAGGAAGGGCGTGCCGTTCCTCATTCTCGGACGCAACCCTAAGGGAGGATCATTCCCTTAGGGAGGACAGAGAAGCGATAGATACTCTGATATGAGCTTGATCCCCTTACGTGGTAGGGGGAGCAAGGCTACACAGAGGGGATGCCCTAAGGCAGGGGGTGAAGGAAGCATATAGGGGTCCTACATGTAGGTTAGGTTAGAAAGGCACACTAACAAACCTATCCCCTATATGGTCCCTGAAGGCGAAAACACTTGCATCACAGACAACAGTATCATAAAATAATGCCACTATCTTCATAACTAAACCTAGGATCACTGAAATATATCATGCATGAACACTGATGATAGGCGCTCTGGCCTAGGGGCTAGACTAGCGAGCTGGTATGGGGTCAGATGATGACCGATAACAAAGCGTCAAAACACGATATATAAAGTTCCTAGCTATGAAGACTAAATAACTAATAGTATCGATTAGTTAATGAGGCCGGAAAACGCTGTTGAGGCTAGCTAAATAAGGCATGCAAAACAACAGCGACGCCATAAAATGGCGGGTCCGGTCGAGGCACAGCTCTGCCACAAAACATAAAATATCTTGAAAAGTAAAAGTTACTTTACGGTCAGAGCTTATTTAAACAATACTGGAACCTTGTATTCAACTTTCCAGAAGAAGGCGAGGCCGAGGGTAGAGACATGGCTAAGATGAAAGTCGATAAGATACGCACAGGGAAAAATCCGTCTAGTAAGGCAAGCTACTAAGCGAAGGATGGAGACGGAAGTGACGTCATTTAGCAATGGCGCCCGTTTGTTTACGTCTCGAGTACCAAAAGTAGCCACGAACGAGATTAGCTGTGGAACGGCTCCCCAGCTATTCTCTGCCCCTACACATCGAAGTGTTAACTCTATGTGGGGTGTAGATAGCTATGTGGCGCGTTAATACATGCGTCCCCTGTTGAAATACGATGACTTAAAGGGAAACCTTTAGGATACTCGCTCCAGAAGTTAGAATTCTGTGATAACCTGTGGTGAAATTCTCTGGGAATATTTAGTAGTTATATACCCAAGGAAGCTACCAAAAAGGAACCTTCCATCAGGACGCCATGGCTTGAGCCCAAAAAATGGAAAGTATGATAAATAATATTGAATGGGAATATAAAATGAGAAAATAATATGATAATAAAAAGAGTAATTGGGGGAGGGGAAACTCCTGCGCAGGGGAGTGATATATGCGCAGACCGAAAACTGGTGCGAACGAACGTACGTACAAATGGGTGCTAATGTTAGCATGGAATGATAACATTTGATCTACATCAGGTATGGAATGCTAACATTTGATCTACATCAAGCGTTGGCAGCACTGGTTACTGTATTACTATATGAAATAACCTTTGAAACGGCTCCTCCAAAATATATCCAGTTATACTGTTTTGTATTTTCCTACGGTTATAATACATACAAGAAGGAAATGTATAGAGAAGAAAAGGATTGTTTTACGATTATATATCGATTCCCCAGTATGTTTTCCCCACCCAAAACCCAGAGTTCCCACTGGGGGTCCCCCATTATCAGAGGATATAGATGTATATATATTTCTGAAATTATTCATTTGCGACGAGAACGAGTGTTAGGTAAATGTCTAGGAGAAGGCCGCACCCGTTTTTCAAGTATTAACGATGAAAAACGGCAAAAAACAACTAGATTATTGTTGCACATCGCATAGAAACATGAGGAAATGAATAAAAAATAAACTAAGACTTAACTCTTACACATAAAATGTAAGCATAAACCTACGAGATTAGCTGTGGAACGGCTCCCCAGCTATTCTCTGCCCCTACACATCGAAGTGTTAACTCTATGTGGGGTGTAGATAGCTATGTGGCGCGTTAATACATGCGTCCCCTGTTGAAATACGATGTCTTAAAGGGAAACCTTTAGGATACTCGCTCCAGAAGTTAGAATTCTGTGATAACCTGTGGTTAAATTCTCTGGGAATATTTAGCAGTTATATACCCAAGGAAGCTACCAAAAAGGAACCTTCCATCAGGACGCCATGGCTATCTTACCCAAAAATAGATTTTTCGCTTCGCTCAAAATCCGTTTTACCTTCCTATATTGGGTTTGTTTGGTTATTTCCGTTTCTCTTCCCGGTTTCACATAAATACTTGCTCTGGACTATTTTTTTTATCTAGTTCATTCTCGGTATAATCATCTCATTTTATATTCCAATTCAATATTATTTATCGTTCATTCCATTTTACCTTCCTATATTGTTTTCATTTATTTTCTTTGGTTAATTCCTTTTCACTCCTCTGTGTCCCATAAATCCTTTCTCTGAACTAGTTTCCGTATTTAGTTCATTCATGTTTACCTGCTAGTGTTCTTTGTTTTTCCCTTAACCAATCACCAACCTAGGCCTATGCAGATATCTCCCTACCCCCCCTTCCTTTATCCCTTTGAGCGGTCTTTTCACACCCTTTGTTCTAATGCCTTTTCCGTTGTAACCTTTGATCTGGTAAGACGTTCTACATTCCAAGTGCGGTTTCTTTTTTCGTATTTTGCGATGGAGGAAGTTATAGAAACTTGTAGCGGGTGCAGTATTCCGTACCTAAAAGCAGTGGCCAAATTCCATGGTGATTTTTTTGATTCTTCAGGTAATGTTGAGCATTTTCTTAAATCTCACAACGTTATTCCTCAGCGTTTAAAGTGCCCCAAGTGCCGTTCTGTTTTATCTTATAGGGAAGACATTCACGTGTTTTATTGCAATTCTGAATCCATCATTCGTAAAACTAAGAAGAAACGTCGTTGTGGTTATACCGTTACTGCCTATAAAGGTACTTTTTTGGACAAAAGTCGTCTACCCCCATGCAAGATAATATTATGTGCCAACCACTTTTTGCATAATCATTCGGACCATGAGACCCTCATGGATGGTATCGACATATCTTCAAAAACTAGTGTCGATTGGAGAAGTTTCTGTTCCGAGGTTACCGAATACTTCTTCGATAATCAAGAGGCGATTGGTGGTGACGGAGTTACTGTTGAAATAGACGAAACTCATTTTTGTAAAGCTAAATACAACCGTGGTAGACCGTTAAGTGCCATATGGGTCTTTGGGGGTATTGAACGTGTGTCCTAGAAATTTTTCATTATCCCTATAGTTCCCCCCCTTTCTACTAAACGAGATGCTGCTACTCTAATTCCCCTCATCCAGAAGTATATCAAACCTGGTAGTATTATTATCAGTGATAAGTGGCCTGCATACATCTCACTATCGGAAATTGGTTACGTACATAAGTCTATTAATCATTCGGAACATTTTGTTGACCCCCTAGACCCAACCATCCATACTCAAAATATAGAACGTCTCTGGAGAGAAGTGAAGGAGTGGGTTCAGAGACCTGGAATCAAGACTGAATATTTCAAGCAATATTTTTCCAGGTTCTTTTTTACCCACTACTATCCAGAACATACGTTACTCCACCACTTCTTCATTACTGCCAGTTGCCTCTACCCTCCTTTACAACAACAGACAATGGACCCCCCCAACCCACAAGACCCCGATGACCCCCATCCATGCACATCCCAGTCATAGAAGTTAACCCGTAAGTCTCTTCCTTCCGTGTCCCACAAGTTTCGACGTTTTCTTCATAAAAGTAAGTCATTCCTCAATAGTCATTATACGTGTTTTGTGACCGGGGTACT
The DNA here is from genome assembly GCF_036898095.1 of Palaemon carinicauda. Classification (NCBI taxonomy): domain Eukaryota; kingdom Metazoa; phylum Arthropoda; class Malacostraca; order Decapoda; family Palaemonidae; genus Palaemon; species Palaemon carinicauda. The sequence continues at coordinate 62,012,309 of NC_090757.1, read as the reverse complement.
TCTAGGCTAGGTTAGGTGGGTTTGTTAGGTTCTGTGGCCTTTCTGTACTTTTTATATATTGTGTAACAGTTATATGGAAAAATTATTATTTAATATACGTATGGAAATATTTAGCATTTCTACCACTAGTAATGACATCGTGTCGTTGGTAGTTCTGTGTACCATTCGTCCCCGTTGGTAGTACTGTGAATCAAAGTAAGTCATTCCCCAATACTTATTATGTGTGTTTTGTGGCTGGGGTACTTCTAGGCAAGGTTAGGTGGGTTTGTTAGGTTCTGTGGCCTTTTGGTACTTTTTTTTTATTGTGGAATAGTTATATGGAAAAATTATATAATATACGTATGGAAATATTTAGCATTTCTACCTCTAGTAATGACATCGTGTCGTTGGTAACACTGTGTACCATTCGTTAACGTTGTTAGTTCTGTCAATCATTGGTAACGTTGCTAATGTTACCGTCCTCAGTACATCCGTAAGGGAAGTTACAACGTTGAACAAGTTGTTTAAATATTTTAACTCAATATATATGTCAACAGTGTTAATATTTATATGGTACATTTGTATTGTATTACATGGTGTGATTTTCGCACAGGAAATATATGATTTCCTATAGTAGATAACGTGATTTTAACAGGTTTTCACATTCATTTCATCCGTAATAACATCAACCAATTCGTCAACTTAAAGTTAGCCGAATTGGTTGATCTGTTTGTTTCCGATTGAAATGAACATCAAATTCGGTTAAATCACGTTATTTACTATAGGAAATATTGTATTTTCTGTGCGAAATCAGACCCTGTAATACAATACAAAATTACCCAGAAAATATATGTTTTCCTATAGTAAATAACTGATTTGACCTTCATTTCAACTGCAAACAAACAAATCAACCAATTCGACTAACTTTAAGTTGACGAAGTGGTTGCTGTTATTACGGATGAAATGAAGATGAAAACCGGTTAAATCGCGTTATTTTCTACAGGAAAACATATATTTTCTGTTAAAATGTGTAAATATAATCACTGTTGTCATATATGTTGTTAAAATATTTAAATATAAGCACTTGTTCAACGGTGTCACTTCACTTACGAATGTACTGCGAACGATAATATTAGCAAAGTTACTAATGATACACAGTGTTACCACCAATGTCAGGGATTGTTACGGTAACATTACCGGTTACACAATATATAAAAAGTACAAAAAGGGTACAGAACCTAACAAACCCACCTAACCTAATCTAGTAGTTGACCGGTCACAAAACTCGGTTATTTACTGAGAACGGTAAAATTAGCCACGATATGAATGATACACAGCGTTACCAACGGTACGGTGACATTACTAGCGATAGTAATGCTAGATATTTCCATACTTATTTTAAATTATTTTTCCATATAAGTTTTACACTATATGAAAAGTACAAAAAGGGTACAGAACCTAACAAACCCACCTAACCTAATCTAGGAGTTCCCAGGTCACAAAACTCACGTATGTACTGGGAATGTTAAAGTAAGCAACGTTACCAATGATACAGTGTATACTGTACAACGTTACAAAGGAATTGCTAACGGTAGCAATGCCACGGTAATATTATCATGTGTATTTTAATGAATTGTTCCATATACACTTTACACAATATATAAAAAGGTACAAAAAGGGTACAAAACCTAACAAACCCACCTAACCTAACCTAGAAGTTAACAGGTCACAAAACACATATAATGACTTTTGTTGAATGACTTGCCTTTATGAAGGGGACGTCGAAACTTGCAGGACACGGGAGGGTGAGACTGACAACTTAACTTTAAATAATATTATCTTCCATGGGGGTAGGCGACTTTTTCCCTAAAATGTACCTTTATAAGAAGTAACGGTATAACCACAGCAACGTTTCTTTTTAGGTTTAGGTATCTTGGTTTCGGTATTACAATAAAACACGTGAATGTCTTTTCAAGATAGGAGGGAACGGCAGTTGGGACACTGTAAACGTTGAGGAATTACATTGTATGCTTTAAGGAAATTATCAACATTGGATGAAGAATCATAAAAATCACCATGGAATTTAGCAAATGATTTTAGGTATGGAATACTGCAGCCGTTACAAGTTTCTATAACTAACTCCATCACAAAATACGAAAAAATAAATCTCGCTTGAAATGACGGACACCTTACTAGGACAAAGGTTTTCAGGGAAAAGGATTTGGTGGAAGGGGTATGAATAGACCACTTAAAGAGATAAAGGAAGGGGGTAGGGAAATATTAACTGACAACCCTCTTGTGTAAACTTTGAATACGTATAGGTTCGTGATTGGTTAACGGGAAAACAACGGAGTCTAGAGGATAATCATGAATGAACTGGATAGGGAAACTTGTATAGTGCAAGTATTTGTGAAATCGGTGTTTGACAAAGAAATAACAAAGGAATAAAACCATTATAGGAAGTAAAAATGCAATGTATGATAAATAATATTGAATGGGAATATAAAACGGATTTTGAGCGAAGCGAAAAATCTATTTTTGGGTGAGATGGCCATGTCGTCCTGATGGAAGGTTCCTTCAGTAGCTTCCTTAGGGTATATATGACTACAGTAGATATTCCCAGAGAATTAAGGGGACCGTCCGCCATGTCCGCCAATTTTTTTTCTAATGATCCAAATTACACCATTTCTACATATGTTTTAGACATATATAATACCTTCATCATATAAAAATTTCAAGTCATTTGATCAAAAACTTTGGATATATTAGCAAAAATCATGATTTAAAAAAAAAATTTAGGTACTGTACATTTTTCCCCACTACTATAATATCTATTGTATTGAAACTTATACCCTAAAAACTACTCTATCAACTGAACAATTCTGTCAGACAAAATTTTGATTTTCCTTTTTGTTTTTTTTACTGAATTTTTTATTTTTTTTCCCTCGTCTAGACGGAAAATAATCGTGAAAAAAAATGTAAAAAGAAAATCAAAATTCTTCTTTTCAATTATATTTTTCTCTCTAATATCGAACAACAAATAAGTGAGAAAAATGTACCTAAGTGTGAATAAGTATGTTTTTGAGTTATGAGCTCCCAAAGATTTGCAACAAATTTTCGCTTCTTTTCTTAAAGAAATCAAGATGATAATATTATGATAACTTTTGTTTATTCTTACATAAATGCACCCTAACCGAGGTATTTGAACCCTCGGTTTACTATTCCTATGTTACGAGTTGCCAGCAATCTCTCATTGTTGCCAGTGTTTTAGTTAGCAGGTTTCAGTTTTTACTCTTATTCATGTTTCCCTCTGTCATGGTTCTTTTTTTTTTGTTCTCCACTTACTTTTTGTTCTTTCTATCACCTTATGTAACATTGGCATTGCTATTAAGTTCCAGAAAACGTTGTGAAAGCACAATCTACATACGAACTTCAGGTAAATAAACGGATTTTGAGCGAAGCGAAAAATCTATTTTTGGGTGAGGTAGCCATGTCATCCTGATGGAAGTTCCTTCGATGGTAGCTTCCTCGGTATATTTGACTACAGTGATATATCCCAGAGAATTTACCAAAGGTATCCAGAATTCTAACTCCTGGAGCGAATATCCCTTAAAATTTTTCGAAGGGATATCGCGTAATATCAGAGGACGTATTCTTGACACGTCTCATGGCTATCTACGCCCCCAATAGAGCTTTCACTTCGAGGGGAAAGAGAGGCAAGAATAAGGAGAGTCGTTCCAGAGACATCGCTCTCGACGCTCCCTACTGCTCTGCAAATAGTGCGCCAATCCGCCACCGCGAGGTGCCACCGTCATTCTTTGTAGCTTTGTAGGTGTTACAGATACAGTACCATAGGGAGGGATTCATTATCCTTTTGACCCAAAAGAGGGTGGGTCCATCAGGACGACATGGCTACCTCACCCGAAAATAGATTTTTCGCTTCGCTCAAAATCCGTTTTTTGGGCTCAGGCCATGTCGTCGTGATGGAAGTGTACTAGAGCATTAATGTATCTGTGGATTTTCAATAGTGCCGTTCATCTCGAGCTAAATCTTTCCTCTTTGATCGTTTAGACCTAGAGACACTTGATGTTACCGTTATACATCAATCAGCTGATCATGAAATATGTCGGTGCTTCCTGCCCCCTACAGGGAAGAGTCTGGGTAGACTCTTCGGAAAAAACCCGAGGATTATGAGTTCAAGGAACAATCTAGCAAACAGTTTGTATATTAGTGTCATCATATACGTAAAGCATAGTCTGTACTAGGATGGTATTGGTCTGGGCAGGTTACTGTACCTCCCGGGTCTGTCGATGAAGAGACGGACAGGTTTATATATGTGTAGGAAACCTTAAACAGTAAAATGCACAGTCTAGTACGATAAGATCTTACCTGTTTGCCTGGAACAAAATTAATCTTAGTTCCGATATTTACTTAAATATCAAAAGAGTCAAGGATGCTCTGACTTATACATACACTTAAATATTTGGGGCGAAAGAGACGCAAATATTCGTTCTATTGTTTATTACAAAAATAGAAATCATGGTTGTAATCAATTACAATGTATGCTGAATAATTCTGCATAAAAGCATAAACAGTAATACAGTAACAGGAATAAATAGGGTTTATCTGAAAAGGAAAACATTAGCCACTCTAAGGGAAATATAAAATTTCACTATACATTCTGTTGTTACTAGGAACACTGTGCATATAAGAATGCCTGGCACTTGTGTCAGCTTATTATGCTTAATGTCACCTGTGTAGGGAGAACAGTCTATAGTGTTATCACTTAAACACAAAACTCAACATGATATGCTTTACGAGTCTATCATGTACACCCTTCACTATAAGTCCCTAATAGTGCACTGTTCTTCGCAGTAACCAAGCAGCGGGTTTTATTACACTGCCCGCCGCCACCACATGAAATTTAATTTCTTGTAATTGCTTCGCGTAGTGCTTGAAGAAGACCCTCGAGGACTTCCATCCAGTATAAGCACAAAGGCTTTCAAACGACATCGTTTGGAAGAAATTCAGAGACGAGGCAACTTTTCTCGGATCATGACCTGCGGGTGTACTGTCTGGATCCGCTCTGCGAATGAAGTAGGTGATTTTCGCCTTTATCTGTTTCAAGGATAACATTGAACCGGAAGTCTCCCCTGAAAAGCTGCCCTCCCTTAAAGTCTGAAGTTCTACAAAGATAGACCTTTAGCCATTCCACTGGGCAGAGGGATGCTTCTTCCTTCAGAGGGCAGATTCTCCAGGGACCCCATCTCTTAGTTGGCAGCTCGTTCTTGGCGAGAAACGTTGGGTCCGGAAAGAGGTTCAGTTCTCCATTGTCTGTGAACTGAATGTGGCCATCATCCCTCGAGAGGGCCACTATTTCGCTAACTCTGGCTCCCGAGGCTAGTGCAAATAAGAATATCACCTTCTGAGTCAAGTCTTTCAGCGAGCAATCCTCATTGTTCAGGGTTGATGCTAAATGAAGAACTTTGTCCAAAGACCATGAAATGGGCTTAGGAGGAGCTGTGGGCCGAAGTTTAGCGCAGGCTTTAGGGATCTTGTTGAAGATTTCTTTGGAAAAGTACCTGGAAGGCGTAAAGTATTGGTCTGGCCAGGGCGGATTTACATGTAGTAATCGTATTGGCTGCTAAACCTTGTTCATGGAGATGGATGAAGAAGGACAAACAGAAGTCCGTAGAAATCTCCTTAGGTTTCTTCGCCTTGACAAAGGCCACCCATTTCTTCCAGGAAGACTCATATTGTCTTCTTGTTGACTTTGACTTGTATTCTTCTAGGAAGTTAATACTGTCCCTAGAAATCCCAATCCCAAACCGAATGGCATCACCTTGAAAGCATAGGCTTGATTGCCCAGCTTGAAGCCTAAGAAGGGGCGAAAATGTCTTGCTATTGGAACGTGATAGTAGGCATCTGTAAGATCTATGGAGGTGGTGACGGCCCCACGGGGAAGTAGGGTCCGCACGTGCGAGATGGTAAGCATGTGGAATTTTTCGCAACGAATGAAGGAGTTTAGACGAGACAGGTCCAGGATTACTCTTCGTTTGTCTGAGCCTTTCTTTGGCACACTGAATAAGCGACCTTGAAATTTTAAGTGATGCATGCTTTGGATTGCGTTCTTTTGCAACAGGTCCTTTGTAAATGAACTTAGCTCTTTTGTCGGGAGTTGGTAGAAACTGATTGGTGGAGGGGGTCCCTGTAACCAGCTCCACCCCAGACCTTTGGATATTATGCTGGAAGCCCAATTGCTGAACTTCCAATGGTCCCGAAATTTGTATAGCCTCCCTCTTACCTGCAACTTCTCAATGGTTTGATGATGATTTGGTGCCCCTGCCTCCGCGGAAAGCCTTGCCTCGGTGGGAACTCCTTCCGCCACCTCGGTTACGAAAGGCACCTCTGGAGCCCCTGTGGTGCTGGTAGCCTTGGAAAGAACCCTGAGATTTGTAAGTGGGGTTGAAGGCGGGGGAGGCAGCAAGCGAAGTCGATGCGACTTGTGTCTGAGGGACCAACACATACTGCTGTTGGGGTTGGCCCTTAGAGGTAGAAGGCTGGGAGCCCTGTGAAACAGGGACAGACTGAACCGGGACAGGTTGCACTACTTAAAGAGGCTGTCTGAACTGCGAGGAGTGGAAGGGCCTCAACCTCTTCCTGCCACGAGCTGGAGCACCAGTAGGTTCATATTTCCTTTTGTGAACTAGGCCCCACCTAACCTTGAGGCTTTGGTTAACTCGAGCTGCCTCGCTGAGAACAGTGTTAACCATATCCTCCGGGAAGAGGTCCGGACCCCAGACTGGGGCTTTGATGAGCCTATTGGGTTTATGCTGAATAGCAGCCTCCGACAATACATGTCGTCGGCAACGGAATCTGGCATTATGGAAGTCATATGCATCAATCAACAAAGTTTGCAAAAGTGACTTCGTTAGGACCTTAAAGATAGGTTCCTCGTCGTAAGTGGCAACGGTCATCTCTGAAAGAGCAGTAGAGTTAATGGATCTACTGAGCCTACACCAGGACTCAAACTCTATTTTGATTAGGGACTCCGGTAGCTTGGGGAGGCGTTCACTGAACTGCGTCGAGGCACAGTCCGGGCTCAGTTTGCCTACCGTAAAGGTAGACGGGGCGTTCCGCCAGCACTCATGGTCACCAGGAAAGAGAAGGGAAGTCAATTCAGTCTCTCGAAGCTGAGGTAAGGGCTTCTCTTCCTTGGAAGCCTGAAAGGCTATCTCCACGATTTTGGTTGTGCATGGAGTAGGGGTATGCTCGTCTATCACAAATAAGTGTACGAGTTCTTATGGGGTGTGAGCATTGTGTTCACACCAAGACAGACTGGGCCTGTTCCTTGGGGAAGATCACAGTCTCCTTGGGGACCTTATCTAGGCGGATCAGAGCCTCATCAGTCAAGCGAGCAAAGCCAGGGAAGGGAAATTGCAGACCTGGCGGGTAGAACTCGAAGTCTTCAATCGGTCGAGTTCCGAAACCTTCGATGGACAACATGCGGTCTGAGAGGGGGGCATGTAGAGCTAACCTCCAGGGGTTACTCTTTGTAAAGGGTGGGAGCTTAGAGGCGTCGGGCTGAGGAGAGGAATCTCAGCCCGGGACCCACCTGACTCGCCTATCTCCCTACCTGTGTCGCGTTCCTCAAGAACCATGGGTTCCACGTCTAAATTAAGGGTTGCGACGTCTTCCATTATCGTCCCGCTCGTCTCTTCTTGGTCCTGGGCCAAAAGCAAGGACTCAATATTTTCGATGATGGGGTCCGCCAACTTCTTGGGGACCGCAGATGTTTTTGCGTGCGGATAAAGGAGGGAGCACCATTGTTCAGATAAAATGTAAGGTTGCTTAGCCTTTACATTCCGGGCGAAGCCGTCAATCCAGACCTTGAGGGTCGCTAGAGCCGAAGTCTTAGCAGGCTTGGAGCTCTGAAAAAGAACAGACTATTAGTGAAGGTAAGGAATTTTCATGCCGAAGAGAAAAGAGGGGGGGACCAGGAGCCTCCGAACACGAGGCCCTAGAAGAGGGCATGCGAGGAGCAAAATAAAATGATGCAATTAAAATTAATTGTAATTAATTGTAACTCCACTTACCAAGTCTGTAAAAAAATGGCTAAGAATAATTCCACTTACTGATTCAGAGGTTAAGGTGGAGGCCAGCTTGTAGCATACTACACAATTGTCCGGATGCCAAACAGTGAGATCATCCACCAGGACAGCACAATGGGCATGTGAGCGACACACGTCGTGGCCGCAGGGTTGGCTAAGGACCGCTGAGCATGCCGTCATCGAACAGCGTACTGCCTGTAAAATAAAAGATACACGAGTATCCCGTAGGTAAGCTGGAGGAGCCTGGAGGCTCCGGGAGCTTAGAATACACCGCTGTAGCGGAAACAATAAACTTAAGCTTGTAGAGCAATAGAGATAAGAATAAGTCAGTCCGTAATCGTGATCATACCCGGGGGGGGGGGGGGGGGAAGTCGAGAACAGGGGATTATATAGATATGTGTAAATATATAATGAGATTAATCCTAGTGGATAAAGGTCACGCTTGCTCCGGGGAGGCAACTGGGAGACCCCAGGGCTCCTGAAAACCTACCGGAGTAGGCGGACAGGGAGTCGAGGGTCAAACCCGTCGATGGCACAAGGGATTAATCGAACTCGACATGGGAATAAGGCGAAGGCATAATTATAAGCAGTTTGTAGGGAAGCTTTTGTTACATATTATTCAAAGCTCATCATACAACAATGCTACAAGTTATTCAAATGAAAAATTGAATATTACAAAACTGAAAGAAAATAATCTATGAAAAAAAATTCAATCAAAAATTTATTCTACTACTGCTTTTAAACATGTCTTGCATCATTCAAGAAAGCAGGAAATACATCGTCGCCTTTTCTCAGAACTTTCCAATTGAAACCACAACACTACACACTTCCAGACACATTAAACCAATCAGTGACAGTATTAGGTGATTTCCCAGTTAATTGTATAGTAGTGTTAATTGGGGTCTCATAAACAAAATAATAAACCAATTCTAAAATTTCAGAAAGGGGTGGTAGATAGCGAAATCGGCGGTAGATAGCATACTATAATAGCACCCTGATGTTTTTACGTGCGGATAAAGGAGGGAACACCATCGTTCAGATAAAATGTAAGGTTGCTTAGCCTTTACATTCCGGGCGAAGCCGCCAATCCAGACCTTGAGGGTCGCTAGAGCCGAAGTCTTAGCAGGCTCGGAGCTCTGAAAAAGTACAGACTACTAGTGAAGGTAAGGAATTTTCATGCCGAAGAGAAAAGAGGGGGGGACCAGGAGCCTCCGAACACGAGGCCCTAGAAGAGAACATGCGAAGAGCAAAATAAAATGATGCAATTAAAATTAATTGTAATTAATTGTAACTCCACTTACCAAGTCTGTAAAAAATGGCTAAGAATAATTCCACTTACTGATTCAGAGGTTAAGGTGGAGGCCAGCTTGTAGCATACTACACAATTGTCCGGATGCCAAACAGTGAGATCATCCACCAGGACAGCACAATGGGCATGTGAGCGACACACGTCGTGGCCGCAGGGTTGGCTAAGGACCGCTGAGCATGCCGTCATCGAACAGCGTACTGCCTGTAAAATAAAAGATACACGAGTATCCCGTAGGTAAGCTGGAGGAGCCTGGAGGCTCCGGAAGCTTAGAATACACCGCTGTAGCGGAAACAATAAACTTAAGCTTGTAGAGCAATAGAGATAAGAATAAGTCAGTCCGTAATCGTGATCATACCCGGGGGGGGGGGGGGGGAAAGTCGAGAACAGGGGATTATATAGATATGTGTAAATATATAATGAGATTAATCCTAGTGGATAAAGGTCACGCTGGCTCCGGGGAGGCAACTGAGAGACCCCAGGGCTCTTGAAAACCTACCGGAGTAGGCGAACAGGGAGTCGAGGGTCAAACCCGTCGATGGCACAAGGGATTAATCGAACTCGACA